>NC_071255.1:14502689-14857689 GCF_023375685.1 Ictalurus furcatus | reverse complement strand
ATATATATGTATATATATATGTATATATACATATATATACATATATGATTTGAGTGATTTGTAATGAGTTATTAATCAACATTAATCTTTCAAAATATCAAATGATTTCAATGGCTTCTTCAAGCTTATGAGATTTACTATTCTTGGTTAAAGCATTTACTTTACTTTTCATCTTCAGTCACTAGAGTATAATGACGAGTATTGTCTGAACTTCTTACTGAGAGAAAGAATATCTAATCAGTTTGTTTTGGGAACGCTTCCTGGTCAGAGCTATAGCGCGACCAAATCCAACCTTGAGGAGCTGTGCATATGGGGTGTGTGTGTGTGTGTGCACACTCTTTTGTCACAGGGCATTCGGAGTGAACTGATCATCTGACGAGACAACTCAAAGCCTAAAAACTCAGATTGATGACCTCAGTGGTTCACTGTGTGCCTAAACCAGGATATGACTGAAGTCCAGATAATCAATGGAGATATTTTTCTGATGCACAGCCATATGTGGAAATGTTCTAGATTTATCTATGCCTTAACCAATCAGAATCATTCAACCTGACATAAAGACTAGCTTAGTGATAAAGTATAACTGTGAAAAGTGTGAAAATAAGTGTGAAAGTATAACTGTTGATGTAATAATGAGTGTGTACGCAGAGCGGCCAACAAACTCCTTGCTGAGTGCTGAAGCTGACTTCTGCTGACTGCAAACTATTCTTCAGAAAAGTTTTAATCAATTGATTGCATCTCTTGACACCTGGCCTTCATTGATCATATCTGGTCCCATCTGGGTCTTTAACTGTAAATTTCCCTACAGTAGGACTAAAAATAAAGTGAAAAATCAGTCATCCCATGTTAATTAATGGCAATCCAAGTTTTATCACAGAAGAAGCTCTTTATAACAAGAGATGCAAGTGACTACAGCCTCCAGGACGCCCTAACAAATGATGCCTATGATGAATGTTAAATTATGAAACAGTTCTATTAAGTAAAAAAAATGTGTGGCTGATTCATCATAGTTATGTCCTGAATCTATACTACATACTACATATTACTACATACAGTATGGCGGTCAACCGATTGATCAGCACTGATAACCGTTTGCTGGAGCTATCAGTTATCGGCAAAAGTCCGCAACGATAGTTTTTCCCGGTTGCGTCTATTGTGGGAGGCTGAGAAGAGTCCACTGTCATTATACAGTACGAGAGCGGCCTCTAGAGGCGAAATAAAAACTATAACTGTCAAATTTTGTTGTGTTATTTGAAGTGTTTCCGAATCATTTTTGATGTGTTATTTGGAGTGTTACGTTTTGGTTCGGATGTACAGTTTGGATGTATATCTTTTATGCACTTTAATATTTATTAATAATATATATTAATATTTATTTCATTTTAAAAAGTACAGTACATTTTCAGGGTATAGTCAGTAAAATTTATTTTTGTAATAAAGTTCAGCAATATTTTACTTTATGTGTTACGCTTTTACTATCAAACTATCGGTTGATTCTTCGGTTATCGGCAGCAGAGCATGTGCACGGTGCTGAGTGCTGATAAGTCCACCGGAGTGGAGAGCACCTTTCTGAAGATTCCTCTCCTTTCATTCAGACCGCTTGCTCAACCCAGAATACACTTTGTGATATGCTGCTTTGAAAAACTGCAAAATAAACATTAACAATGAATAAAAAAATTATAAAAGGCACAGCCTGTAACTAAAAGTCACCCACAAATTTCATACTTATTATCCTTATTATCTGTACTACTGTAATTGAGGCATTTATTCAAGCAATGTATTACAAACAGAAACACGTATACTACAATGAAATTTTATGTCAGAGTGGGATTTGAGTGAATTTGTTCTATTGATGAACATGAGCGGTACATTAGTGGAGCATTTGCTTGGGCCGTGAGCAAATGAGCAGAGCGCATACGCATAGAGCGGAATATTGAGCGAAGTGTCAGACCACTCCACTTCGCTCACATGCTCTGATTGACAGGTACTGCCCATCTTAGTTACTGGTATCAGTAAAATCCACTATCAGTCCACCTTTAATACAGTAGCATGTGAAAATAATAGGCTGTGCTACCTCTGGAGTACCATATCAGCATTCACAGTGGTGTAATATTTAGACATATTATTCAGTGCAGTGGTTTAATGTAAAAAAAATAAAAACGTAATGTATGTTTTTTTAAACTGCATTTTCTCCCAATATGTTCATATACAAATTTCTACCCATTATCTAGCTCTCCCCTGTCACACGACAGCTAGAAACCAGGGAGAATGAAGGCTAGCATGTGTTCCCTTAGACAGACATGAAATCAACGACCAGATCTTTTCAAACCATTGCTCATGCTACGTCACAGAGCAGGTGATCACCCTGAGGAAAGCACTATCTATTCCCTTCCACATACATGAGCTCACAGATGCCCATGATTGGTTAGTACTGCTGTAATTGACAGGGGAGAAAGAGTATGCCATCCTTCCTACCCAACAGCATGGCCATTTTGCTCGAGAGACTCCCAGCCATGAATGGCTGTGGCATTGTCAGGATTCATGCCTTCTGTTGTGCTACTCAGGAGTCCAATGTATGCTGCTTAGTGCTATGAGTAACATTATCATTTGTTGTGGCTTTTAGCTAGAAAACAGTGGGGAAACAAGTGCGTGATCTAAAACAGGTAAGGGTTATCTGTAAAACTGTGACCTAACTTCATGTCACAGATTCCCCCTTCACATCATGGTTCCCATGGTGACAAGCACCATGTGCTCATGCTTGTGTTCATTGCTGTCTCTGCCCCCATCTTGTCATTGATGTATTACCCCAATGTGTGCCCCTCTGCTGTATTAGTACTTGATTAGTTTGCTCATTTATACACTTGTTGTATAGGTCCTACTGCTATGTTCCTGTTCCAGCCTTTGTTTACTGTGTTTCCTGTTCTTGATGCACTTCCTGGTTATTACCAGTGCATTTTTTTCAAAATTTCAGATAAATGGTAAATGGCGCACTTATATAGCGCTTTTATCCAAAGCGCCTTACACTGTGTCTCATTCACCCATTCACACACACACTCACACACCAATGGTAGCAGAGCTGCCATGCAAGGTGCTAACTTGCCATCAGGAGCAACTTGGGGTTCAGTGTCTTGCCCAAGGACACTTCGGCATGTGGAGTCATGTGGGCCAGGAATCAAACCGCCAACCCTACGATTAGTGGACAACCCGCTCTACCACCTGATCCACAGCCGCCCGTATGATAGATTATGCTGTTTCCATGTTCCCTACATGTATTCTGACATCCGCTACAGCCTTTGATGACAATTTTTGGAAATCCCCTAAAAACCCCCACACTGATTACACACACTTGCATCCTACTTATCTTTCCCGCACATTACACCACAAAGATGCATCCACAACGTCCACCTCACCAGAAATGTTCAAGATACTAATTTGTAGAATTTATATAACCTGTTCTTTTGATAGATACTGCTAATTTAACAAATTCAGCAAGATCATGTACAGAGAACACAGCAGATCTGGGGTCATTTGCAGTAAGCTTTTTATTGCTTATTGACCACACGGGGAAAAAAAAAGGAAAAAAATAAACACACACACACACAACCACACACACATACACACACACACACACAAAACAAAAAACTTTCCAGCTTGCTCAACATATCTGTAGTGTAATTCATTTTTAAGTGGCCACTCACCGATTACTGCACAGCCTGAGACAGTGGGGCAAGAGGACGCGTAATAATGGGTTATCTGAGGTGCAGGTGTGCTGCATCATGACTTCTGGCACGTCCAGAAATCGGTGCTAAACACGACCCCACCTGCGACATTTACTCTCTAACTGTAGAGTTGGCTTCAACAGATTTCAAAATAACTGGGTAGCTATTGTTATATAAACAGTGGGGGGGGAAATGTTCCATTTTCTCTAGAACTATTTTTTTTCTGTCGAATTTGCTTGATGATGTTTTCAGTTGTACAGAGTTGAAAAATAAAGAGATCTTTTTTTTTCAATCAGAAACTACGCACGATGCAAACAGTTCATGCAAGCATATGTGTTGTTCAGTTTTGGTTGTATAAAGAAATATTTCAAATAATCAATGAGGAATTCTTGAAAACAATAAATCAAACATCCTATTACCTGTTATTTAATTAAATATTTATACAGGTAACAGGGCATCTGATGGGATAAATGTGTGAGCAAAGTTATTCATTCCTCAGGGTAATGAGAAGGCTAGAACCGGCCTGGAGAGAGAAGACTTGCAGACAGATGCACATAAAGTTCAACTTCACGTTCAAGTGGCTTTATTGTCATATCAACCATATACAGCTGGTACACACACTGAAAGGAAACAACCTTCCTCCAGGACCATGGTGCTACATAAACAACACAGAGCTACCTGAGACTACACAGAACTAAATAAGACTACAAAGACATACACAGGACTACATAAAGTGCACGTATGCAAACAGCATACAAGTGTCATGGATTGCCGGAATGAACTCTGGACTTCAGTTCACAGCAGCCACTGCACCTCTGCATCATTGTCACATGACCACCTGCACCTGATTCTCATTCATGATAACACACTTGTGCGTGTGTATATAGTCACAGTTTGCACTGCACTCTTTGTCTTGCTTTAATTGTCTTCTGTTGCCACGTTATGCTCTCTCATCTCGTATGTATTGGTTTGTGTTTGTTATTAAACTTTAAATCTGCACTTGTATCTAGTGATGGGAAATTCGGATCATTTTACTGACTCGGATCTTTGAATCTTGTTCAGCAAAATGAACGAATCTTTTTCAAGTCATTTTGTTCATTTTAGCAGAATATAATTAAAATGTTATATGTTAAATTCCCCAAACACATCTAGTACTTACCCAAACGTTGATCACATTTGGAATAAAAAAGAAACTATAGGCTAATGCGGTCAAGGCCGAATTATGAGAAACAGAAATGATTAATTAATAGCTTAGCATTAGGTCTTCAGACGATGCAGTCTGTTGGTTCACCACACCTCCCAATCCGAGTCCTTCTTCAAATTTGTCATGTCTGTTCCCCGGAAACAGAAATGATTAGTTCATCTCTCGAGTCTTCGGGTTGGAGTTGTTAGTTCATCCCGTTAGTTCATCCCATACACTGAATGCAGTGGGGCTGTGACGTGATGAATGAACGACTCGAACCCGAAGACCCGAGAGGTGAACTAATCATTTCTGTTTCCTGTATAGAATCTATAGGGATGTTGCACTGTATGCACTGTCAACACAAAATGAGTGAATCACTTTCTGAGACAACTTGTTGTTCCGGAGTCATATTAAAGATTCGTTCACTTCACTACTTGCATCCGTCTCCGCCTCCAATCGTGACAACAAGACACTACAACAATTATTAAACATGACAACAGGCACAGTACAGGACAGTGCATAAACATAACATACTAACTGGCAGGGGCTAATTAGTAATTCAGAAGGAGCAACTAATATGGCTAAACCCCCATATTTCCAAAGATAAAAAGACATCAGCATAAGGTTTTAGCATCCACATCAGATTATTTGCTGTTAACAAATTTCTTAAAGTGGATTACTTTTGAATTTTGTGGAACAGCAACCACAAATGGTCATAAGAAAAAGTGTTATGAAGATGTGATTTCTTTTTAGACCAGAGAGTAGATTCATACAGTCTATCAGTGACAGCAATATCAGGTGATTACACAGAGTAATCACACCCCCTAGACCTTCAGCCAATATTTTCCAGCTCATTTTGCCGGCACATCCATAACCCCTCATTAGCAGTGATTGAGAATACAGTTGTGAGTGTGAACTGAGAACGCTGTACTCTACTCTACCATCAATTTCCACATAAGTATACAGGAGACTGACTAAAAGCACACTGTCCAGTCAAGATACAAATTACACAAAAGGACAGATGACAGCCATCATTTCAGCGGTTTAACATACTAACCCCGTAAGGCCGAAAAACCGGCTTGCCTGTCTTTGACCTATTCCCGTAAGGACGATATACTGGCTTGGTCGTCTATGCCAAATACCCGTAAGGCCGATATAGCGGCTTTACAGTGTAAACGTTATCCCCGTAAGGCCGGTATACCGGCATTACTCTGCTATGATTCCTTACTTATTTAATTATTATTGGACTGCGATTGGCGATGGAATATGCTGTCATCAAGCGGCGTTACGAACAGTATTTTAGTTACAAGACTGGATATGTGTTCAAAACACCAGGATTTCGCAAAGTGATGTGCCGAGACCGCTTTCTTGCTATATGGAAATTTCTCCATGTCGTTGATGAACATGATCCAAGCATCGACAAGCAGGACAAGTTGTACAAAGTAAGTAAACATCAGAAATAAGTGTTTTAGTGCATGTATGTATAATAAAAGTAATTATGAAGTAATTATTACAGGAATAATAATAATAAATTACTTGTCAAAATAAAAAACTAGTTTTTTTTATCCATTATTCATTTTTGTGGTCATTGTATTGTATTCATCCATTATGTTTCAGATTCTTCCACTGTTTAGCGAGCATTTTCCGTAATTTCTCTAGTTAAGAATTGTGCTCTAAGTGGAGTAATAACACTGAACTGCTACACTTTCAAAGTAATGTTATACAAATACATTATTATAAGTTGTTTCAAGGCCTAAAAATGTTCAAATTAAAATGCTGATTTTGGGGCCAATTTTGGCCCAGGAACTCAGGGTTGGCATGCTGTTTCTATGGGGAATATAGGGTTGTGGGACATAATACTGTGGGAACTAAGGGGTAAGAGGGTTAAACATGTTTAACATGTATGGTATTCAGAGGGAAACATGGCATGAAGCCAGCTCGACATTAAAGACTTGAAACGTTTCAAAAAATAGAAACCACGAATCACTACATCTTATTATACCATCACTGAGACCTTGTGATAGTTTCATTCTTGAGCCACTGACAGATTTTAGCAGTCCCATCTATAATCACAACCAGCTGCCATTGCATTTCAGCGATGGGGATCAGTCGGCCAGTCATTCAGCGAGTGGGTTCCCACCCTTTCAAAAACCCTTATACGGTCAATTCAGGAGTGGTTATATTTATAGAACTCTCTAGATACGATTCAGTTTCTGGTTTGCCTACTATAAAATAGATTAATCTCAAGGCTTATATTGAATGCATTTCATATGGGGCTTATTAACACATTAAACACCAGCAACTGTGTTCTGCGATTAGCATCTGATGATTATGCATGTAGTCATGCAGGTGGACATTCTTCTCTGAGGTTCATTTGCTTTTCCAGAGTGTGCCAGCAGGTTGCCTTTCATCCAAGATGAGCCTTGGTAGCTAGCATAGAGGCAGTTTTTTCTTCAATTCCTGTCAAAGCATGTGCAGACCTGTGGCTTCCTAAATCACATGCTGAGCGTTGCGGGACTAGGCTAATTACAGCGCGGGCATGAAGCCTCTTTAAGTAGCAGCGATGACTGAGCTCTTCCGCTGAACAGACTCCAGGCTGTGTGTAAACGACACTTGCCACTTCTTAACTCCCCACCTCATCAGAGCGCCTCTTTAGAAGCCAGCAGAGAGCAGCTGCCTCTTTGTGTCTGGCCAATCATTTATTCATTCACTTTCCACGCACACGCACACCAAGAGTGACGCATAACCTACACACACCCATCCACAGCCGTGTATCGCTTTTGTTTGAAGCGTAAATCTGGACTAAATTAGCACTGAGTCATGTCTTGGGCATTATGGTTAAGATGGTAAATAATAATGTTATGTTTCAGTTGTAACAATACTCCAGGAAAACCTTGAATTTACTTGAATCGACTATGTGAGAAATAACAGGGGTAGAAATATTGAACCATTCCAGAGATTAAGTGTAAAGGTTGACAATCTCACAGCCGGTGCAGATAAAAGATTTATACAGGCTCAAGGCAAATCTGACTCATCATCAGGACCTCCAGTACAGGCCATTAATTATACACACAGACATGACAACAAAGCAATACTCATTCTTTCCCCTCCTGCACTCACACATTAATTTAGTATTTCTACTAAAACCCTGTGAGGAAAACGAGCACAAATAAAAACAAGTGTGTCCAATAACATAAAAAGGAGAAAATTAGATTTAAACCCAGATTTTCAGCGCAAAATTAAAGAACAGCACCAATGAAAAAAAATATGCAAAGCTTGACAGTATGAATGGTCTATAATTTGATGTATAGCGGAAATAATGGATTGAGGTGACAAACATCCTATTAAAGGTTAAACACAGATTAAGTGGAGCGCAGAACATGTTGCTGACACAGCTCCACAGGTCGTGGCTCTCATCTTTTCTACATCAGTGGAGACCTGAACCCCTCACAGGCCGAGCCACCGGTGTAATTACAAACTCAACTAAAGCTGACAGCTCTGGTTTGCATCTGTCACTCTGTAATTCAACCTCTCCATCCGTCACAGATAGCAGGTAGGGTTTGTGTCTTTTCAGAAAGGAAGCACCATGAGAACCATTCTAAAAATAACTGGCACAAAGCCGTGACTAAACAGTAGCAGGAGCGGCAGCGGGATGAACACAGGAGGAGCTAGTACAATGTTCCGGAAGATTAGAGCCATGTCAAAGAATCGCTGTTAAAACAAGTCGCTCAATTAGGGGTTTGAACCAAAATCTCTTTTAAACACTCCCATTTTAGGATTTTTCAGAATGTTTTTATGCTTCTGATTTTTTATTATTATTATTTTTTATTATTCAAAACAACATTTTTACATTCTACAGGGTGTCCCAAAAGGACATTGTTTTAATCTTGATGATTACGGCTAACAGCTCACAGAAATTAAAAATCCAGTATCACAAAATAATAGAATAAAGAATTTATAATACAGAAATGTCGACCTGAGAAAAGCTCTAATCAGCTAATTATCTCAAAACAGCTGCAAAGCTTTCCTGAGCCTTTAATCGCTCAGTCTGGTTCAGTACACACAACCACAGTCAGTTTTCAGATGAAAGTAAATGTTGCATTTCATTTGGAAATCAAGGTCCCAGAGTCTGGAGGAAGAGTGGAGAGACACAGAATCCAAGTTGCTTGAAGTCCAGTGTGAAGTTTCCACAGTCAGTGATGGGGGCCATGTCATCTGCTGGTGTTGCTCCACTGTGTTTTCTCAATTCGAGAGTAGATGCAGCGTTTACCAGGAGATTTTAGAGCACTTTATGCTTCCATCTGCTGATGAGCTTTATGGAGATGCTGATTTCCTTTTCCAGCAGGACTTGGTACCTGCCAAGTGTCAAAGTGCCAAAACTACTAGTAACTGGTTTGCTGACTGTGGTATTACTGTGCTTGATTGGCCAGCCAACTCGCCTGACTCGAACCCCATGGAGAATCTATGAGAGACACCAGACCCAACAATACAGATGAGCTGAAGGCCGCTATCAGAGCAACCTGGGCTTCCAGAACACCTCAGCAGTGCCACAGGCTGATTGCCTCCATGCCACGGCACATTGATGCAGTAATTCATGCAAAAGGATTAAAGCCCCGACCAAGTATTGAGTGCATAAATGAACATACTTTTCAGAAGGTCGACATTTCTCTATTATAAATCCTTTATTCTAATATTTTAAGATACTGGATTTTTGATTTCCAATCATCAAGATTAATCATCAAGATAATCATCAAGATTAAAACAAAAAAGGCTTGAAATATTTCACTTTATGTGCCATGAATCTAGAATATATGAAAGTTCCACTTTCTGAATTAAATTATGGAAAAAAACGAACTTTTCCACAATATTCTAATTTCCTGAGATGCACCTGTTTAATATAAACTAAGTGTGAAAAATTTTGTAAGTCATTTTGCTAAAAAGTGTTAATTTCCCCAATGTATAGAGACTTTTGGGACACCCTGTATTACATTAAAAGGGTTGATCATGTCTTTATTTTTGCAGAATGTTATAAATTATTGTGTATAAAATAACTGTTCCAAGACAAAAAATAATAATAATTAAAATGACCAACTCTGATTCATTCAGCCCATGCTCGAGCAGAGTGATGACTTTCTCAGTTTGTTTGTTTTGATGTCTTTCATTTACATGTTGAAAGCTTTCTTATGTACCAGGAAAAAACCCCCACAACCACTATATTTGCCTGTGTGGAGCTAAATATAACAATAGTAGTTTTATTACACGCTAGTCAAATTCACTGTCACTGTACCAAATACAGTTTACAACTTAAGCCCATAAATGAAACAGATACATCGCAAAACATTATGGTAACATAACACCACACTTGGACTACTTGTTTATGTCAGAACCTTGACCAAGATTGACAATACAATTATAGACAAATGTAATACTATTATTAATCTTATTGATAAACCATTTTTAAAACACATATACACCATTCATGTTTATCATAATGAGAACAACTGATACAATAATCTTATATATGTTGTACTATAATATCAGTGAAGTCTGAAATAGTCGTAAACCAGTAATAGTGAAAAAATGATTTCAGATGTTAGCATTGCATAAACTAGTAGACATTTATTGATGGTCAAATTTCAAATGCTAATCTGCAGAAACAGGAGTAATATCAGTCATCGTGACAAGTGAGATTGAAATGTATGCCAGCACAAATTTTCAGTGCTTCCTAGCACAATTTTGTGCAAGATGTTTGCACAGAAATGATGCTCACAAATGAATTCTGTGTAATCCTCCATGATTCAGTGACAACAGAATCCATAAGGCCAATACACACACACACACACACACACACAATTACTGATGAATAATCATATTATTACCAAGCATTTCTTGATATTGCATAAGAGTGGCTGAGAGTTTTGTAACAGATGGACCAGATGGATGGATATTTTTCATTTTTTATTTAGAATGCATGATTGCTGGAATGCAAACTTCTTCAATCTTCAACAAGAAACTTACATCAGGTCTGCCAGGATTGTGACATTTGATCTGGCTATTAATTGTCATACATGATTGAAATTAAATTATTAAGGATTTGATTGTCTTTTCTGTTGACTTTATGCCACATTTATAATATAGGTTGAAGTAGTGTAATAATGAAGCTACACAGCGATTTATTAACACTGTGCATATGAGCGCTTTTACTTCTAAGTATATGGAAGAAAATTTGCATATAAAAGAAAAGTTCATCTTTATAAAAAAAAAAAAAGCAAAGGGGCGACACGGCACAAATAATACACAAACTGGTTAACGGAAAGCAAAATAATGTACACCATCAAAAACTGCAAATAAATTCTGTACTAATGCACTGTTATCTACAACACTACAGTACATATTATTGTCTTCCATAACAAAGCATAGTTAACAATAGTTCAAACAATGAGAATTAGAATATGATTTGGTTGCAATTTGATTACATCAAGAAATTAGTTATGCA
Organism: Ictalurus furcatus; assembly: GCF_023375685.1. Taxonomy (NCBI): domain Eukaryota; kingdom Metazoa; phylum Chordata; class Actinopteri; order Siluriformes; family Ictaluridae; genus Ictalurus; species Ictalurus furcatus. Next base: position 14,846,291 of record NC_071255.1, on the reverse strand, counting down.
TAAATGTGTTTACTGATTGCTGTCAGGTGGCAGAGATGTCATGCATGGAAATTACAAGACTACAGTAGGTTACAAGGCTTTCAGTGACGATGCTTCATTGTCATGTGACCTTTGACATCATCATAAACACAAAAATCTTAACGGGATCAACAGATTAAAGCAAGCGCACATCAGGAAATGCACATCAGGAAAGTTAACTGAATTAGTAATGTAATGTGGGTGGAGTTAACAGGCTGAGATAAATTCGTTGCCGTTAGCTTGGCTGGGTAATGCATGATAGAGATCAAACGCTGTGACAACTGTTTTTTATGTTTAAATCTTCAACAAGTTAACAATGTATTCAGGATTTGTTAAGCAAGTAATGTTCAACCAAAGTTTAATACATAAAAAGAGCTGAAGCGCTCTCTTTCGCGATTTTTTTTCTGAGCGCATCTGCACCAGTCCCGTTGCATTATGGGGCACTGACTAGCGTAGTGTCCATCGGTTGCATACTGCAAAATCTCGCTGGAAGCAATACGCCATCCAGGTATTTCTCGCCTAGTGTTTCTCGCCTACTGAGAATTCGGATGCTACCCCTCTGGCGTACTGTTTGTCGCCTACTACTAGTAGGATAGTATTTGATTTCGGACGCAGCCATAGTATAAGTATGACAATTGGGACGCAGGGTGGGTTTTTTTTTTATAGTGTGTGTGTGTGTGTTTGCATGTGTGTCCATGAGTGCGTGTGATTAAGTCCGGGTGCAAACAGTCAGTAATCAGGTGACATGGAGTGTGTGTGTGTGTGTGTGTGTGTGTGTGGGTGGGTGTGTGTGTGTTTGCGTTGGGAGGTGTAGTCCGTAGTGACCATGTTTGTAGGCCATGATGCATTTTGGGAAGCAGAGTTCAACGTCTCCTCAAATAACCAATTTAAATAATTGCATGTGACACGGTGAGTACTGTTATAATGTTATAATTAATACATTTCACAAAAACAGCACTGCTTCACTTTACTTTTATTAATTCTGATATAATATTAGGTACAGTGTACAGTGTTGATCAGAACCTCAATATGCCATGCCACCCTATTAATGCATGAAGGAAAAGGGCTGTGAGTAAGTGGAAAAGCACAAGAGAGGCAGTCCACTGCTCATTAGCTATCTCTCTTAAACAGGCTAGATAATCAGAGCGAAGAGACAGGCCGCAGTAATTGCCAATATCACAGGGCAAAATCCACCACACTAACGAGCATGTGAACAAGCAGGAGCTTGTTAGCTTATCAGTTGCGATGGTGAGCTAATAGTCTGCTGCTCGCAGGCACAAAGTGTTAATGGAGCAAAATGAATGAAATGCAGTTACGCAATCAACTGCCTCAGTGTGTCTGTACACTGAGATTGAAGACTCGATTTCTTTATTTGCTAAAGCAAATGGCCTATGGCTCTTAATTATATCTACAGATGCCATGGGTACAGTGTGGCAGTTTAGAGACTGACCTGCTAAATCTGTTTCAAACAGCCATCAGTGCTGATCTGCTGATGTGAACAGTAGCACACTTGCCCCACTAGAAAAACAGACTGTCTTTCTATTCCTCATCACAGTCAGAGTCCTGTGCTTCCTTCTACAATATTCTCACTGTTACCCCTAAACTTTATATATACGTACATATATATATCTATATATATCTATATATATAGATATATATATATATATATATATATATATATATATATATATATATATATATATATATATAAAACTTGTGGTTTAGGGGAATTTATCTGAGTCTTTAAGAAACAGAGGGAGTTGAAAATTGCTCAGTGGAAAATCCTGACAGACTTGTGGCATTATGTCATAAAACATAAAATTATGTTCCGACACAGGCTTAACAGAGAATGAAGTGTGCAGGGTTGTGGGTATTTCCTATGTTCTTATTTGTAGAATTGGGATTTCTTAATGTGGGTGAATGTGTAGGTGTTCTTTTTCTTGTTGTTTCTATTAATTTAATACAGGAAAAAACAAACTTGGCTAACTTGTGCAGTGGAGGGTCACGCTGCTTAGCAGAGCATAGTTGGCGTTTCCATTAATAACAACCGAAAACAGGGGGAAAAAAAATCCCTGCACAGAATCTGCTGGTTATCTCATCCTTCTAATCACATGGGTGTGACTCATAGCTTTTTACTCTGTTAATGACAACTTCTCCAATTGTAGCTGAGGAACAACTGTGTTTACTGAGATGACAGTGTTTAAGAGGGAGACGGTGCTGCTCCAGATGGGGAGGACATGGTGGATGACCAGGGCTTAAATTATGTTTTCTCAACCAGTCACACTGCTCAATATGATTTAACAGCAAGCTAAAAGGCTTCACCAACAATCTAGCAACAATCAGTGGTTCAACAGATTTCATAAATGGCACATCCATTCTTTCTCTGCAAACAAATTCAGAAAATATTTTCCAATCATTTATTACTGACAAATTAATCCAATAAGGTGTTGTATTTAAAAGCAATTGCTGTTTAAAAACTATGCCCCAAATATTCAGAGTGTCATGAGACATCACAATCTTGAAGACATTTCTACAATACACAATATGCATCATGATATATAGGTTTGCTAACAAACTGACAGCAAAACTGTAGTAAAATGTAAGAAAAAAAAAGTTTAATAATACTTTAATGCTAACAGATTTAAAAAAAGAAGAAGAAATAAGAAAGGATAGAAATATAAAAATATTCACAGTTTACAATTTAAAATATTTATATCAGTACAAAACAAACATCTAATCCATCTACCGGTATACATTTTCCATGCCGCTTATCTAGGGCTATCATGATAAATGATTGCATGATACACTTTGCTGAGATATCGTTGGTATGGTGATGTATTTTTATGTTTTTAATACAAATTACAAATTTGTATTAAAGGGATAGGCCACGGGAGACTGGAGCCTATCCCAGGGAACTTGGGACACGAGGAGGGGGATACCCTGGACGGGGTGCCAACCCATCACAGGGTAAAATCGCACACACATTCACACACCACAGACAATTTCGAAATGCCAATCAGCCTACAGTGCAGAAAGAAACCGGATTACCCAGCAGAAACCCCTGAAGAATGGGGAGAACATACAAGCTCTGTGCGCACAGGGAACCCCGGAAGTGAAGATATCAAGATACACAATATCTCAGAAAAGTGTCCTGAGACAATTTATCACAACACTGATATTTTACTGTCATATCGCTCAGCCCTACTGAGGAGACAGGAACTGGTGAGTGATGGAGGGATGATGAGAGGGTGAAAAAATAGGAGAAGACAGGCAGACTGGCCCTGTGGAAGTTTAACCCTCAGACTCACTGTAGATTAGCAGCGATTGATGACAACCACTCAAAAACATTCTGTCGTCAGATCGTCACAATAGAATTTATTACATTGAGAAAACTCTCTGGCAGTTTGACAAGGCTTGATGCCTGAGGACAAGACCTCATTCTGATTATGCTCAATATCATTTCTCAACAAATGGGTTTTAAAATATTAAATGTGCAGTCATTTGGGAAAGGAGTATCATTACCACTCGCTTTTAATAAGTTCATAATAGTGGTAGCAGGCATATTTCTGTGAGGACATCTCTAAAGCTGAGGTCAGTATGTTTGTTCTTTGATATTCCAGTATTTGGCTGTGCAATGTGATATCAAAATGGGCCACAATATTCGGCACTTATTAAAAATAAGCACGCTAAAAAGAACACAATTTCCAGTGATTTGCTAGAACACACAGCAATTACATTTCTGGCGAGTGTACTGTCAAATCACCATTACGCTGAATTCTCCCTCTTAGCGTGGTGAGCGCTGCTTTCATGTTGCTTTCATGTGCTTCTCTTTGTTATGCCAAGTGCTTTTGTTTAGTTTTCTGTCCTGTCTCCACCCCTGTCTTATCATTAGTTTGTTCCCCTAGTGTGCACATGTTGTAAATTCAATCCTTGGTTAGTTTGGTTGTTTATACCCTCTCCCTCATCACAAACTCTTATCATGCATTTGGTTTCACATCGAGTCCATTCCATATTTTCCAGTTACACTGTATTCTGCATTTGTTCCCGTTTCTTGACACTTGACATTATTTCTTGATCTTTGATCATATTCTGGTGTAACATTGCTTACCTGTGTTTGGACCAATGATATCAAAAGTGACTATGATTCTTGGATTTATAGACTTGCATCCTAAATTGAATTTCAATTGTTCATGGATGTGTTTTGTCATTAACATTACCACATGACAACATAATGTGCCACTTGTGTACATAGACCTCCTGTCCAACCTGTTAGGAAGACAATATGCTCTGCATATTAATACAGCTGAGCTGAAACAGCCTTTTAGTGGAATACCACAAACCCAACATGGATACTCCCATGCCTTAGGGAGAGAACACCAAAGATTAAATATGCATGATTGTCTGGGTAGCGATGTAATAAAGAGAACATCCACTGAAAAGAAAAAAAACAGAGAGAGAGAGAGAGAGAGAGAGAGAGAGAGAGAGAGATCATTGGTACTATTCATTCATCACTACAGCTTCTTTATGACCATGCAGACAAAACTCGGAATTCCGTTGCCTCTTAAAGAGCTTTTAAAAGACTAACTAAATCCTGCCAAATCCTGCCACGCATGCAACCCTGTTCCCTGAGAAGGGAACGAGACGTTGCATTTAGCATAACAGTATGGGAAGCGCCCTTGCGTGCGTGACCGGTATCTGAAGCTTGTGTAAAATCATGCCTCTACTTATAAGCCTGCCATGATCAGGTGACGTGGCAATTAAGTATGTTGCATGATATATATGGCACCTGTGAACCACGCCGCCAGCCTCTATTATCTGAAGCGAAGACGCAATTCACAGGCCTGCCCTGGTATGACAAATCTATGCAACGTCTCGGTCCCTTCTCAGGGTACAGGGTGACATGCATAACCCCGACGTTCCCTTTCAAAGGGAACTTAGATGTTGCATTTAGCATAACAGTATGGGAACGGGAATACCCACTCCGTCATACCGAGGGTACGGCCTGTTCAAAAAGACCCAAGCCCGAGGGTCACTCGAGCCCGGGGTGGAATGAATATCCAGGCTGTAATAACGAATGAATGTGTGTGGCGTAGACCATCCTGCAGCAGCACACACGTCCTGCAAGGATACCCCTTTGGACAAAGCCTTCGAGGAGGCGACTGCCCTAGTGGAATGAGCTCTTATGCCCAGAGGCATGGCGAGACAGCGCGCCTCGTAAGCCATAGAGATTGCTTCCACTATCCAATTAGAGATGCGCTGCTTTGACACAGCATCACCTTTACTGTGGCCGCCAAAGCAGACCAGCAGCTGCTCCGACTGACGCCACTGGCCGCAGTACTGGACACAGCAGGTGCATCCTCTCTTGTTCCGGTGTGAGGAACGGAGGAGGGCAGAAAGCCTGCAACACCACAGGGTGGGCAGCCGAGGTAGGCACTTTAGGAATATAATCCGGTCTAGGATACAGGAAGGCCTTGGCTAATCCAGGGGCAAAGTTAAGGCAGGAAGGGGCAACAGAGAGAGCTTGTACATCTCCCACTCGCTTGAGAGATGTCAGGGCCAGTAGAAGAGCTACCTTTAGAGTCAGAAACTTCTCAGAGGCTGACTCTAAGGGCTTAAATGGGGCCCCTGACAGACCTTCCAAGACCACAGAAAGGTCCCAGGAAGGTATGCGCGGCCTGCAGATGGGCCTCAGCCGTCTGACACCGTGCATGAACCTCGAAGTTAGAGGATGTTGCCCCACAGAGGCTCCATCAACAGGGGCGTGGCTGGCCGAAACAGCGGCCACGTAAACCCTAATTGTAGAAGGAGCCAACCCTGCTGAGAAACATTCTTGTAAGAACTCCAGGACTGTAGCTATTGCGCAGTTCACTGGGTCTAGCTGACGTTCCTCACACCACAAGACAAAAAGCCGTCACTTGAGCACATACAATTTCCTTGTGGATGGTGCTCTAGCATTTAATATGGTCTCTACAACCTCAGTTTTGAGACCAGAATCTATGAGCTGGTGCCCCTCAGGGGCCAGACCCACAGTTTCCATAGTTCTGGCTGAGGGTGATAAATCAGCCCTCCGGCTTGAGACAGTAGATCCCTGCGGATGGGAATCTCCCAAGGAGTACCGTCGAGCAGGGAAATTATCTCCGAGAACCCTATTCGAGCTGGCCAATAAGGTGCTACTAGCAGCAGACGTAGACGGTCTTGGCGAACTCTCGCTAGAACTTGTCGGAGCAGAGCGATCGGGGGAAAAGCATATAGACGTGACCTCGGCCACGTGTGCACCTTGGCGTCCAGCCCCAGTGGTGTGGGAGGAGTGAGGGCAAACCACAGCGGGTAGTGTGTTGTCTCCTCGGAGGCGGACACGTCCACTTCCACTTGTCCGAACCTCCGCCATATGGACTCCACCACTTGTGGATGGAGCCTCCAACTCCCGGGCCTCAGCCCCTGCCTCGACAAGATGTCTGCCCCTACATTCCGGCTGCCCGGAATGTACATTGCACTCACTGACAAGAACTTTCCCTCTGCCCAGAGAAGGATTAGTTGCACCTGCCTCCCTGGTGGTTGATATATGAGACCACCGCTGTGTTGTCTGACACAACTAGCACATGTTGACCTCTCAACTGAGGAAGGAAGAATTTCAGTGCTAGGAATACGGCCCGCATCTCCAGGCGATTTATATGCCACTCCAGATGAGGGCCGCTCCAAAGACCGTGAGCTGGACAGCCATTTAAGACTGCACTCCAGCCCGTGAGAGACGCGTCTGTCATTACCGGCTTGCTGTAAGGAGACGCCCCTAGAGTGTGACCCGAGGCTAGAAACTGCGGGCACCTCCAAATACTCAGAGTACGTAGGCATCGCCGCGTGACACTGATTATTCTCAGAGGTTTCATCCTCGGATCCTCGGATGAAATCCCCGACTTTTCAGCCACCACTGAAACGGTCTCATGTGCAATCGGCCCAATGGTATGACGTTGGCTGCTGCTGCCATATGGCCCAACAGTCTCTCGTAGAGACCGGAGGGGATGCCCAGGCCTAGCTTTATCTTGCTCAAAGTTGATAGGATCAATCCTACGCGTGTTGGGGATAGAAACGCCCTCATCATAGTAGAATCCCATATAACCCCTAAAAAAGTTGTCCTCTGCACTGGAGAAAGCATACTTTTCTTGACATTCAACCTGAGCCCCAAGCTCCTCATGTGGGCGAGAACAACATCTCGATGTTGAACCGCCTGTTCCCTGGATCGTGTTAGAATTAACCAGTCGTCCAGATAGTTTAGTACACAGATGCCCTGGAGTCGCAAGGGAGCCAGAGCAGCATCCATGCACTTTGTGAAGGTGCGAGGGGATAAAACTAGCCCGAAGGGAAGAACCCGAAATTGGTATGTGTTGTCTCCAAACGCAAACCTCAGGAACTTCCTGTGACTGGGCGATATTCCTATGTGGAAATATGCATCTTTCAGATCTATCGTCACAAACCAGTCCTCGGACTGAAACTGTGGCACGATAAGTTTGAGCGTCAGCATCTTGAACCTGTATGTTTGAAGAGTATGGTTCAGATGACGCAGATCTAAAATTGGCTGCATACTCCCATCTTTTTTTGCGGACCAGGAAATAACGGCTGTAAAAACCTCCCTCCCTTAGGGAACAGGGTACATGTTCTATGGCCCCTTTGTCCAAAAGGGAACTTACTTCCTGCGATAACATTGGGCTCTGCTCTGTGCTGACAACTGTGGTGAGCACACCTCTGAACCGGGGGGGTCGAGCTCTGAACTGGACCCGGTAACCCTTTTCTATGGTAGACAGAACCCATGTAGACACATTTGGCAGTAGTTTCCACGCTGCCAAATGGTCTTTCAGTGATGTTAGCTTTTCCACATTTCGTTGGAGGGAAAGCATCAGATTTCCGTCGCCCTGTGACAGCTCGCTGACCAGAGAAGGCTGAAAACGTGGGATGGCCTTGGCCAGGGCAGGCCCTACAGTAGCACTGGGGGCTATCTGCCCTGACAACCTCATGTCCCCTGATACGTCCCTCCGTGGCTCATCAGGACCATTCCTTCCTTGCCTGCTTTGCATTTATGATCATTCTTAGATCAGGCCTCTTAGCAGGCTGTGGTTGTGGCCGCCCAATCCCCCTGGCTTTCTGCGGGGGGAGGCGAGCCGCCACACTCGCCTTCTGCAAATCCTTCGCACTAGCACTGACCCGGGCTCCACTCATGGAGGCCCGGGCGAACTCGAACTGGGAAGGAAGGAACTGGCTGAACGCCGCTGTTTGCTGTTTTGCCTCGCGAAACCTGTCGGTGATGGCATTAACCGCGCCACAAAACAGGCCGGAAGGTTTAACAGGGGCGTTCAGCAAGGAGACCTTATCTTTGTCCCCCATCCCTGAGAGGTTGAGCCATAGGTGCCACTCTGCCACAACCAGGCTACCCATTGAACGGCCGATATGACGGGCCATTTGTTTGGACACCCAGAGAGATAAATCTGTGGCGCGGCGCAGCTCTGCCACTGCCTCGGGCCCAATTCCCACCCCAGTATCGAGCTCACTCAGCAGGTCTGCTTGGTAGGCCTGCAACACTGCCATTGTATGCAGTGACCCACAAGCAAGACCCGCTGCCGCATAGGCTTTGCCCACCAACGTCGAGGTGGCCTTACATGGCTTAGAAGTTAAAGTTAACCTCTCTAAATTACCTGCCGTTGATGGAGAGAGGTGGCTCGCAAGCACCTCCTCCACCTTTGGCAGCGCTAAATAGACGTGCTGCTCACTCCCCATGACGGCTGAGTAATCAGACGTCACGGGGTTATAAACATGGCTAGTGTATGGTTTTCTCCAGAAGCATGATATCTCATCATGCACTTCAGGAAAAAAGGGGAGTTTTCTGCGGTGTGAGGGAGCTTTATATTTATTTTCACTGGAGAGGAAGCGCTCATCCCGCCTGCTACAAGCCACTTCCTCTTCCCCGGGCCAGTCTATATTCAACTTTTCAACTGCCCTAGTAACTGACCTAGTGGTTCACAAGTGCCATATATATATCATGCGACGCGCTTAATTGCCACGTCACCTGATCATGGCAGGCCTATAAGTAGAGGCGTGATTTTACACAAGCTTCAGATACCGGTCACGCGTGCAAGAGCGCTTCCCATACTGTTATGCTAAATGCAACGTCTAAGTTCCCTTTGAAAGGGAACTGCAGATTAAAAAGCCTTATACACACACAACTGCAAAAAAAACACATGCAAAGCAACACAAGCGCCATAACTGCTTCAGTATATCTTCATCAAGTTTAAATGGTTTGCAGGAGACGCCCTGCAAGGGACAATTGCAAAAGATATGGAAGGTAGTCAGTACTTCTCGAGTATGACTCACTGCAGTACAGTAACACCACAGGGAATGCTCAAGGGTGAATTTGTAATGGGTCCGCAAACAAATGACTGCATAAGACCAAAGAAGCCTCGTATACAGTTCTATCTCACTGAGAATAAACATCCTGAATGAAATCTACCAGCATCGCATATTTTCTTACCATCACACAAACATTCACAAATGTTAAACTGAGATAATAATGACATTAGCAATTTTGCTTGGACTGTGAGATAAAAAAATAAGTATAGTTGTAAGTGACCTTCCTGAACTATGTTTGGAAAATGAGGTTGGAGCTGAGAGTCATCGATACAGCACTAACCCACACCCAATGAATATGACTGACCACATGAGGATCTGCCAGCATGACTCTGGGGTATATTTTCTGTTAATAATATTATACCATAGTACAGACTGGGATGTCTTTAGCAAGAAAAAGCAGTGTATCTGAATTAACTGTAATGATTTACTTAATAAGGGGCACGGTGGCCTCACACCTCTGGGGCTGGGGTTTTGATTCCCGCCTCCGTGCGCAGAGCTTGCATGTTCTCCCCGTGCTTCGGGGGTTTCCTCCAGTACTCCGGTTTCCTCCCCAGTCCAAAGACATGCGTTGTAGGCTGTTTGGCATTTCCAATTTGTCCGTTGTGTGTGTGTGTGTGTGTGCAAATGTGCCCTGCATAGGGGTTGGCACCCCATCCAGGGTGTCCCCCACCATGTGCCCTGAGTCCCTTGGGATAGACTTCCTGTGTAGGATAAGCAGTACAGAAAATGGATGGATGGATGGATAGATGGATTCACATAATAAATGTGATAACTTACTTTGTTACTGTATTAACAATACTTAAGGATTAATAATGCTGAACTTTACTGTATGTTTACAGTAATTAATGCCATAAATAATGTCAGTTAAGGAATCCTTAATGGAAAGCATTGCCATCTAATTAATAAGCTTTTTTGTACTGCTGCATAAATTGTTCACTGATTTGACAATAAATAAAACAAGATAGTCTCTGTGTTACATGCTGTTTCTATCAGTTGCAGACTTTTCCACTGAATCCAGCAGAGCGTGGAAGATTTCATATGCACTCTGCTTCTTCAAGATAAAACTAATTATCTATAAGCAGTACAGGGAATCAGAAATAATCTAACTAATCTTGATGGATGAAATTTTACTGCATCACTAATTAGTTCTCATCCTGTCAACTCATATTCTACATATTCTACATATACATATTCTACATATTCAGCCAATTACAGTGGCACGGGTATCACCAGATATTCTGTTTGATCTTTCAGTATGAAAAAAAGTGCATGCAACTTCATTAAAAAAAAACTTCAGCAAATAATGACTGTAGGCTGTAGATATCACCATGAAGATGCAAGAGAGTGTGTAAAGTTAACCTTCAAGCGTCTTTTAAAGTTGACAGCTTGATAAAAGACTGGTTAGAACATCTCACATTTAGGTCACTACACTTGAAGTGATAAATAAGGCAATTTTTATCAGGTAATTTCATTTTGTGAGGAGCGATGCATTATGCAAGCTAAAATAATAAATGTAAAAATTAATGCTGGCTCCAGTCTAATTCTAGTTAAGAACACACAAACTCACACACCCTATATTTCTTGGAAATGGTAATTCATATACCTATCCACCTGCTTCTGCAGATTTAGGCCATGATGCAACGATGCATACAAGACTCCCAAAGTAGAACAAACCTCTCACATTGTGCTCTTCTCACACACTGCTGGGCCAAGGATAATAATAGGTTATCTGAAGAGAATTTACCTTTAACTCTCAATTTCACACAGTAACTCGGGTTTCTATCAGATTTCTATTGGGTTCTATAGCTTTGCATTAAAGGATGTAATAACTGAAACATCACAATTAATATCCTATATTGCACAATTTCTCATTTCAACATTCTTTCAATATCACTTCCCTATTATTGTTTAATATTAGGGCACATCTAGTTTCACTTCCCCAATAGTGAAGATCTACACCTGATAATGTCAGGTTTTGTTCATTATATATTCACAAAATGAAAATAAAAAAACTACTTTAAACTTCAAATTGCCTGTCAATTCCATATGATTTCAGAATCAGTCAGATGCACACATGCTTTAATGAGCTTATGGCCCACCTCTGTAAGCCCATCTCGATACAGAGTCTGAAACAGCTCCACCAGTATTGCTGATTTTAATGCTGAAAAGCATCTTATAGAAATAATACTGACACTGAATCTGTCTCCATGTTATGCACCGACCATGAATGGAAATGAAAATGAAAAACAACCCTACCATTTAACAGGGCACTAAAGCATTAATGCTAAATTACAGGCCTGTAGGCATGTGCAGTGCTTCAGGCCAAATGGGCTCACTGAGAGACCAAACAGATGGGCTCAAATTCTCGCAAGATACCAAAAAGCCTGCGTCGGAGTGTCTGCCAATGCAACAGTTAGCTCAGAGAGTAAGAGCATGCTATACGTGGTCCGAAAGCCCGTTTTTATATACAGATTAAGACAAAACCTGGTTTTCATGTTTAAAGTATGGGTAGACAAACTTTAATGAAGAAGGTTGAGATCTGATTAATCAGCAGACCAACAGTCTTGAATGGGTTCCTTAAAATACTGATGCAAACATAGCAGATTATGTACATACAATGTATTGAGCAGATGGATGTTTGGCAAAATCTCCTTAACCGTCTGATTCACTTTTGGCACTACAGCAAGCGAAAGACATGTTACTAGAACACATTCTAGCACTCAAATGCTTGCTTCATGCCTTCATTTGTTTCAAAAGCAATGAGTATTCTCAGTTGGTTAAAAGCCGTGGTTATTTGTTTTGCACCAAGCAAACATCTACTCCCATGCAGTGCATCCTGTGCATTAACCACATCCTCTTTCTTCCGTATCAACACTATATGTGTGTATGGGATTCATGGTGTCTCACAATCGACCCTTCATTAACGTTCCCCAACCTGACAGCCATATCTCAACACACTCACTGATTAGAGCAGCAACGGCAACACTGCCATCTCAGCAAACCCAAAGTGCCATGTCTCCATGATGTGAAGTTAAACTTTCACCAGCTTCACCACCTGCATCCTACAGAGAGCATGCTAGCACTCTGAGACAAGAAGATATGGTCACCTGCACCAAAAATATAGAAGAGCAACGTTAGTGAAACTATTTCTTGATGGCCACAGTGGTGCTACAGAGAGGAAAGAGAGTGTTGTAAATGTGAAACAGCTGTGACTGGCTGTATGACTGTGTCTGAGCAGAAGCACTTAACTGCAAGTAAAAGTAGGAAGGCACAAGCTCGGTTTCAGTGCCCTCCCCGAGGCCATGTTACATTCATCCTGCACTGACACCCTAACAGCCTGCACAACAACTATAAAGTTAATCCACAGCCATATGTTGGCATAGAACACTATTACACCCATCTATAATATAAATGTGCCTCAATAAGAATGATGGTGGCTCTGAATGATGGTAAAAGGAAACCAGGCACTTGTTACGTATGTTAGAGGAGGTAACAGGGCTAGCCAAGTATAGTACCAGAGGTTTTGTGGTTTTGTTTCGCAGAGGAGTGGCTGCTAACCATCATTTGGTTTCCATGCAAATGTAAACTTTTGGGAAGGGTTAATGTAGCATCTGCCAGCGCTCACCAAATGCATTTATTAAGGACTGCACTGAAGTCTCACGACTTTACCCTGCAGAAATACAAGGGCTAAATTTTATTTGCATTCTCAGTGCTAACTGCTCTCACAAACAACCTCCCCGCCCATTATAATGTTTTGAAACAGTCGTCACCTCAATCTTCCTGGCCACACTTCTATGCCTATTCAAGAAGGTCAAGTTTTGTAAAATTCCTTGCTTACAAAGGTCTGGATAAGCAACTAACATGAATTAATGGTGACAACTGTTACTTTTTAATGCCTAACCATAAAAAATTTGTTTATGGCTATTAATAAGACATTTCGTGGTTAAGTTTTGTTTCATAGTCGTATTTCACATTACCACTTTTAACTAATGTCATAAATTCTAAACAGACATTTGTTTTGGATTTTCTGTTTTAGACATCAATTTTTCTTTAAACAAGCCATCATGTCAGATCTGTAATCAAACCAGAGAAGGTTAAAAAAATCAATGAATTCTGTAAACAAATAGAAGAATTAATTAATTAAAAAAATAAAACTCTCCACTTTCCAGCTAAGGTCTCAAGCCCCGTAGCCTCTAGCCTCTGGTCTTATGAGCTGCCTTCAGCTAAATCATTTACATAAATTCATGTGACTGGATAAGTTGCAACAGAGAATTTTCTACAGAAGCCACAATGGTTCATGTCCCTGAAGGGCCTGAAATGAAACGGTCTGCTGAAATGATTTGCTGGGTTTTACACCCAGACTGAGGTCCACCAGCTGACGATCCCTGATCTACTTGTTTAAAGTGCAAGAATAGACAGTACATTCTAGGGCTGCACGATTAATAGTTTTTAAACCAAAATCGCGATTTGAAAGGGCACGATTTTCAAAAAACTTGCCCACCGCGGCGCCCTCCCCCCTCCCCCCCCCCCGGTTCAGAGTTCTGAAGTTTATATTTCTAACACTCAGTTTGTGGATTTTATTTTAAATATACGAAAAAAAAAGGGTACTGAAAGTTGCCCCCATCCGATTGATCGAAAAAATAATCGGCCAACTAATTGATGATTAAAATAATCGTTAGTTGCAGCCCTAATTAATTTAAATAAATAAATGCTGTAGTTATTTGCTTGATTTGTCATGACAGATGTTTGCATCATGACAGCTTTATTTGAAAAACAAAATTGCCACAGTGTTGAAGTGGCTTTAAATAAACAGTAGCACTAGAAATTGCATCGTTTTGTTTGTTCATTGTAGTGGTAAAAGATACACTTGTGATTATGCTTGGTCTTTCCCGAATTTCTCCGTCTGGGGATTAATAAAGTATTATCTTATCTTACTATCTTTTCTTATCTTTCTTTGATGCTGTGCAAACCACAACAACAAACCTGTAGCTCTTTTTTTTTAAATAAGAGAAAATTGCATTTTAAATCGCAAATTGCATTTTAAATCGCAAATTGCAATTTTGATCAGAAAAATCGCAATTACATTTTTTCTCCAAATCGTGCAGCCCTAGTACATTCCCATTCAATTGCCTTATGCAAAGCAAGTGGGATTAGGGTTAAGCCAGGGTGTAGTCCTAAAACACAGAGCTTGTATAATGAACAACATAGGACTGAAAATGAATAGAAGTCTGAGTCCAATTGTTGTTTCTGTAAAAGTGCTACTTCTCATTTTGAGAGAATGTACATGTTTTAATATTCTTTCCTTAAAAATGTGACCAGCTCAACCCCCAGGATGTGGTCAGCAAGGCCACATGCGCTCACTTTTAAAATCCCAGAATTGCTACAGTGCTGACACTAAATATATCAACATTTATCCCTTGTGATCTGCTGTCTTGTCATGCAGAGTACACATACACATATCAACTGCATGTCTTTCAGGAACTTTCACCTAGAGGAATCCCTTACAAAATTTGAGTGACTGGTCCCAAAATCCCACTGGCTCTGAAAAATAAACACAAAAATTCTATCACTTCCTTTCTGGAGTTGTAATTTATGTGCATGTTTGTTCAAAAAGGAAAAAAAAAGTGGAGATTTGGAGACAAGATACTACACAATTCTGACTGGTGTTAAATTGCTGATTTATGATCGATTCTTCATACATTATTGATTCCTCTCACATTATAACTGGCTATTAACAGTGCTGTTCAGCGGTGGACAAATCATTAGCCCGGACTTCTGGGATGAACAGATTTTGTGTCCAGACTATTTTTTTTTTTTATTCATAGTTGCCTTTTGGACAATTAGGTTAAAAAACAAAGAAAAGAGAGAGAGAAAAAAAACCCTGTCATTTTTTTGCATTGAAAACTTTTGACTTTTGCATTTGAAACTTTTCATATGTTATATATGTTTAAATGTAATGCGTTTCATAATGCATGGCAATGATGTAGCACAACATACATATTATAGTACTGCAATACACACATCAAATGAAGCAGATCTGTTTGTCAGTATGATGGTTTTTACTAGGTGGATTAATTGGCATGCACGCATGATAGATGATCTTTTCAGGAATCAGAAATGTGCTGGTACGTGGAAACACTAGAAACTAAACAAAATAAAAAGATTAAGATAACATATCAAGAGAACATAAAGACACTCACTAGACTCGTATAGCATGTTATATGTGTGATTACATATGACTTTTAAGATTATTACTTGTTATTCTGTATGATATATTGGCCAAATTCTACAACAAACTGTGCAATAATGTGTTCTTATATAATGTCAGTTCTCCCCCACCACCCAGCTCCCCTCATACAACAGCTACCAAGTGAGGAGAGTGAAGGTTAACACGAGTTTCCTCTGAGACACATGAAGCAGTCAAGTGCATCTTTTCAAACTGCTGCTCATGCTGTATCCGAGGGTAGTGTAACACACTCTAAGGAAGGCTCTATCGGCCCTCTTCCACATACATGAGCTCACAGATACCCATGGTTGGCTACTGTTTCTGTGATTGACAGGGGTGAGAGAGTATGGCATCTGTCCAACTCAGAGAGCACAGCCAATTTTTCCTCCCTTGGCTCCTGGCCACAGATGCCATCGTCTGGTTTTGAACTCATGATCTCCTGAAGATAGGGCAAACACTTTTTCTGGGAGAAATAGCTTAACTTGGTTAACCAATAACCAATAACTTGGTTGTTGGTGAGCATGTCACATTGTACATTCTAAGACCACACACACACACACAAAAAACTTTTTTCAACGTACATTTTTTTTAAAGATCTGCAATGATACAGGGTTGATGCCAAGCCAAATATAGCTAAAATCATGTGATAACAGCACAATAGGTGAGAGTATTAATAAGACACTGATTCACTTACCAGCAAATAAAACTAGAAGAAAAACCTTAAATGTAAATGACAAGGCTTTGTAATTCAAGCTAAATGCAGGAGGCTGAAAACAGAGCTGTACCTAAATAGAAAAGAGGCAGTATCTCGTAATGGTGTGATCATTTGAAAGACAGCGCACAGAGACAAATCAGACATCACATCTGCAACATTATTATCTGGAGGTAGATGATAAGGCTGTTTGTCTCAAAGGGCAGATGCATACATGTCACACTATAGCTGACATTAAGGGGCAGGAAAACTTAGACTGGCAGAAGATCATGTCATTTGGCATCTGAGATATTATTTCCCTTTTGAATTTTTGTTTTGGAAACCAGTGAAGCTGAACAGAACATGATGTCATGTCTCATACCTTGTACCTGTGCCTATAGTTGTGTTATGACTACAAGCAGAAAGACACAAACAACAGGTATAACACCTCTAAAGCAACACACCTAACCAACATATGCTTTCTTCTGTAATGGCTGTTCATAGCTGTGTCATTTCTCTGGTCAATAAAGATATATCACTTACTGTATTCAAAGTGAGAGGAACAGAGCATGCACACATTATGAATAGTGATAGTCCTTCAGAGATATTAGACATTATAGCCAACACAACAGAAAAAAACCCTCACCTTGTTGTTTAAAATGCAAAACCTCCTCTTTTGTGGACATGGCTGACAGACAGAGACAACACCCCGCCATGGGGGAATGAGCTCAACATCTGCTCACTGAATTCAATTTCACACAGGGAACCACATGTTCACACCAGCACAGAGGAATTCAGAGGAATGAGCTACAGTGATAATAAAACACAAGTCACATTCCCAAGGTCGGTTATCTAACAACACCTTGATAATTATTTTACTCAAGGGCAATGCTGCACAAAGGATTTGTGCAAACAAATCTGGTGTTAGTGCCAAAAATGTTAGAGCACAAGAGCTGGTAGTGGAATTCTTTCTGCTCTTGAGCGAGATGCGAGATTATTTTTCATATCCTACAACAACACATCGTTCGACTGCACGCATTTGATTGGCTCATACAGTATGTAGAGATTGCCAGTGCAGAACGGCACGTCGTACATTTTGCCCACTTAGAGTTCTGTTTAATGTTATGAATTGTCCGTGAAACAAGATAGTTCCTGTTTTTAACCTGTGTTATGGCAGCTATCAACAGTCGTTTAGAAACCAGCATCTCGTCTTCTAAAAAAAACTCAACAAAACCACAACTTGTCATGTTACCGAGAAACCAGAAAGTGAAAAGTCTTCCCTTTCCCAAGTCAAAAAACTTACAGCTATACCTCCAACTGTTACAAAGTGCTGACAATAGAGACTCCTACCAAAAATGCTAAATAAACGTCGCCTGAGAGAAAACCTCACCATATCAGCAATCACACATTTTTTAAAAAACCTGTTTAAGTCTCTGTGAATTAACTGTTACTGGAAGAAGATGAAGAAGAAGTAGAAGATGATGAAAGCCTGTATTTTTCACATATACATTACGGTAAATTGAATATATTTTCTTTGCATATCCCAACTTGTTAGACAGTAAAGAAATTATTACAAATTATTAGACAAAGTGCATTAAACCTATATAACCTATATAAGTGCAGACCATTTAAACCTGTGGTTTGCACTGTAGCTGACATTAGAAAATTGATCAAAACCTTCTGACTAGCAGATTTGAGAATTCAACAGTGCTGCGGTAAATAATTTTGTTATAGACAGCTACCAGAAACTTGAACAAGTCAAATACAACGTATATGATAAGAAGTCACAGGTAGATCATTTTTACCATCATCCCTGGCTTTAAGCCATGGTGTAACCCATAAATCAGGTCATGCTGTCATACAGGTCATTGTACGTGTGCAGCCTAAAACATTATTACTATAATTCAAGGCTAAGGCTTTAATATTGTGTACATACACACTAGCTAACAACTAACAATAACAATCTGTAACTAGACCGGTACATTTCCTGAAGAAAATGTGAGTGGTGCTTAGAAAATGCATACACATAGGAGGAAAACTATGCACTGAAATACCCCATCAGTATTGATGGCTCGAATGTTTCATTCTTGTCATATTTTAGATTTGTATTTGTGAGTGCAGTGTGAAGAGCTGAGGTGGCTGTCTGGATCTTTGAGTGACCACTTTGCATAATGGGATGCTTATTGCTAGTCCAGAACCCCAGAATGTTTGTAATTATTAGTGTGTAATTACTCTTTAATATTATTACAAGACTTATTCAGCATTTTGAAACTCTGCTTATTAGTACATCTGAAACCGAGGCTTAATAACTTGAGTTACATTCCAAAGTGTACATGTACAGATAAACCTTTCTATATAAAAATAAAAAAGAAAGATTTTTTTTTTTTTACCAATAAGATTAAACAACAGATTCTCATGGCATTAGGGAGATCTATTGGTGTTTACCATAAAGTGATAGATAGTATCTGAAATCATAAAATATCTTATATATGAAAATAAAATAATTACATTATTCGGTTAAATTATCCATATAAGTATAGACTACATATCCAAATGTTTGTGGGCACCTGACCATCACACCCATATATGCTTTTTGAGTCCCACCTTTGCTGTTTTAATATCCTCCACTCTTCTGTTAAGGCTTTCCACTAGATTTTATATATTGTATAAGGTGCTTTAGAAACACTTTAGAAACTTAGATACTCTTCACACATAAGCATATAAACTAATTACCCCTAACATTTATATTTATTTATTTGGCAGAAGATTTTGTCCAGCTTTCTAGCTAACACCTACAACATTTTCATTAGATCGACACACACACACAGTGCAACTGGGATGCTAGAATATTTATAAACTGTGTAACATGGATCATTGGTGTGATCACTAGCATTATATCAGAGATCACCTCTGCTGGGAGTTCTGTAAACATCAGCATGTTTCAATGCTATCCAGATCGCTGCCATAAGGAAAATTAACATTCATTAATGCAAAGATCAGACACTTTTTTCTTAATAGTTTTATTATTGTGCCTCACTGCTTTGTGCCATGGCTGTCTCGCTCTCACACAAACACACCCTGTGAAAAAAAAGGATCTGCCTCACAACTCCTACACCAAGCGGGTACGAAGTGAGATAACAGGCAACATGTCCAATTCAAAATACAAAAAAATACATGTTTGCCATAACAGTATTTAATTGTTCTGTTGATTGATGTACTAGCCCCCAAAATAATAATGAAGGTATTTCAGTGAGCCTCAAACAGATCTTTTTTTCTTGGCATGTGACTCTACTGCACATGCATTTCACAGTCTGCTACCATGGTGACAGAGAAATATTAAAGAACATTTTCCTAGACATACAGTATATTGTGATACATCCTAAGACTACTGGAATGTAAATAGTATTATGAACTGTACTATTCCAGAGACTGGACATGCAGTAGTTCTCTAAAATGTTTGTATTACTGGACTTCAAAAAGGACAAGAACATGCACTTCAGGCAAGGAGATCTTAAAATCATGTCACTGAAAAAAGCTACAGGAGTGTAAATGATTCCTTGACCTTCTCTGCACTTGTCACTTAATACATTGTCAGGAGTGATTACCCAATTTCCAACTGAAACATTAATGCTGCTATTTAGTGCAGAGTCGTATAACTCAGATCACAGAGAGACGGAGTCCAGCACTGTTCGTTCATTTGCCTGCTTTCAGTAGTGTGTCAGAAACTGAGGTCTACATTCTATCTGCTGACTCGCAATGACAGAACATCCTACTGCCCTGCTGCACTCTGAGCATGGCCCTCAAGTAGGAATCTTAGCTATATTACAATATATACAGTGCCCTCCACTAATATTGGCACCCTTGGTAAATATGAGCAAAGAAGGCTGTGAAAAATTGTCTTTATTGTTTAACCTTTTGATATTTTGTTAAAATAATTCACAAAAATACTCTGCTCTCATGGATATCAAACAATTTCAAACACACCATGGGTTATCAAAAAAAAACCTTTGTTAAATATAGGTGTGCAACAATTACTGGCACCCCTATAAATTCATATGAGAAAAATATATTTGAAGTATATTCCCATTGATATTTGACATTTTTTAGTACACCTGGGTGACTAGGAACAGGAAATTGTTCAACCATGACTTCCTGTTTCACAGGGGTATAAATATGAGGTAACACATAGGCCAAATTCCCTTAGTCATTCATAACAATGGGTAAGACCAAGGAATATAGCTGTGATGTGAAGTAAAAGGGTGTTGAGCTTCACAAAATGGGAAGTGGCTATACGAAAATAGCACAAGTATTGAAAATGCCAATTTCCACAATCAGGGTAAGAATTAAGTTCCAGTCAACTGGAAATGTTATGAATAAACCTGTAAGAGGATGTGCATTTATATTGCACTGTGCACTGTGAAGAGGATGGTTTGAGTGGCCAACAAATCTCCAAGGATCACAGCTGGAGAATTGCAGAAGTTAGTTGCGTCTTGGGGTCAGAAAGTCTCCAAAAATACAATCTGTAGTCACCTACATCACCACAAGTTTTTTAGAAGGGTTTCAAGAAAAAATCCTCTACTCTACTCTCATCCAAAAACAACTCAAACTCAAGCGTCTTCAGTTTGCCAGACACTACTGGAACTTCAAATGGGATCGGGTTCTATGGTCAGATGAAACCAAAATAGAGCTTTTTGGCAATAAACACCAGAGGTGGTTTTGGCACACACAGAGAGGTAGCCATATGGAAAAGTACCTCATGCCCACGGTTAAATATGGTGGGGGCTCTTTAATATTTTGGGGCTGTTTTTCTCCCAGATGACCTGGACATTTTGTATGGATACATGATATCATGCAATCTATCAAATATTAAGAGATATTAAATGAAAACCTGACTGTCTCTGCCAGAAAGCTTAAAATGGGTCATGGTTGTATCTTCCAGCAGAACAATGATCCAAAACATGCATCAAAATCAACACAAAGACGTCTTACTGAACACAAAATCAAGGTCCTGCCATGGCCATCCCAGTCCCCTGACTTGAACCCCATAGAAAACCTGTGGGGTGAACTGAAGAGGAGAGTCTACCAACCTCAAAATTTGAAGTATTGACTAAAAGGGTGCCAATAATTGTTGCACACATATTTAACAAATATTTGTTCTTGGATAAACCTGCTTGTTTGCAATTGTTTGATATCCATGAGAGCAGAGTATTTTTGTGAATTTATTGAACGAAAGATCAAAAGATTAAACAATAAAGACATAATTCTTTGCTCATATTTACCAATGGTGCCAATATTAGTGGAGGGCACTGTATATGGATGATCTGTACACCCTCTAAATATTTAATGATCACTGACTAACTGACTAACATTCTGCGAGCTATTCAAGCTAATCTAAGCTCAACTGGAACACTGTGTGAAAATAATAATATTAATAATGTACAACCTAAAGTATGAGTAACTACATGAATTTGACACCTGCTTTACCTGCCTCCTTCATTTTCTTAAAGCTGAGCAATCATCCCAGAAGTCGCATCTTGAATCAAGGGTTTAAATACAATATAATGTATAAAAATATCTCAAATAAAATGATAATGAAAACTATGGCACTGGACACGTTAGTATGTTTGCCTACAATTGTACTGTATTTAGAGTAGAAGTATGTAATAGACACAATGTGTATAACGAGAATTGACAGTAGGCTAGTTAAAGGTTTAGTCACTCACTTCAGTGTTCAGCCCTCTAAAGCCATGCATTCATGAGCATACTGTCTCAATTCCTTGTCCTGATTGATTGCATGTTGGTGGCCCACATTATTTTAATCCTCTTCTATTTGCAGATATTTTATTGAAGTAGGCTAATCTCAGCTGCCAACAACTGGACATCAATTTTCCATCTATTTTCTTTTGTGCACTTTTCTGGCTACAACCTACAAGACCTTCAACATTGTAATCTGATTGGCTTTCTGTACATCCATTTAAACACATTTCCTTGTGCTGCTTTCCAATGGGAAAACAAACTCTTTAACAGTGCCATGCATTGAGTGTTTTTGTTTAACACTTAAAATTATATAATAATATGTAGTATGTACTGTGAAGTGAAGATTTTTTTTTTTTTATATTGTGAGATGATATTTTTGTCATTTACCCCTCCTAGAAACATGTGTCCTGACACCAAACCACCTTATCTTAGTGGCATGAACACTTTCATTCCAAATCAGTGCGAAACATGAAACTTATCTTTGTACCTTCTGGTCTGAATTGTCTGACTCTTTGACAAGGTTGAGTTTTATTGCTTAATTAAATGTTTTCATTCATGAGTAAACTCTTAGAAGAACCCTTAAAGATTGTCTCTTTGGGAAACGCCCAAAATGTTCCATGCAACCCAACAAACAAAGACGGTTTTCCTAACATTACCATTTGGTTCTATTTTGTTTATTTTTCTGGGTAACATTTTCATAATGTTCAGCATTGCTCTTGAAACATTCTGGGAACTTTAAAACTGGATGTTCTCTTATTATTACGATTATGGTTATTCATTCATTCTTCTTCAATAACTGCTTTATCCTGATCAGGGTCATGGTGGTTCCAGTGCCTATCCTGAGGACACCGGGTGCAGTGCTGCAGAATTCACTTTGGATGGGACGCTCAAATTGATTGCAGAGCACTATGCACACACAGTTACAACTTGGGGCAATTTAATGTAGCAAATCCACAATCAGTACCTGCATGTTTTGGACAGTGGGAGGAAACCAGAGAGCCCAGAGGAAGCCCATGCAAACACACAGAGAACATGCAAAACTCCACACAGACAGTAACCCAAACTCAGGTTTGAACCCAGGACCCTTGAGCTGTGAGGTGGAAGTACTACACCCTTTGTGATGCATCATGATTATGAATATGATTATGATTAATATTATTGTTGTTATAAGACCATGTTGTTATGTTGCTAACATATGTTGTTATGTGGGTCCTGTTGTATTGTATGCAAAATTAATGGGAACCTTATGACAACCAGCCATGTTTATATCACTATAGTAACATGTTTGTATAGGGATGGTTCAGAGAATGTTAGAGGAACCATCCCAGGTTCACCGAGAGAGTCAAGTTATTGAAAAGTTAGGGGAACGTGAGGTGAACCATAACTCACAAGGACACGTGAACGTTAAATGTTAGTAAAAAAAATTCTAGAAAACCAAATGGGAACTCAAAAAAAAGTTTTCAGAACCAATAATAAACGTTCCCAGAACATTCCGGGGACCAAAAACGTGTAAGCTGGGAACCATTTTGAGGAAAAGTTCTCCTTTATGAAGCTCGGAAATTTCATCTGACTAAAGGAAACTTAGGAAACTTTTGGATCGCTTCATTTTCTACAGCTTCACACAGGGCTACGTTTACATGGCATGACTAGTCAGGTAATGACATGCCCGGCATGCTTGGATGCTTGTATTGCCTGGCACGCAGGCGCTGCACATGATAATCACTGCTTATGATTAAAGTGTAATGCTAAACATATCACTTACCCACTTGGACCCAAGCAGAAGGGTGTATCAGTTCCGATTTCCGGCAAAGACGAAAAGTGAACTGTTCTGCGTGTCGGATGTGAGGCTTTAAGGACTCGCAGGCAGAAACATAGACACGGAGTAAACAAAGTAAAAGTAGAGTATGAACGCTACTATTTCGCTACTTTGGATTAATCAGGTAATACAGGGGGAACTATCGCAATTCTCCCCACTATCGCAATTTCTCCCCACTAAGAAGCAGAGCTCAAAATATATACTAGAGTGAACATATATTTCCGTTCTTCTGGTGAGTCTCGCTCCAGCGGATCACCTACACACTAGTAGAGGATGTCATGTCCGATGAGCGCCTACTTTCAGAAAGAGCAGACAACAATTCAGGTAGGACTGAGCGTTCAGGGAGTGATTGACAGGACACCAAGGCAATAAGAAGAAGTAGGTTGGAAGAATGGGCGGGGCTACGCCACTCTGACCACGTCGTTCCGTGACGCAGGCGCAGCATCTCCCTGAAGCAGCCGCCCATTTGAATGAACTGCAAATGTGTTCTCATAAGAGAACAGCAGGGCTTCTCCAACTTTTCACAGCCAGGGACCCCATCAGTATCAGAGTCATTATTTAAATGTCTACAGTGATGTTTTTGGCTATGTATTATAGCCATTCTGAACCTTTCACACACACAGAACACATTTTATAGAAATTTTCATTAGATTTAAGTTAACATTATTTATAAGGTTACTTGTTTTTGTGGTATTGAGGTTTTGATTGAACCTATTCAATTCAAATGACTTGTCAAATTTACTAATAACTATAAGAACTCAATGATAACTATAATATATTGATTATAAGCATTGTGATTTCCACCACTGTAACTTAATAATAATAATAAGAAGAAGAAGAAGAGAAGAAGAAGAAGAAGAAGAAGAATGAAATTACTCCTTGGCTATGCTTTACAGACACCTGGACCCACTGGCACAAAGCACTTTGAGATTCTGTAAGTAAAATGAAAATAGTTGTATAAACAAAGTTTACATTTAATGTTATTTATTGTGACCTTACATTTGTGTTTGAGATATTAGGAAGGTGTCGGCTAGTATGGAGTACTGAAGCACCTGTGAGTGTGAGATTTTGAAAATTAGAACAAGGTGTGCTTTTTATTTCTGGACTCAGATCCCTGCACACAGAACTGCCCTTCTATGCACACAGAGCTGCCCTTCTTGAACTAACTGTGTACCTGAGGTTCTCATGATTAAATCTGATTAATTAATTATGATTAAATCATGATTAAATCTGATATTAAGAAATATGACATTTTGATGGCTGGATAAGACTACTGATGTACTTAAGGTGTAACATAACATTCTGTTGATGTATAGTTTTTATTATGATCTTTAAAAAGTATAAGTTTTTCGCACAAATATTCCACTCAGTAATACACTTGCTACCATGTCTACAGTATGTCAGATCCTCTTGCTAAATGTGGTCTACATCTGCTCATTTTTACCCAGTATAGTCCCTTCATCACCATGACAACACCAATAAGAGGATAAATGTTGGGAGAGGAATGAAAGTGATACTGAATGTTTCATGCATGGATACAGATGAGTGAATTCCTCATGGAGTCACCCTTCCTTTAACAAAAATTGTCAATGTTTGTGAGGTCAAAAGGACTTCAATGAAGAAACGCAGTGGATATTTTTTTCATGTACATTCATTCCATATGATTGAAAGCATATAAAACATTCGTTAACACCTACACAGTTCCCTCAATCTTTTCAAATAAACAAGACTTCCTGCAGTATCAGAAATTTTATGAATAAGTCACGCTGTATAGATGTTCTTAGTCATGGTCCAGCATGATGTGTGTTGTGGGGGTGTGTTTGCTATGGAATGTGTATTTTTAGCACATTCCTGGGGTATTACACACTGCCTCATCACAGAAAAAGCTCAGGTGTGTCACAGGAACAAACACTCATTCATCAGAAGTGGGTATGTGTGATTATGTAAGCCTTGTGGGTTTTTACCATGCTGCAATCCTGCAACCATCTTAATATGCTTGCAACTAGTATGAATTCAGGGGGTTTATCAGAATTGAATTTATCCAGGAGGCACATGGCTGTCTCTGAGCAGCATAAATGTCACACAGAATTCAAGTGAATTCTTCCAGAAATCAAATTTGGATGTGATAAAAATGATGCTTCTGTAATAGATGAGACAGAAGTGATAAAACATGCCATGTATCACACGCCATGACATTAAAAGCTATATAAATTGTTACTTTTTGTGTAATATTCCTGTTTTACATCATTTTTATGTACAAATCGGTGAACATCAAACCTATAGGAAGGAGGTATGCTTTTCCATAAAATTCCATCACAGCACTGATATAACAGAGCTGATCTATCTGATTGAGTAGCTTGATTAGATCAGGGAGGGAACTGAATCCTGTAAGAAAATCTTCAGGGACAAGTTGAAGGACATGTGGGGAAGATGTTCAAGCCAAGAGAAACATGTGAACATGTGGGGAAGATGGCTCTCAGACCACATGCTGGTAAAAGGATAAAATAATGGTTGGTTTATGCCATCTAGTGAATATGTGTTTGCATTGCAACAAGTAAATATATATCATATATATATAAATATATATTGTATTTTTAGTCAAATCTGTTTTCGGTAATAACCGTTATTAATATACTTACGGTGTACTAATATAACTTTTTTAAATAATGACTGAAGATTTGTCTAAGTTTTTTTTCCCCTAGCAGTACTGTACAAACAAGTTAAGGGTTTACTATAGTTTTGTGATGGTTTATAGAATAATTAAGGGTTCTCAGACTTCTAAAAATTCGTTCTATTTCTACTTCCTTTCTGATAGGAAACACTTGCAGGGTTTTGCGTAGAACCGTTAAAACAATAGTCACCAACCCTGTTCCTGGAGCTCTACCTTCCAGAAGACTTCAGTTCCAAACACATCATGCCCACCTGACCATTCCTGATCAACTAAAACAGCCGTGTTAGATTTTGTTTGGAGATGAAACCTGTAGGAAGGTAGATCTCAAGGAATACCGCTGCTTTAAAGGTTTTCCCAGAGGGTGTATGACCAACCACAGGAAAAAAATAGACTATCATGCAAAAATGACAAATATTTCTACCAATGTTTAACAGTTCGATGGCAGACTTTCAGAATTCATACTGAGTACATGTGTGTGTGACCCAAGCTCAGTCTTTGTTTATGTGTTGGATTGTAACTATAGTATGACATAAGTCTGGGTAAACATAGCCTCTGATTTATCCTTGCTTTTAATATATATTTTTTAAAAATAGCATTGTAGAGGCACTGGTAAAGCAGTAGAGAAAAAAAAATCAACAACAAAAATTAACATAAATAAATAAATAAAATATAGTACATCTGACTTCAAATACTAGGTACCAAAAGCTTAGTCCAGCCTTAATGGAAAGTTTCCCATGTTCCCAAAGTTACCCCATGTTTCATGAAGGTCTTTCAGTAGAATAGATAACCAAATAAATAGCTTTCATTTTCTACAGATGAATTTGACTGCATGCAAAGAGGATGTGAATAGGAACATTCAGCATTGCAGAGTACAGCTCAGCCTGTTGAAATGCCTCAAGCTCAAGCAAGGCAGAACAAAAGCATGTGCTGTCTTCTCAAGGACACAGGCAGCAAGTTATGCCTTTCACTAGTTTGAAAGTGCTTTAATAAAAGTGGGAATAAGCAGAATATTGTTCACGGAATGGCTAAGATCAGCATAGCACTTTCCTACAGAAATGGACTGCAGATTGACAAAACTGTCATCAGGAATGCATGTAAAGTAACAGTGCTGGCTGTAAAGGCACCACAATTCTTAATTTTTAGCATAGCAATCACTGCAGATCATTTGTGACGTTTTTGAGGCAAAAGTTATATTTAAACTCACACTTACACAAATGACAATGAAGAAAATTAGGATTTAACATGCACTAGAGCCACTAATGGTGCAAAGTTACATTTATGGCATTTAGCAGACCTTTTAACCAGTTCTACCATCCCAAGCATTTATTCCACTTTCCAGCAGATTTCTATTTTAGGTTTTCAATTATGAAAATGGTAAGAGTTGAAGCCGTAGAAGAAATGCTTTTTCCCAGTGTGATTGTTGTCCCTGAGGTCTACAGTGGCATCCTGCAGGGACTCACGGAAGATTCTGTGGGCCTTTGTTTGGCTAAAAGAGTTCTGAAGCTCCAGCAGATCAGACCCCAAATCGCTGCTGCTTCTCTTTACTCCATACCCAAACTTGCCTCTGGGGAAGCGTGGACAGATGGCGGGAATAGTACAAGAACCCTGCTTCATTTTCTCCTCCTCTTCAGAATCTTTCACTGTTTGTTCAAAGCGCACATGCCTGTCAGTCTTCTCTGCACTGGGTGGTGCTGTGCACTTATGCTCAAAAGGATTATTTTCTACCACATAGTTCTGGGATCTGCTATTGGACAAATCTCTCTGGTTCATTTCCTTCTCCTGCAGCGCAGCCTGAATCATGTGTTGTGCAAAAACTGGTTCTAAGTTAGTATTCTCTGTCTCATTTACTGTCAAAGCAGGTTTGTTGATGCTTGTTTGTGGTTTATTGCCTTCTGACCCAGATAGCTTGCAGACACAATTTCTCTTACAGCACATGTCACACATGTAGGCTGTGTTGTTAAATACCTTGTTAAATACCACCTGATATGTTTGACTTGATTCGTTAACCTGGTTGGATTGGAACACCTCATCCTCAAGACTTGCACTATATGGTTTAGGCTGCATATTGCCCAGAAAAGGGATCTTCTCAGCAATAGTGTCTAGTGGTCCATGTGTTTGTGTAAAAACCATGCCTGCATCTGGAGGCTCTGGGGGAAAGGAAGGTGAGTAGGGAGTGCATGGATTCACCAGACGATGTTGGTTATGCAGGAGGCTGGCCCTGCGTCCTTCAAGAGGCCGAGCGGGCAGGACAACGGGATACGATCGCTCCCTCTGAGACAAATATCAAAGTTCAGGTTCAGTGTTCATTCAGACTACTCAATGATTAAAGCACATGTCAGGAAACAGAGGGAGGAAACAGTGATTGAAAGTAGAGAAGAAAACACTTGATGGTTGACCGGTTAAATGGAAAAGCAAGCACTGGACAAGGTGGAGTAGCATCACGTTTACCTAATTTCTGCTTCTAAATTGTGCTTCATATGTGTTTCCTACCAGCTGGGCTGTGTAAGGGTTCATTTCTCCTGTAATCAAGGCGATTGTCTTCTCGTTAAAGTCATCCAGTTTTATAGGGTTAGTGGGCCCAGTGCCTGGAAGAGAGCCCAGAACACTATTTAGTCCATTGCTATGTTGATAACATTTACCACTGAGAACATTTCGTTTTATTACGTCTTTATTTTATACAAACATTTCAGGTATATTAATTTCCATATGCATTTATTGTGGGACATCTGTATCTATTGTATTGTGGTAATAAATGAAAATAAAACCTTTTTTTGTAATTCATTTTGTCTTATTGTAACCAAAAAGAGCACAGTGAACTCTATGATAAATATCTCCCTTGGTGCATAACAGTACAGTGGCTTCCTCTGATGCGTGCGTTTGCTACTGAATCGTTTAAACAGCATGATCAAGCAGCTTAAAATTTGAACAGCTAGTTCTGCCTGACTTTCCACTTATGATTCTGCAGACAACCCTGACTGACTGGTTTCTTGCTTATATTGTTCCGAAAGAAAGGAACGCTCATCCCTGCAAATAAAAGAGCCGAATGCACTCCCACCAACACCTGTAATAGCACAATGAGTCAGTGAGGAACTTATGGTTGAATAGCAGTGCCTCATGTACATGGAACATCTGCAGTATTGAGGTCCCATTTTTTTGGTGATAAAATTTAACCCTTGGTACAGTTTATCGATATGTAATCTGATCACACCTTTGTATTTTTTATGAAATGTACTAAACCTGTGTAGTGTAGCTGATATGAAGTGAGCCACTGGGACTTCTCCAGGTTGCGCAGCACATTGGCAGTCCGCTCCAGCAGCGTGATTTTCCAGTCTCGCAGAGTCAGATTTGGACACAACGTTTTAGGAGCCTTGGGGTAAAACACCTGAGTCTCTCCCTTTACTTGTTTAACATGCTAAGGGTCAGAGAGCAAGAATGGCTGTTACAGACAAGCATCTTAGATACTATATATTTCTTGAATGAATGAGATGTAGTTTGCTGCTGTAGGCTGTACTTATACATAAAAAGTGAATCTCATAGCATTGGCTTCAGAAGTGGGACAATACAATGAATTTGGATAGACATAATTGGAAATCATTATGAATGTAATACTTGTTATCATGCTTTTCTTGGTCATCCACACCAAATAATAAAATATGTAACCCTGCTAAATGTAAAATTAGTGCTGGTATGAACATAGATCCAAGACAAAGAACAATTAAGTTCTTGTTTCAAATGTACTAAATTATTAAACGTCAGCTTTGACTTATATTGAATTATATTATGAGTTTATGATCACCTGTACATAAAATATATACATCAATGTAT
The DNA here is from genome assembly GCF_023375685.1 of Ictalurus furcatus. NCBI lineage: Eukaryota > Metazoa > Chordata > Actinopteri > Siluriformes > Ictaluridae > Ictalurus > Ictalurus furcatus. Next base: position 14,815,894 of record NC_071255.1, on the reverse strand, counting down.
TCTATATAAGCAGAAATAGAAGAAATACATTAATGGTGCAAATACCGTAAATGACACAAATAAAACAAGTACAAATAAATACAACAACTAAATAAACTGTGAAATTAATCAAATAAGTATCATCTAGCTTGATGCTTGGTCTTGACAGTGATGTGGGAGGTTTTGGGCTGTGACATCAGTTATGAAACTTACAATATGGAAGCCATTTTGCCCTGGCCATGTTGCAGCATTCCGTCTGGTTTCCATGGGAATATTAAGTAGCTCATGACGATAAGGTGCACCTATGAGAAGCAAACTACATATGTCGTTAAGATCTCTCTCTCTCTCTCTCTCTCTCTCTCTCTCTCTCTCTCTCTCTCTGCCACACTTGCTCAAACACCTGTGTACTACTGTAGGCCTAACTTATAAACACCTGACATGCAAATGTAAATAAACATACACAGCTTATAAAACACAATGCTTAACCGCACAAATCAAATCTCTCACCACAATAACTAATATAAATCAATATTCTGGGTAAACATTATCATACATTCTTGTTCTTGTCATTTTTATTGTTGCATTTTCAGTTAAATAATAGTTTTGCCTTTGTGGCTAGTTCTAGAAATTTCTCCATGATCAGAATTAAAAAAAAAAAAATGTTTTATGTGTGCTCATCGGTCTACTGTTTCTTCTGTATACAACCAAATCTGTACATATTTTTTCATAATTCTTTACTTAATGCTGAAATAACAATGCACAGGCTTATTTGACCCGACTTATATGAAATGTCTCTCATATATGTGCAGTTGCACATGATCTACACATGCAACTATAATGTAACTACTGAGAATGTTACACACTTCTACAGATGGACTGCAGTAGCACATCTCATGTAACTGCACATGTACATTAACTGTTTATCTTAACAGTTAGAACTGCACCCCAAGATTCAGATGTAACAAGGAAAATAATTGGGTTTTTAAAAATTGTATAAATGGCTGATTTCCAAGTAAGATTTTCAGGAAATGTCCTCTTACTATGAACTGCAACCTCATATAGAAGTTGCATGTTAAAATATGTGAACAATTCCTGTGTAATATGTATTGTGCAGAATATCAAATTCAGATTGGTGTTAATCAATTTGATTTTCTTGGGTAAGCATGTTACAGCTATTATGTAAAAATAAGGCCTTAAAATGTCAAGATACATTTGTGTACTTGCACAAGTCAAAACTAAATGCTTATTTACATGCTTTTTTACATTCCTATGTAATCAAAGTGTAAAATAATATAACATCCTCTGTAGTTACATTATAGTTGCGTGTGTAACTACACAATTAGTAGAGACACATAATTTGTGTTGTGGACTTGGGAAATTCTTCACATGGCGAAATGTGGACATTTTATACTATAGATCGTTCTGATGAACTGGCAGGCTATTCAAATGTTTCATCCATCCAGCAATCATCCTGTTGTTTAATAATAATACATTTACTTTAAAAAGACAAGCAACATTTGTTGTATCTGATTACAGAATAAATCATTACATTCTAAAAATAAAAAATACTGCAGATTTTGCAGAGTACACAGTACATTTGCTCTTTTGGATGATGCAGGATACAACTGAGCTTAAGGTTAAGGGTCTTGCTCAAGGACCCAACCATGACAGTTTGGAAGATACAACCTTCGAATCTGTAACTCAAAGCCTTAACCACTGAGCCTTTGCAACTACTTCACCTAGCTTGCATTCATTCAGTGCAATCTTTTAGTGGAGTTAATTCAGTGGTGGAGGTGGTTGAATCAAGGCAAGTTAGTTAGTGCTAGTTGTGTTGACTCAGTAATTAAGGCTTTGAGTTATAGATCTGAAGCTTGTGTGTTAAAATCCAAAATAAATATATTTTACAGTTTTTTAATGTAAAATCTACAGTACTTTACTGACAACCCAGGTTCTACCATGTAGGCTTATGTCCATTGATCAAGGCATAATGGCATAAGTGCTCTGACCTTTAGTCTTGCTGAGCAGAGTGACCTGTGGAGCATTGGCTGGTAATAGAGGATTGATGGGGAGTTTGGATGAGGCTCGTATGCCTGTGTCTGGGTCATCTGGGCAGTGGTAGGTGGGGAACATGGCACAGTGGGATATGTGCGACTGGTATGGGTGTTTTCTCGGGATGGAGACCTTAATTTGTTTCTCACTGTAAGAACACAGACAAAGGCTGAGCTTCATATCAGTTAGAGCAAGTGAACAATCAGCTGAACTCATTTACCAACTGCATCACCAGCATGATGAGAAGGAGGGGTGTGAGGCAATCTTAGCAACCTGGTTAAATAATATAGATGTTATGAACACTGTCAAGAACTTGAGAACGGAGGAAACAAACCATTTTTATGTTCTTACCCAACATTGATATCGCTTGGCTTGGGAATTCTAAAGGGAGACAGGAGATTATAGTCTCAGTTAACATATTGTACAACCCCAATTCCAAAAAAGTTGGGACACTGTGTAAAATGTAAATAAAAACAGAATGCAATGATTTGCAAATCTCATAAACCCATATGTTATTCACAATAGAACACAGAAAACATATCAAATGTTTAAATTGAGGAAATGTACCATTTTGAGAAAAAATAAAGTAATTTTGAATTAGATGGCCGCAACACGTCTCAAAAAAGTTGGGACAAGGGCAACAAAAGGCTGGAAAAGTGTTACTAAAAAGAAATAACTGGATGTTAATTGGCAACAGGTCAGTAACATGATTGGGTATAAAAAGAGTATCTTAGAGAGGCAGAGTCTTTCGGAAGTAAAGATGGGCAGATGTTCACCCATCTGTTAAAAACTGCATCTACAATTTGCGGAACAATTTCAGAATAATGTTCCTCAACATAAAATTGTAAAAAAAAAAAAAAAAAAAAAAAAAAGAATATCTCATCATCTACAGCCCATAATATCATCAAAAGATTCCCTTGTGCGCAAGGGACAAGGGTGAAAATTAATATTGCATGCCCATGATCTTCGGGCCCTCAGGCGGCACTGCATTAAAAACAGGCACGATTCTGTAATGGAAATCACCGCTTTTTTTGTTGCAGCCATCAAATTAAAAATTACCTTATTTTTTCCTTAAAATTGTACATTTCCTCAGTTTAAATATTTTATATGTTTTCTGTGTTCTATTGTGAATAACAGATGGGTTTATGAGATTTGCAAATCATTGCATTCTGTTTATATTTACATTTTACACAGCATCCCAACTTTTTTGTAATCGGGGTTGTAAAGTGCTCAGAAAAATATAAAGTATTGGTAGGAAAAAAGCTTAACCCACATCTCATCGTTGACTCGAACATTACTTTTCTTGGATGGAGTTAGGTCATAGTATTGTTCTACAGTAATAGACCTGGAAACACAATATAAAGAAGCAATTGAACATTAAAAAAAAAAAAAAAACAATGCCAGGAAATCTGATATAGCTGAGTGTGTCAGACTCAAAACATTAACTTAATGTTTTATCATTATTAATAAATTTTCTCTTACATATTTATACATTACATTTACAAACACTAACATTACTGTTTTTATTTATTAACCTGCACTAATCCTGTTATTTTTCATTGTTGAGAACATGAAGCTGCTTACTCAGGTGACGTGGCTCCTCCGTAACTAAAGTGTCGATGTCCTTTAATGACTGCAGGCACTCTTCTGCTGTGAATATTTGATGCCATTTTGCTCCCACCTTTATTATTGATTTCGCTATGAAAACCCTTTGAGCTGACCCCACTGGGACTCCTGTGAAAAAGAAATGCTTATTCAGATCTTATTAGAGATGTTTTTTCACCTAGGTCTATAATCCACTGGTATAATCCTGTTTGTGCAAAAAAATATATGAATTATATATGCTTTTAGTTTTTCCATTTAGAATATTAATCATTTTCATATTTTGCATGACATATCAAAGCAAACACATTTTAAGCTGGAAAACCAGTGGGCAGCCATGGCCTCGAAACAACAGAGTGGGATTCACAATGATCATAGCATTCAGTATAGGTCATACTCTTACCTTGTTGTAGTCTGGTGGAAAGAGTTGCTCCTTGGATGGCTCTTGCTCTGGAGGCACTTCAACAAAGTCTCTTGTTTCATGCAATGAAAAAAGACACAGTTCTGTTGGAGGAGGTTTTTTTGGGTCAAACTGTCTTAGACGCCTGTGTACATAGGACTGGCAATCTGTTCCTGACCCCACAGGCTCAAATCCCCAAACTGGTCATGACGACGATCCTGGAAACAGCAACAAAAAACCGATGAGTGACACCCAATCCTGCCCAGAGGCCACACTATGGAAGCAGAGCTGCACGATTTTTGTATTGTCTTCAACAGCATTTAAAGGCAGTGATACAAGATCCTTATTAGCTCCGTGCCACTGAAAGATCACCATTAATCCAACTGTCAGAAGAACATAATTGAAAACAATGCAAATATCATATGAGCAAATTAAGGTGTTGGACATTCTTACTCACTGCCTTTTACCTATAAATTAACAAGACATATGAAATCTTAAATCTATGGGGAAAAAACCCCAAAAAACAATGGAGTAGGAGTAATAAATCTATAGCTCCCAGATACAATCAGAGCTCCAAATGAAAAGTGTCCTGTCAACATGGTCATTCAGGTACCACAGCTTGATCTGTGTAGTGAATGGTGAAACTGAAACCAGAGTAGACCTATCAGTAATCACCTAGACTCTGCGGAGTGAGCTATAGACCTGTGAGAGCAACGGTCAGGTTAAAGCCTGGTCAGAATTCAGTGACCTACAAACCTCACAACCTACTGTATAAGGGACTCACACAAATGTGCAAAATGTGAGGAACTTGATGCATGCTTTGCTTATATAAAATGATTTGGAATAGATATAAATAATTTTTATAAAGTCAAACGTGTGTGGAACAGTGGCATGCCCAGCATTGTCACCTTACAACTCCAGGGCCTGTGGTTTCATCCTGAGCTTGGGTTACTGTCTGTGCAGATTTGCACCAATGTTTGAGTGGGTTTCCTCTGGGTTCTCCAGTTTCCTACCACTGTCCAAATACATGCATATAGGTGGATTGGCTATGATAAATTGCCCCTAGGTGTGAATGAGTGTGAAAATATGTATGTGCAAGGTTACTTGCAAAGGACTAATATCCCATCTGGAGTGAACTCTCCCTCCTTGCGCCCAATGTTCCCCAGATTGGCTCCAGAATCCTGACTAGGATAAAGTGGTTACTAAAGAATTAATGTTAATGGTAATGTTATCGAATGAATGAGTGAATGAATGAATGAATGAATGAATGAATGAATGAAAAAATAGTCAATTGTTTGAATGAAAAGTATTTTGAAATATTAAACACTTAGTAATGTCAATTTTATTAATGAATACATTTATGCCATTTAAATTATTGAAAGGACATCTTGAACTTTTATTGTGATTAAAACCCATAGACTGCTTGAACATCCATGCTCTTTCGTTTAATGTCTTCAAAATGGACATTCTGTTCACTGAGTTAATGAAATTCCACATGAACAACCCATTACTTTGCAATTTACTGCTTGTTGAAAATATGATAGTTCTGAGTTCATCAGATGTAAGTAATTACCCATGGAAATTTGTTTTGTATTGAATTGTAAGTGTAATTATAATGATTAATTTACCAATACATTATATTTACCAGTGCAATATATAATTCTTGTGTTTTTGTAATTCATAACCATATATTTTCAATATAACAGACTTAACAACTACATGCTAGCTAGTCATTAACTATCTTATGTTTGGCATTCATACTGACAATGTAAAGGCTTGGTTATATGAGTGGCAAGTGATAAAAGAACCACAATAAAAACACAGTGACTATCAATATTTCTCTCAGATCTACTTGTAAATTACATTGTTATTACACCTCAATACTAAATCTATGGGTTTTATGGGTAAGTTACCTAGCAACAGTGTTCTTAAAACTTTAACTGACAGGTGCATAGTATGTTCATCATCACATATCATGAATAGACAACATCCTCATCTTCAAAACACTGGACCATGAACTCTGAATATCTTCTAAATAATCACAGTTAAACATCATTATACCACAGCACTGTTAAATTCTCCAATCTGATAGTGTGTATAAATTTCTATATAACAGCTCGACTCTGATAGTAGTTCTGCTTGTAATTGAAATGATGTCATTATATTATGAGCTCATTCTAATATGTTATGGTTTCTATAGTAACAGTTCATTTACAGGGACTTGTATGGTGGATGTTCCACATAATCTGAAGTTGATAATAAACATATTTTATTATAATAAACAAATGTTGATATTTAAGAAAGAAATCTATACATTATATATGTTGAAGCTATTTCTTATGAGATTTTTATTTAACATTTATGGAAGGAGTCTCAAGTGTTAATGATTTGTAAATCTCAGTGTTTTCTCCACTGGAGTCATCAGAATGGAAGACTTTGGCACCAGCCAGCTCTCCCCTGTCATATGACAGCTACCATCTGAGGAAGATGTAGGGCACAGGGCAGCGTAACACACTGGAGGAAATCACTCCATGTACATGAGCTCACAGACATATTGGCTAGTGTTGCTGTGACTCACAGGGAAGACAGAGTATGCCATCCTTCCCAACAAGAGGGGGGAGGCAGTTTTATTCTCTTGACTCCCAGGTATGGATGGCTGTGGCATTGCCGGGATTCTCACAACTCACAATCTCCCTGCAATAAGGTGAATGCTTTTCTGTTGTGACACTTGGAGCTTTTTTTGTCTTTTTTATCTTCAAGAGAAAGATATATACAGAGGCTGGTGATGATGACTGTTTGTCACTGTTTATAACATTTAGATTTATGACATTTGGCAGACACTCTTATCCAGATTGGCTTACATCGATCTCATTCATGCAACTGAGCAGTCAAGGTTTAAGTGCCCAGCAGTGGCAGATTGGCAGTACTGGGATTTGAACTCACAAACTGTTTTAGAAGCATCTAACTATCCTTGGTAATGGACCTTCATAATTGATTTCATGTCCAGCATGTTCCTTCTCCATGTCATCTTATATTTGCATATATTAATTTGGTAGATGCTTTTATTCAAAGCAATTTATAATCGAGCTGAAGAGCCTTGGCCAAAAGTGTCAGCTTGGCTGTGCCAGGAGTTGAACTCTCAACCATGAAATCAGTAGCAAAATCAGTATCCCAGAGTTTTAAACCCTAAGCTTTCACTGTGTTTCACGGCTTTACTTGCCACTTACAGAATGCTTTAATATATCAATCTCTTCTGCTTTCATATTTAAAGAATTCTTAACCATAACCCCCAACCAGTAAAAGACAAAGAAAATCCCTCCTCAACTTCTAACTTGTCAACTTGGGGTAGTCTTCTTAACCACAAGTTCCTTCCCTGTATATGGAGTGAACTCAAATCAACATGGCTGCACACAGCATCAGAAATAAACGAGGTACAGTTCTTACCTTCAAATGAGTTATGCTGTATTTGCTTTAGATCAATCAACATACAGATATATTTGTTTCTTAAATCTCAATCATTGACTATACAGTTGACTGTTTGAAGAGGAAAATGTACATCACTCATCACAGTTAGTTGGCTAGCTTGTTGCTAACAAACGATGAACATGGAGACGTCCATGTTTTTTCCACTTCACAAGTTGAACAGGCAGAGGTAAATAATGATGTCATTCCAACTTGAAAATTGACAGTTACAAGTTAAGTTGCCTTGTCTTAAAGCATAAACCTGATAGAATTAATTACTTTGGGTAAGTTTTTGGCTCACATAAACAAAGCTGCTACAAATAATATAAATCTCCATCTCTCTCATGTTCATGCACTAAAACCTCCATATGTTATTTACACTGGTGCTCCATCTCAATTGTACATACCATTTAGCATCACTGGATCATCCTTGATGTGACACAAACAAACGCCTGGCAAGCAGTGTCACTGATCTGTTTTGTAATCCTCTGTATGTAGTTTATTCTGCATCACATCCTTAAGTGGAATCCTCAGGAGATTTTGTCAGCGGATTTATTACAGACCTCGAACTTGAGTTCAGCAGTCAATTACCCTGCTTTGCCTCAGAAGAGGTGGGGATTTTGGCAGCACATTTACATCTACTGTAATCTGAATGTAAGAGAGCCTGGAGTGATTCTTTTCCCTTGGCTGCTGGGTAATACCTTGCTATTGGACATGTTTTATTAGTGCAGAACAGTCTAACTAAGTGGTTGCAGACTGTTATTGACACAGTCTCAGGACCACCTCATAGTGGCTCATTTAGCTAATGAGCTTTTAGCAAGTCTAGCTGCACAGCTTATATATTAGAGTTTTGCGGTTGTCTATATGTTCTTTATACAGCACAGGAGCTAACCATCTGATATCTAAATAGTCTGCACTTATATAGCGCTTTTATCCAAAGCGCTTTACACTGTGTCTCATTCACCCATTCACACACACTCACACACCAATGGTAGCAGAGCTGCCATGCAAGGCATTAACTTTCCATCGGGAGAAACTTGGGGTTCAGTGTCTTGCCCAAAGACACTTCAGTATGTGGAGTTATGTGGGCCGGGAATCGAACCGCCAACCGTACGATTAGTGGACAACCCACTCTACCACCTGAGCCATAGCTACCCACATAGCTCCTATCTAATTTGGTCAGTAACACCATACTATATGGCAAAGTATAACACCTAATGGTATGTATGGCAGGTTTCTTTTCTGCGCTTTGTGGTTGTAAAACCTTCCTTCTCAAAACCTTTCTTTAAAAAATTATGAATATTGATACATTGAAGTGTTTACAGAGAAAAATTTCTTTCTTAAATATCTAAATTAGGATGAAAATCTCAATTATAGCAAAGTGCAGACACAAACTAGACAACCAACAGTAAATCTGCATTCTGAAATAAAGTGAATATTTTAAATACATTTTCAAGACAACATACATACAGACATATGTACAGGATTTAAAAGGCATTGAAAAAAATTCACAATGTCATATTCAGAAGTGCCAGTTTATGATGGTTTCTGAGACAATGACAGCTTAAGAGAAAGGCTTGTGTTGGCATCAAGGGCAGTTAGATCAGACAAATAGCAACGAAATACTGATGAAATAGGCATGGCATGCATATATGGCAGTGAATACAAACTTGCCAAGAGACAATGAACACTTCAGTTTATTATTTTCTCTCTAATATAAATAGCCACATCTAAAAAGTACATAAAATACGAATAGCACTCCCAAAACCATGCCAGTAGTTTGGTTTGCTATGCTAAATCACCCATAGGTGTAAATGAGTGTGTGAATGAGTGTGTGCATGATGCTCTGAGATCCATGGTGTATATTCGCTTTAAGTCCACTGTTCACAATCTTGGTGCATAAAGGGTAAGGCCAAAAACCACTTCTGAATGTGCGTGATCTCCGATCCCTCAGACGTCACTGTCTTAAAAACCGTCTGTAATGAGTCTGTAATGGATATCCTGACATGGGCTCAGGAATACTTTGGTAAACCTTTGTTAGTCAACACCATTTGCCTCTGCATCCACAGATGCAATTTAAGGCTTTACTATACAAAGCAGAAGCCATACATCAACTCTGTCCAGAAGCGCCACGCACCAGACATGCATTGTAGGCTGATTGGCATGTCCAAAAGTGTCCGTAGTGTATGAATTTCTGTGTGATTGTGCCCTGCGATGGATTGGCACCCCGTCCAGGGTGTCCATCACCTTGCGCCCCATGCCCCCTGCGATAGCCTCCAGGTTCTCCGTGACCCAGAAAGGATAAGCGGTACAGAAAATGCATGGATGGAATATAGGACAAGATGAATTGAATTTTCAAATGATTGTATTTGTTTGGTTTTTTTGGCATTTTTCCATACAGTACCAACATTTTTCAGAATTGGGGTTGTATTTTCTATAGGGCAGAAAATGCATTGGTCATAATAAACAAACAAACAAATAAATAAAAATACATAGTTAAAGTGAAGGTGGGAATGATTATGTTATGATACATTAAATATGTAATTTAGTATAGAATACATATAACTTACCGGATATACATTTGATTTAAATGTGTTGCAAAGGAGTCCACTTGAAATGTTGAAGGTCAAGAAATCGTGTCTCTTTTTTTCTCTCACTTCTTCTCTATACACACATCCACCCACACTCTCTCAAATGCTCGCCTACCACCTATCCATACACACAAGACTATTACACACACCTTCACTCCACATCGATCACCTCTTGGCACACACACACACACACACACACACACACACAGAACACAGCACGTTTCCTAATTTGGAACATATTTACGGTGGATGGGCCCATGATGTCGAAATGACTCTTTATACTCCCGGTTAAAAAAAAAAGCACAAACTGAATAGTGCAGATAGATTTATTCTTCTTTCATGGGTTCAGCGGAGTTTGCTGGAATGTTGCTCTGAGACTTTGTTCCAAGAGAAACTTTATTCTTGTCTGACATAGCTATGGTTCATAATCTGCTTGTTGCACAACGCTTTTCTTTGACTCCACGCGCGCGACAGAGAATAGAGGTCGGTGTGTGTGTGTGTGTGTGTGTGTGAGTATGGTCACAGTGCGGTACTAGCTGCAGCACTACTAGTGAGGTGCGCATCACTATCAGTCAGACGAAACATTGGACTCGTACAACTCGTGTCTTTCTGGCTCGCAGTGCTTCAGTATAGAATTCTGCGTCTGTCTGTGAATAATGACAACTTTTGACTTCTCCGACGTGGAGGCGTTTCTGGACCGCCACCCGGAACTCTTCGAGGACTACGTGATCCGTAAGGGCGAGCGCGCATCCCTGACGGAGACACTGCCGTTCGACAGCTCCGCTCCGGAGGAGGAGCGCGAGGACGCCGACAGCGGGAAACGGCGCTCGTCGCACGCGGAGATGCGGCGTACCTTTGCGCGCTCCAAGGCGAGCGCCACGCACCACACCTACGACGAGCGCGCGAGCGTGGCGGCGCGGGAGTCACAGGCAAGCGTGAGGCGGCGCGCGCTCCTGCGCAAGGCAAGTTCACTGCCGCCAACCACGGCGCACATCCTGAGCGCGCTGCTGGAGTCGCGCGTCAACGTGCCGCGCTACGCCTCCAGCGCGCTCGACTACAAGTACACGCTCAAGGAGTCGGACGAGCGCGAGTTCTTCCTCGAGCTCGTCAAGGACATCTCCGGCGAGCTCGACATGACCAACCTGGGCTACAAGATCCTAGTTAACGTGTGCGTCATGGTGAACGCAGACCGCTGCTCGCTGTTCCTGGTAGAAGGTCCGGCGCACGAGAGGACATTAGTGTCCAAGTTTCTCGACGTGCACTCGGGGACAGTGGGGAGACCCTGCTCCAGCGCAGTTCCCGTCGCCGAGGTGCAAGTGCCGTGGGGCAAGGGTATCATCGGCTATGTGGCCGAGCACGGCGAGACGGTCAACGTCTCAAACGCGTATGAGGTGAAATACACTCACCACCGGTGGTATTTAGACGAACAGCAAGCTCAGGATTTAAAACGTGTGTCATATTTTCATATTTAACACTAATAACACACACACACACACACACACACACACACACACACACACACACACATATATATATATATATATATATATATATATATATATATATATATATATATAAATATATTTTCACCATCCACTTTATTAGAAACACCTGTACACCTGCTCATTTAAGCATTTAAGCTCATTTTTGCAATCAGCCAATCATGTGGCAGCAGCACAGTGCATGAAATCATGCAGACACAGTCAAGAGCTTCAGTTAATGTTCACATCAAACATCACGACTTTTACAGTGGCATGGTTGTTCGTGCCAGATGGGCTGGTCGATTATTTCAGAAGCTGCTGATTTCCAGGGATTTTGAAAGTGAAGAATAGAAAGCAAAGTTGAGGACAGTTGGAGGTTAGAAAGCAAAATCAACTGATATTTTTCCAGCCTTCAACTGTCCAGTTTGGGTGAGTCTCTGCCCATAACCTCAGATTCTTGTTGTTGGCTGACGTGGTTTTCAGCTGTTGTAGCTCATCTGCTTCAAGGTTCAATGTGTTGTGCATTCTGAGATGCTTTTCTGTTCACTGTGGTTGTAAAGAGTGCTTATTTGAGTTACTAAACAATACTTCCTGTCAGCTCAGATCTGTCGGGTCATTCTCCTATGATTTCTCTCATCAACAAAATGTTTCAGCCTGCAGACCCTCTGCTCACAGGATGTTTTTTTGGTTCTTTTTTGCACCATTCTGTGTAAACTATAGAGACTGTTGTGTGTGACATTCCCAGGAGAGCAGCATTTTCTGAAATACTCAAACCAACATAACAACCCTGCCACGGTTAAAGTTACAGACATGACACTTTTTCCTCATTTTGATGTTTGATGTGAACATTAACTAATCTTTACCTGTATCTGTATGATTTTATGTACCATGCTAGTGCCACATGATTGGTGGATTAGATAACAGCATAAATGAGCAGGTGTACAGGTGTTTTACAGAGGGTGAAATAAGTATTGAATGCATCAACAATTTTTTCATTAAATATATTTCCAATGAGGCTATTCACATGAAATTTGTACTAGACTTTGGTATTAATTCATGAAATCCACACATTAAAGTCCATAAATGAATGTGTAATAAAGTGGTATGACACAGGAAAAAAGTATTGAACATGCTACCTGAAATTTATTTAATACTTAGTGGAGAAGTCTTTGTTTGTAATGACAGCTTCAAGACGCTTCCTGTATGAAGAAATGGGCTGCAGTATTCAGGTGGGATTTTGGCCCATTCTTCTAAACATGTTGTCTTTAAATCTTGTTCAATTGGATTCAGGTCAGGTGATTGACTGGGCCATTCTAATACCTTGATTTTTTTCTCTGAAACCAATTGAGAGTTTCCTTTGCTGTATGCTTTGGATCGTTGTCCTGCTGGAAGGTCCACCCACGTCTCATCTTCATCATCCTGGTGGATGGCAGCAGATTCTTCTCAAGAATCTCCCGGTAAAGGGCTCCATTCATCGTTCCTTCAGTTATATGAAGTCTACCAGTACCATGCGAACAGCCCCTAACCATGATGCTTCCACCTTCAAACTTCACTGTTGGTATAGACTACAGTCTACCAGTGTTTCATAGGCTTGTCCAAATGAGTTGTAGCAAACTTTAAATAAGCTTCGACATGCCTTTTCTTTTGTAATGGAGTCTTGTGGGGTGAGTGTGATCAGTGGAGAGCATCGCCTATTGTTTTCTCTGTGACGATGGCACCTGCTGCCTCCAAGTGTTTCTGGAGCTTTTTCTGAGTGGTCCTAGGCTCTTGGGCTACTCTTCTGACTATTCTTCTGACTCCCTGGTCAGAAATCTTGCGAGAAGTTCCTGTGCGTGGCCGGTTGATGATGGAGTGATGTTGCTTCCACTTGCTGATAACGGCCCCAGTGGTGCTTACTGGATGATTCAGTAGTTTTGAAATACATCTGTATCCGATTCCATCAATATGTTTTGCAACAATAAGGTTGCGAAGGTCTTGGGAGAGCTCTTTGCTTTTATCCATCATGAGATGTTTCTTGTGTGACACCTTGGTAATTAAAAGCCTTTTTACAGACCATCAATTTACTAACCCAGCTGATATTAATTTGCACAGATAGGGGGTATAATTACTTATGGATTTCAGCTGGTTCCTTGCCTTACCTTGCCTTGGAGAACTGCTTTTTATTAGAGTGTTCAATACTTTTTCCTGTGTTATTCGACTTTATTACACATAACTTTATTTATGGACTTTAATGTGAATTCTTTATATTTGTGGATTTCTTGAGTTAATACAGATGTCTGGTGAAAATTTCATGTGAATAGCCTCATTGGAAATATATTTACTGAAACTTTTTTTGAAGCATTCAATACTTATTTCCCCCACTGTATATACACACAAACAAACACACACACACACACACACACACACACACACACACACTATTAGGAACAACTGTACACCTGCTCAATTACCTAATCCATCAGTTGTGTGGCAGCAGTAAAATGCATAAAATTATGCAGATATGGGCCAGCAGCTTAATGTTCACATCAACCATCAGAATAAGGGAAAAATGTGATCTCAGTGATTTTGACCGTGACATGATTGTTGGTGCCAGACGGGCTGGTAGGAGTATTTCTATAACTGCTGATCTCCAGTTATTTTCAACAGACAACAGTATAGCGCAGTGGTCCCCAACATGATACCTGGTAGCCCGCATGTAGTCTGTGAGTTGCCCGCCAAGTGCGTTCTATAAATAGGCTAAATTTTAATTATTGATTTTAGTTTTTTTTTTTATACTTACAAAAAAATTAAAAAGTGTTATGCTAACAGTTCATATAACATTTAAACAGCAAATAAAATCATTTAATGATGATGTCTTCTAAATATAAATATTTAGAAGTTTACGCATGTTATTGTTAAAGTACGTAACATGACGTAGGCTGTTCTGTGAGTTGAGCCGGTAGCGAGCTGACGACATAAACAAGGTGAACTCAACTATAACAAAAAAACAACAAAGGATTAAGTATGGCTGATGGTGCACCAGGTCCTGCAAAAAAAGAATAAGACATTACTTTAACAAGGAGTGGGAGACAGAATTTTTCTTCACAAATATTGAAGGCAAAAGTGTATGCCTCATCTGTGGGGCTAGCATCGGGGTATCCAAGAGGCACAACGCAGAGAGACATTTCACCACAATCCACCCGACCTTCAATAGTAGTTATCCACCAACATTAACGAGTTGAAAGCAACATTAAGCAAGCAGCAATAATTTTTTTAACCAGACCCGCTAAGAAGTTACAGGCTGCAGCTAAAGCTTCATTTAGGGTTGCTCATTTTTTGACAAAACACAAAAAAATCTTTCTTGGATGGTGAAATTGTCAAGGGAGCAATGACTGTGCAAGCAAACGCGCTGTTTAAAGATCACAAGAACAGAGATGAAATCACGTCTGCACTCTCCAATGTTCAACTCGGGGGCAAACACAAAATCTCAATACATTTTTTTTGAATATTTTCCAGGATTGATTGTTTAATAAAAAATATTAAAACAGCTTGTGAGAAATCATTAACAGTTTTTTATGCAGGATATCAAGATATTTCATGATCCCTTTGACATAACGTTGTTCATGGAAAGTTAAAAAAAATCACCATTGTGTTTATATTTATAACAAATTATATATATATATATATATATATGGGTTGTTGTTTTTTTTGGAGTATATCAAAGAAGTAGCCCTCTAGACTATTTTAATCCCTTCAGGGAGCACTCGCTCACGAAAAAGGTTGGAGACCCCTGATATAGAGTTTACTCAGAATGGTCCAATAAAGAAAAAACATCCCGTGAGTAGCATTTCTGCAGATGGAAGCATCTTGCTGATGAGAGAGCTCAACAGAGAATGGCCAGACTGGTTTGAGCTGACAGAAAGGCTACAGTAACTGAGACATCCATTCTTTACAATTGTGGTGAGCAGAAAAGCATGCTAGAATGCACAACATGTTGAACCTTGAGGCGAATGGGCTACAACAGCAGAAGACCGTGTTGGGTTCCACTTCTGTCAGTCAAGAACAGAAAGCTGACGCTGCAGTGGGCACAGGCTCACCAAAACTGGATCTTTGAATACAAGAAAAATGTAGCTTGTTCTGATGAATCTTGATTTCTAATGAGGCACACAGATGGTAGGGTCAGGATTTTGTGCCAACAGCATGAATCCATGGACACCAGCTGCCTTGTGTCAACAGTACAGGCTGGTGGAGGTGATGTAAAGGTGTGGGAAATGTTTTCTTGCCACACTTTGGGCCTGTTAATACCAATCAATCAATGCTTGAATGCCATAGAGTATCCCATCCCATACCAGTCTAGGTTAGGCTGCACAGAGTAACCAGCTTGGGATTGAATGGAATTGACCTTTAAAAATGAGGGTGCCAGGAATAACAACACAAACAGGGTTGTTCAAAAAACTTGTGGTATATTGTAACACACACACACACACACACACACACACACACACACACACACACACACACACACACACACACACACACACACACACACACAAGTATATACATATAGCTGTACAAATGAACCAAACCAGGCATAACTTCAGGGTGGGCCAAGGCCAAAATAATAAACAAAAGAATTCTATTGTTAGGTAGCTAGCTTACCTAAAAGGAAAATAACAAAGAAAATACAAATACTTCCCTAACTACCAAAGCCAAAAACAGAGACAAAAGGACCCTCTCCCAAAAGAAATGGCAGCCATACCCCTACTGCCGGTGAACCAAGTGAACATATATACAATGGTGAATAGAATACACAAACAGATACAGGGACAACCACCCTCGAAGTCAAAAACCAGGCAAGAGTCAAAACCAGAACAGCAGTCAGAAAATAGCATACAAGCAGCACAACCAAACACAATCTCTAAACACCAACATATGTGACCACCTCCAACATCCCACACCATTCTCACTCCTCTTCCTCTTTAAATATGGTCGTCAATCAGTGACGTCATCCTGGGAGGCGGGAGCAAGGCAGGCTATGGCAGGCTGGAAACTCTGGGAGGGAGTTCGACCTGCACACAAAATATGGCACAGAACACAAAAAAAAAAATTTCCCATCCCAAAGATAGCGGGTTGTAACACCCCCCACCTAAGTGTGAACCTAAAAGGGTTCACAACAACAACAAAAAAACCCACAACAACCCCTCAATAACATCAAGCTCGTGACAGTGTATCAGCGATCACAGTTTGGGCACCCTTCTTATGAGCAATCACTAAATTAAACCCTTGCACAATAAGAGATCATCGCATGAGCCTTTGATTGGTATTATGCATATGGTGTAAAAAGACTAGGGGGTTATGGTCAGTAAAGATCTGTATGGGTTTGGCACTATCACCAAGATAAACCTCAAAATGTTGGATGGCTAGTAGCAAGGCAAGAGCTTCCTTTTCAATGGTGCTATAGTTAAGCTAATGTTTTAAGAACTTCTTAGAGAAATAACAAACTGGGTGTTCTATCCCCTGATCATCATCTTGTAGAAGCACCGCTCCTGCACCCGTGCTACTGGCATCAATTTCTAACTTAAATGGTCTGCTCAGGTCCGGAGCAGACAAAACTGGAGAGCTAGTCAGGAGGAGTTTAACAGATTCAAACGCAGCCTGACACTCTGGGGACCATTTGATCACCACGTTTTTAGACAACAGGTTAGTCAAAGGTAGCACCACATCAGAGAAATTCCTACAAAAACACCAGTAGTGGCTGGCCATCCCTAAAAAGCGACGCAGGTCACGCCTCGTTGTAGGAGCGAGGAACATGCAGATCGCCTTAATTTTGGCAGTTAACGGTGTAACCACCCCTTGTCCTACCTATTTACCCAAATAGGAGACAACTCCTTTTTCAAACTCATATTTATCCAAGTTCTTTTGTTGGGCCCACTGTAACACACAACCAGGGAACACAGGAGTGCTGGTCACCAGGCTGAATATTAGCACTCACAGGTTCTGAAACTACTTCAGGTAAGGAAAAGAGTTTATTACCAGCTATATCATTCCCTAGAATGACTGAAACCCCACTGACGGGCAAAGCTCGACGAACAGCCACCTTCACCAGACCTGAGAAACCCTCGGTTTCCAAATATACCGTGTGCAGGGGCGCATGAATCACAGCCAGTTCAATGCCTTGGATTAACACATCACTGCCTGTGTAAGAAGCTTCAGAGAAGGGTAACACCTTTTCCAACACAAACGATTGAGCAGCCCCAGTGTCTCTCAGCACACGTACAGGCTTCTTTACCTCGTTAGGACCCAAGGACACGTATCCTGAATATACGAAAGGTTCAAATTCTGTCTCTATTTGACAAAGACCTTCAGAAATGTTCTGTGAAGCCGCGGCTGCATTAACCTTTTTAACCTCTGTTTGTTTCCTCGCTTGCTTTTGCTTTAATACTGGGCAATTTGTGATGTGACCCGGCTCATGACAATAAAAACAGTTATAAAACCCAGCTGAGGGTTTAGAAAAGGTACAGGTTTTACACACAGGCGTCGATGAACTTGCTGACGCATCTTTCCTAGACGGAGAACTGAACACAACTTTATGAGTCAAAACAAACTCATCTGCGAAAATAGCAGCTTTGGACAGTGTATTAATTCTCTGCTCGTTCAAATGCACCACCAGTGATTCTGGTAAACATGACTTAAATTCCTCTAACAATATCAGTTCCCTAAACTGATCAAAATTCCTTACACCACTAGCTGAACACCATTTATCACACAGCATGGTTTTCTCACAGGCAAATTCCACATAGGTTTGGTGCACGGACTTAACAGTGTTCCTAAAATTTTGCCAGTAAGCTTCTGGCACGCGCTCATATGCTCGGAGAACCGAAGCCTTAACTGTATCGTACTCCAAACTCTGTTCTAAGGTGAGGGCGGAACATGCTTCTTGTGCTTTACCAGAAAGCGTACATTGCAATAACAACGTCCACAAACTTTTTATCCAACTTAATGTTGTGGCTATTCTCTCGAACACAGCAAAATAAGCATCTACTTCATCTTCTCGAAATACAGGCACTAACCCAATGTGTCGGCTAACATCAAAGTTAGGTGGGATCACCGATGAGGACGGCACTGGAGTCGGCTGCGGGCTGGAGTGCTCTGCGTCAACGGAATACGGGGAGGTTGCTCTTGGGGAGTTAAGCTTCCATGGCAGCGGCACTGGCTTCCGCTGCTGAGCTGCCAGGTCGAGCCTTTTCCCTTCAGCATCCAGTTCCCGCTCCCGAACTCACAGTAGCTGCGTCTGGTACTCTTGCCACTTAATCTCCAACTCAAGCTCTTTTAGCACTAGTTGCCAACCGGGGTCCACTGCACCAGCCACAGGCTGTTCAGGACCTGCAACAACCTCATCCTCCGGCTCAGTCACGACCTCCGCCCTGCCGGTAACCGGAAGAGGCTGGGTAGGCTGCGTAGGCTGTGTGGCAACACCCGGAAGTGCTTCACGCTCAGGTAGGACCTGTTGAGCCACGAGAGCCTCATACAATGCCGCTTTAACTACCTTTTTGCTAGCCATACAGGGAAGTGCCACATGAAAAAAGTCTCCAATAAGGAGCAGATCATCCTTCCTACACCTATCAAAGTCCTCTAACGAAGGACACAACGTAAACATAATCAAATCAAATGCCATCCTTACAAAAGGCACAATACACCAACACAACCTGACTCCCCACACACAAAAAAAAAAAGAATCAATCCCGGATGAGCCCCCAAATCTGTTACGGCCCAATCTAGGTTAGGCTGCACAGAGTAACCAGCTCGGGATTGAATGGAACTGACCTTTAAAAATGAGGGAGCCAGGAATAACAACACAAACAGGGTTGTTCAAAAAACTTGTGGTATATTGTAACAAACACAATTATATACATATAACTGTACAAATGAACCAAACCAGGCATAACTTCAGGGTGGGCCAAGGCCAAAATAATAAACAAAAGAATTCTATTGTTAGGTAGCTAGCTTACCTAAAAGGAAAATAACAAAGAAAATACAAATACTTCCCTAACTACCTAAACCAAAAACAGAGACAAAAGGACCCTCTCCCAAAAGAAATGGCAGCCACACCCCTACTGCCGGTGAACCAAGTGAACATATATACAATGGTGAATAGAATACACAAACAGATATAGGGACAACCAAACTCGAAGTCAAAAACCAGGCAAGAGTCAAAACCAGAACAGCAGTCAGAAAATAGCATCCAAGCAGCACAACCAAACACACTCTCTAAACACCAACACATGTAACCACCTCCAACATCCCACACCATTCTCACTCCTCTTCCTCTTTAAATATGGTCGTCAATCAGTGATGTCATCCTGGGAGGTGGGAGCAAGGCAGGCTAGGGCAAGCTGGAAACTCTGGGAGGGAGTTCGACCTGCACACAAAATATGGCACAGCACACAAAAAAAAACTTCCCATCCCAAAGAAAGCGGGTTGTAACAATGACCATGTGCATTCCTTAGTGGCCACAATTTATCTATCTTCTAATGGCTACATCCAGCATAATAATGCACCATGTCACAAAGCAAAAGTCATATAAAATTGGTTTCATGAACTTGACAATGAGTTCAGTGTTCTTCAGTGGCCTTCCCAGTCACTGGATCTGAATCCAATAGAACACCTTTGGGATGAGGCAGAACAGCATGAAAGCGAACCTGAAAAATCTGCAGGAATTGTGTGATGCAATCATGTCAACATGGTCCAGAATCACTTCTTGTGGAATCCATGCCACGGAGACCTGAAGCTGTTTTGAGAGCAAAGGGAGGCCCTACCCAGTATAGGTGTAGTGTTCCTAATAAAGTGTTCAGTGAGTGTGTGTGTATAAAATACATATAATATATATTATATATTATACATATAATAGGTGAAACATCTTTCACTTTTTGTTCATTCATCTTCAGTTTTTTATCATTTTTTTCAATGTTCAAGGGCTATATACTCATTATCATAACATAAAGCATATGTACTCAACCCATAGCTTCCCAGCTCATAAAGTGGAAAAACATGAAACTTTGCAGTACAGGTCCTCAGGTTTGCAGCTGAGAGCCCCTGTCCTAAATAACACAAACCATTCTTAGTTTATCTCAGGACTCTGCGGAGCTACTGTCAGGCCAAACTAAAACCTGATTAGTTAAATTATGTCAACGTGACCGAGAAACCTAATTTTTCCGGTAGGCTTCCCGCTTATAGTTCTGTTTTTCCCTTACTGCAGTCAGGATGTAGGTCCCACTGTAGTTGAATTCTGGACATCATTATTACATGGCCGAGGGCAAGTCTTCCCCATTGGTCAGCTGCTGAACGTATTAATTCTCTGACTGCAGATCTGTCTTCTTGGCACAGAATGGGAACAGTTAGTTTCAGTGGGAGCATGCTATATAAAGAGTCTCCTGCATTTAACTTTTTTTTTTATGGACACGTCCTTAGAACATAGTTATGCTAGAACAAATGAACTTCTGTTGTCCTCGATCTGCAGCGTCCTTCATCTATGTCACCACAGAAAAAGAATTTCCCTTTTAATTGCATTGTATCTTTGTATAAATCATAGTAGTTAGTTAGTTAGTTAGTTAGTGGATAATGTGATATAAGGTAAATAATTGAATAATAAGTTGGAATTTTAAAATATTAAAATGGTGTGTGTATTTAACCATTTGTTTGATCTAGTGTAATGATAAAACACTGTCGACTCATGAATGTCGACAGGGCTTTCCTTGGATTATCAGTCACTATAGACAGCTGAGAAAGCTGCTTCAAAAACTGTACGTAAAAAAGAACTAAGTTATGCATACTTCATTCAATAGAAAAATTAAAAGGTGAATGTATAGTTCAAATAAAATGACTGCTAGATAGACCATATCAACCACTTATTGATGTTCTTTGTAGAATACACCCACTTTGAAACAGCCTCTCTAACAGAAGGATGAAAGTAACGTGATCACTTAAAATAATTTATGCATAAATCAACTGCCAAATAAAGAGGAAAAGTTACCTAAAGTAGCTCAGAGACATTAAAAGTTTGAAAAGTCATATGCTTGTCACAGCGGAGGAGGTTCTTTAGGCAGCATATTTAATAAATCATTAAACAACTTAAAAAAGCTCAATTTAATAGCAATATTTAGCAATATGTTTCCTAGTACAAAAATCAAGAAATATGTTCCTGTAATTGTTGTATATTCTGCAGGACCATCGGTTTAGTGATGAGATTGACAAGCTGACAGGTTATAAGACTCAGTCAATCCTGTGCATGGCCATCTGTAACAGTGATGGAGAGGTGATTGGAGTGGTGCAGGCCATCAACAAGAAACCCAGTGGAACTCCCTTCGCTGAGGATGATGAAAAGGTGAGCTGCATCATCCTTGCTCTTCCAGGAATATTCTCAAACTCTGAACCTGTAACTCTGTTTACTGTCATTCATGAGCTTCTCTGTGGATGAAAAAAAAAACATTTTACAGCCAACCTGGAAGGTTAAACCCACTGGTTGTTTAAAAGGTTTTGTGTGACTGTTGTGGAAGTATCATTCAATTAAAAAAGTTTGAAAATAACTGTAATTGCAAAAGAGCAATGAAAGGGGTTGCTCATATAACATATAACCACTGTACTGCAAACCCAATTCCAAAAATGTTGGGATGCTATGTAAAATGTAAATAAAAGCAGAATGCAATGATTTGCAAATCTCATAAACGCATATGTTATTCACAATAGAACATAGAAAACATATCAAATGTTTAAACTGAGGAAATTTTCCATTTTAAGAAAAAGTTTTCTTGAATGGAGTTAGGTCAAAGTATTGCTCTACAGTAACAGACCTGGGAACACAATATAAAGAAGCAATTGAACAGGTAAAAAAAAACCACGGCAGGAAATCTGATATATCAGATTTTGAGTGTGTCAAAATCAAAACATCATTATTAGTACATTTTCTCTTACATATTTACACATTACATTTACAAACACTAACATTACTGTTTTTATTTATTAACCTGCACAAATCCTGTTATTTTCCATTGTTGAGAACATGACACTTAACATATAACTTATAAGTTTATGAGATTTGCAAATTAATGCAATAGCACATTTTGGGGGGGGGGGGGGGGGAGGGTGACGTAACTTTTATCATGATGTAAATATTATTGTTTTTATTGTTTTTAAATAGGACTATTTTAGAGGTAAGCACTTTCTCCAGTTATTTGTGGAAACCTTTAATAATTTTGTGTCATTGTTATGTCATCATTTCCAGCGAATCAGCTGGAAGAACACACTTGTACCAGTTGTATTCTGGGTTAAGCAGTACATTTTCAATAGTTTTAAATGAACTAACATATCATTTTGTTGCTTGAATTCTATTTCCAAACAGTATTGTGCTACATGAAATCTGTGTAACATCTACTCTGCAATTCATTAATCATGTCAGATAAATCCCTATCGATATGTAAATCGATATTATTATGATGTTCCTTGTAGAGTTAAACTAACTGGAAGCTACTACAACCCCAATTCCAAAAAAGTTGGGACAGTATGGAAAGTGCAAAAAAAAAAAAAAATTAAAAGAGTCATTTGAAAATTCAATTCACATTGTACTATATTGAAAACATATCATTAACGCATTATTTGATGATATAACAAACGCATTATTTGACCATATAACAAAAACATCAGAGTTTGTTCCCTGAGCCTCTGGGCTGAAGCTTGTGTTGCATTCTATATACTCATTCTATAGTTGATTTCCATTGTTAGTTAGTATGACACTTACACTTACTTTGGGGGCTTTTTGTTGCTCATTTTTCTCTGAACTATATAATTCTGTAACACTCTTTATTGGGAGATTTGACTAGTACATTTTGACTGATGGGGTTTGTTTAGTTGAAGACATTTTTACCAGGTGATACAATCATTAATGTGCCTACACACTGAAAACAGTCCATAGTGTTATGCAACATTAATGAACGTGATTGTTCAAGTCAAAGCAAGTGTGCTAACAAATATTTAACACAGAATTGCTCTTCCCAAAAGCAGTTTATGCTCAAGTCTTGAGTCAGTGGATAATTTGACCTGGATACTATGATGACTTAGTTGGTTTCAAAAGTCTGAGAGCACTAATGAAAATGTTTATATTTTGCATTGTTTTCTAATTTAATACAACAATTTTCATTAAAAATTATATTATTGAAAAGTAGAATCTAAGAATTTGAGAGTTTTCTTAGTATTTGGTATGTCCCCTTATTTGCTTTAATGAGAGTACATTCGAGCTAGCATAGAGTCATAAATTTGTGCAAAAACTTATGATCCATTTTAAATCAAATCCATCAGCATGTCGTCTGAACACATGCTTCAGTAGAAGAAATCAGGCATGAGGAAAATCTGACCTTTTGTACAAAGTAGTTTATCTGGTCAATATCACACATTGGCTTACATTTAAATAGGGATCTAGAATATTACACAATATTAAATATTCAAGACATTGAACATTTACTTTCTTTGTTTAAAATATTTTAAAATTCTAAAACTTTTTTTTATTTACCATTTTAAATGAAAAAAAAATCCCAAATTTTCAATGTGGTGTCAGACATTTGGAACCCATATGTTGCATATATTGTATATTATATATAGTTGTAGAAGAGTAATGATTTATAATCCCTCTATCAGGTGTCACACAGAAGAGGATGGATTTCTTTTTTAATCTAGTTTCTCTCAAGGTTTCTTCCTCAAGTCATGTCAGGGAGTTTTTTTCTTGCCATTCGCGCCTCTGGCTTGCTCATTAAGATCTAAATCTACATTTTTTATAAAAAAATGTCTCAGAAGTGTTGCTCCTGCATCTGCTTTTTATTGATACCATGGGCTCTCTCTCTCTCTCTCTCTGTTCTCTGCTCTCTGCTTAGGTGCTACAGATGTACCTACCCTTCTGTGGTATATCGATCTCCAATGCCAAGCTCTTCTCTGAGTCCCGCAAAGAATACGATAGGAGCCGTGTGAGAGTCTAAGCTACACATTCATTCTGCTCACAGCCTGAAGAACATTGATAAATAATGCACACAGAGTTCCAGGTTGATTCTCAGTCTGGTTTCTACTGAACAGACAGATTTTCAAAATGTATTCAGTGATACGATGTGTAGTAGTAATGCACTGAAAGGTGTGTGGTAAAAAAGTAAATAGCCTGCATTTTAGCTTATTAGTGTTTTGAATATGAACACTTAGCAAACACTCTCTACAATATGTAGTATAGATTTTTCAGCTTGGTTTAAGTTCGTCCCCACATACTTTCATGCTGAATGTTTATATGCTGTAGTGCATTGAGTGAATTGCATGCATGCTGTTTCTGCAGGCCCTTCTGGAGGTGGTGAACGATTTGTTTGAGGAGCAGACAGACCTGGAGAAGATTGTGAGAAAGATCATGCAGCGAGCACTCACCTTGCTGCAGTGTGAGCGCTGCACTGTGCTGCTCCTAGAGGACATCCACTCACCTGTAAGATGTTCATTTATATTTTGGAAAATAGATTCTCATGCCTTTTTTTTTATCACCTTCTACACTTTTCAGATGAAATCTGTCTATCTACTGTACCTATAGGGAAAATTCTTGAATAGTTTCTTGTGAAACAATCGATCATGTCTTGCACCACTTTCTGTCTACTCAGATTGTTCCCCCTGTACCTCGCAGGTGGTAAAGTTCTCAAAGACATTTGAGCTCATGTCTCCATTTTGCAATGTGGACCATGACATAAGGTGAGCGCTCCATTTCACATCCTATATAAATGTTCGCAATTCATTAGGGGTATAGATCTGGTGTATGAAAGATTTTACAGTACATTATAAGCAGCCAAAAATTGAGAGATCTTATTTGGATTGAGAGATCAAATTTTTTTCCAAATTGGTCATTTGCAAATTCCCATTAATTAGCACTCCCCTATCACACAACAGTAACCAATCAGGATGAGGACTTGTACATGCTTCCACAGAGACACATGAGGCCACTGCATTGTTTCAAACAGCTGCACATGCTACATTAAAGGGCAGCTGAGCACATTCAGGAAATCTACCCTCTTCCACATACATGAGCTGACAGATACCAAGGACTAGTCAGTGACTACATTTACATGGACAGCAGTAATCTAATTATTTACCTTACTCTGATTAAGATAATAATGTGATTAAGGTGTTTACATGAGTCGCTTTTAGAATACTCCTGTCATGTTCCCGTTTTACATGTTTTAGAACATAATTAGATTAACAGCCCGCGTCATTACATCACCGCGCCACGCCGTCCGACGTCCCTCCAGAATTTCACGTATCAACATACAGTTCATCTTCGTTATGGTACCGTATACAGTTTTGGGTGTTTTTATTTAATTTTTTTACGAACGCTTTAAGTGCAGTTAATTATTTGTCATGCTGTACGTGCTAATAGACAACTGCTTGAAGCGGTGGGTGTGTCCCAAATCGCGTAGTTACCGTCTATATAGCAGCCGAGATGCATGTATTTTTCCCCACTACAGGCCTATAGTAGGAAAGTATGCGATTTGGGACACAGCCGAACTCTCTTGTTCGCCATAAAACATAAAACTGCCGTGTGTGATCGTGTCCTGTCGCAAAATGCGGTGAAAACTCCCACACGACGTTCATAATGTGATTAAGGTGTTTACATGTCACTACTACAAGTCCATAATGCGACTAAAACAGTAGTACTCCACCTGTCTTAATTAGATTATTGCTTACTTCGATTATGACCTTAATTAGATTAAGCTGTTTACATGGTAGTTTCTTAATTAGAGTATGGTCTTAATCGGATTAAGAGTGGATTATTGTTGTCCATGTAAACGCAGCTAGTGTCAGTTACACAGTTAAATCCCTAGTGTTGAATTAACACCCAGAGTGTTCATTTGAGTCCAATGGACTTATATAAACACTGTAGGGTGTAAATTCAACAGTCTGGGTGTTAAACCAACACTGGCAATTTTGCTGTGTAGCACAGATAATTTTGCTCTCTTGGCCACAGATGGCTGTGGATTCATTCAGGATTCAAAATCACGAGCTTCCAACAATAGGGCAACTGCTTTTCTGTTGCACTACTTAGGAGGCCTGAGTTTTTACGTTTTAAATTAAATTAAATTAAATTGTAATGCTACACTTGTGTGCTTGACATCCTATACAGTTGTGTGCTTCCAAGTTTGTGGCAAGAGTTTAGGGAAGAACGACATATGGGTGTGATGGTCGGGTGTCCACATACTTTTGGCCATATAGTGTAGTACAGAAGTAATAAAAAAGGAGATGTGTGTGGTATCAGTTTTAAGTGATTCAGTTCCAACTGGTACAGCTGTATCATAATTATCTAGACAGTTACACATATTCAAACTGGTGAATCCTTACAGCTTATTCCACAGATTTACCTTTTATCATTTTCATTTGCAATATATCTTCATCGCACTAGAATTTAATTTGCATTAGAAGAACTGCTATGCAACCCTGCTGTAATTCTATGTATAAACCACTGCTATACAAACATTAACTTCTTAAACTCCCAGGACCATTTGCATTCCTCACTTTTATGGCTACATACATTTCCTATTAGTTTCACTGTAGTCACTGAATAATGTATAGTAATTAATGAATAATAAACTTGAGCTGTGCACTAAATCTGCTGTTACTCTCTCTCTCTCTCTCTCTCTCTCTCTCTCTCTCTCTCTCTCTCTGTATGTGTGTGTGTGTGTGTGTGTGTGAGTGTGTCTTTATTTGATGTCAGCAGGGAGAAGGTGTCCTGTTCTGACTGGCTGATCAATAACAGCATCGCTGAGTTGGTGGCATCTACAGGCCTGCCTGTTAACATAAGCGATGTGTGTCAGGATCCCCGGTTTGATTCTGAGGTGCACGCACACACACACACACACACACACACACACACACGTACACACATACATTGCCATTTAGTATATAACTAGGATATCTGTTTTAATTGTAATTTTTTAACATGATGGTGCCACCAGTATAGCCCAATTGTACATCTTTATTAGCCAAGTCATTCTGTGTCCAAATGGTCACTCGTGTGTAGCACTGCAACAATGATATGTCTCCACATGTGTTTTGTGCATGCTATTCTATCAGTTGCCTTTAATTTAATATTACAGGGGCTTCTCACACTCTGAATGAATGAATGAGGACATTATCTGTTGTATCAAAGCCTAACCTAAATAACAAATCCACATTTTTTTTTTCCTCAAACAAGAGGAGCAAAGGCAAGAATTATTCATTTTCATTTCAATTCATTAAACACTCTCTCTCACACACACACACACACACACACTAATGCACATGCACACACACACACACACACACACACACACACACACACACACACACACGCACGCACACACAAACGTGTGTGTGTGTTTGTTCACAGGCTGACCAGGCCTCAGGCTTTCACATCAGGTCAGTGCTGTGTGTCCCCATTTGGAACAGAACCCATCAAATAATTGGTGAGTTTCCTGAATTATGATTAATACATACATGTACATATGACTGTTTATTAGGTAGACATACCTTCACCTTGCCCTTATTGGCTTTCATGTAAAAATGAAATATTAGTCAACTATGTAGGTATAAAATTGCCCTACCCTATCCATCAGTGGAAAGCAACTACCACTTGTTACAGCTAAGTTTTTCTTATGTGAAAAAAGTTAAGAAGACATACAACGAAATAATTTAAACAAACAAACAAACAAAAAAACTTTCATTCAAGGTTTTATTTATTTATTTTAAACAGTGTATGAGTGTATCAGGCAGAGAAGCAGTACTGTGGTTTTTAAATACTCTGTATCCTTACTTTATACTTCATTTATACTATCAGATACATCAACTATTCATTGTTGGTCCACTGTTGGTGCAGGTTTCAGTGAGAAACTACAATTATATTTTTGCATTAGTAGTTTATGTTAATCATCATCCAATGTCAGCTCATCATTTTCAGTGTCTGGTCATATCACTGCAGTTAGCTGGTTATGTTTGGTTGGTCTACTTTTTCTCAAGCCTGTAGTGACATTAAGGTGTTTAAAAAGCCCAGCAACCTTGCTGTACCTGATTCATTTGTACCTTCACCACATGCTACCTTTACTGTGTTAATGACAGTCCATCCCCTATAGTACACATGCAAATTGTGTAGGGTGTGTACATCTCATAAACATATGCATTTCAAATATGCGTAGGTTTGTATCAGTTGTTCCTTTTCAATAATCACACAGACAAAAGCTGTATGAATAGGAGTGCCACCTTGTGGACAATCTTTTGCCTGCCAAGCATGAGTTATTGAGTGAGTGAGCTATGAGCAGCATCCATCTAAAAACTCTCTCACATTTTCAAGGTGTTGCCCAGATTCTTAATCGCTTGGACAGGAAGACGTTTAATGATGCGGATCAAAGATTATTTGAGGTGTGAGTTTTGCTCTATTATTAATGGTTTATTTCTATAGATAATGGAGTCTTTATAATAATCCCTCATTGTGTTTGACACAGGCCTTTGTTATTTTCTGTGGTCTTGGCATCAACAATACAATGATGTACAACCAAGTGAAGAAAGCTTGGGCCAAACAGTCTGTAGCTCTGGATGTAAGCAGAATGTAATGTCTTTATACATGCTGGATCAGTGATGTCATCTGGAGTATTCATGGAGTAAAACGTTTAAAAAATATTTTTATATATACTATCTATGCCCTCAGATGCTGTCTTATCATGCTACATGCTCAAAAGCTGAAGTGGATCGACTCAAGGTAACATCACACAAAAAACACAATCAACAACAACCACACTGTTATCATCCTTTGACTGTTTTTGTATAGAATGAGTTATTACTGTACATGAAACAGAAGATTATAGTCAGTAAAGCATATTGTGAAAACATTTTGGTGGAACATAAGAAAACATCTGAACCCTACAGTAGACCACAGATTTCTGTTGTACGAATCTGTCTGTATTGTAGAAAAGCTGTAAATGCCATTTGTAAAATATTGTAATATATGAGATTTAGGAATACATCTTGCTTAAAAAGGGAGTGCAGGAGTTTATTAAATCAGCCAGATAGTGATTTAAATATGTAGTTCAAACTGATTATATAAAATTCTTGGGACTATTAGAAAGTTGTGACTGCTCATTTAGCTCATTTGACATTAGGAAGACATTAACCCCTCTCTAATTTACAATCTACAACGACTAAATTTGCACAGATGAAGTAGTAATGGGTATATTGACCTGTGTATGCATGTTTACAACATATGAGCACAGTTCTTATTCATTTCTATTACTGCTGCTTTTTATCCTGCTTTCTGCAGTAATCCAGCAGGTGGTATTTAGACTGTTGCTGCTTTTCTTTTATTTGAGGTAGAATTATGTGATTTATTATAATGAAGCTAGACACATCTTGCTAAAGCTATCATTTTGTCAAAACAATAATATAAACAGATGGTATTTATGCTGCCTGGTGATTTAGTCATGCTTCTATTTGGTGTATAGATTAGGGGTTTTTGACTGTACACTGGTGATGTACCGAGTGATGATTTAGATATAGATATTCGGCTCTGGTCTGTTATAGAAACATGAAAACCCCAAGCATTTAAAATAGTTCTGGCAGGGGGAAAAAGTAGTTAATCAAAGTATTTTTGACTGATAGGAGAAACATTCTGTTTAGTTCTGTAATGGTAAAGTCTGTCCTCAACCAAAGTTACATGACTATCATATCATAACTAACATCTAGGTGTGTGATGTTAATTTCAGGTGTATCACTATCAGGAGGTCCATCAACCTTGGGGATTAAAAATTATATAAATGTTCATAATTCAAATACACTATATATCTGGTCCTTACAGAGCCAGTGCTGCTGTTGTGTATATTTGATGTCTATTATTATTGGTTAGTTTGCCCAAAACTTTCTCTGTCTTACTCTCCCAGGCTGCTAAGATCCCCCTGAGCAGTGAGCTGGGAATCGATGAGTTCCACTTCAATGACTTTTCTCTGGACAATGACGCCATGATTACTGCCTCCCTGCGCATGTTTCTGGAGCTTAGTGTTGTGCAAAAATTTAAGATTGATTATGAGGTGAGGAGAGGAGGCATGGAAGTCATCCTCCCAGCCATAAAAGTCATCACTTACTAATGCTGCTCAAGATTTACTCAGCCCAACCTCAGCTGTATATAATATTAGCATAATATTAGCAAGACTTAGTTACACTTTCCTCCTCCGCCTACTCAGGTGTTGTGCCGCTGGCTGCTCACTGTAAGGAAGAACTACCGCACAGTGGCCTACCACAACTGGAGACATGCTTTCAATGTCTCCCAGTGTATGTTTGTCATGATAACTGTGAGTCTATATCTGATTAGAAGAGCTTGTTTAAGCCAACGATAATAAGCTAGTAGATTGAGCCATGATTTAAACAACTTGAATATAGGCAATAGATATATGCATGTTTTTCCATAGACTTATTTCTGTCCTTTGGCAGACTGCAGGATTCCAGGATGTTCTAACAGACGCAGAGATTCTAGCACTGATGGTTGGATGTCTGTGCCATGACCTGGATCATCGTGGCACCAACAATGCATTTCAAGCCAAGTGAGCCAAAAACACAAGCAAAGTTTTACACATAACAGTCCATTTAACATGCCAGCATCTATCCAAAAAAAATGGCAGCATACAGTAGTCTCATTGTTTTGTAGCCACTGTACCTGTAATTACTTGTCAGTGATTTGTACTTCTCTCTGCAGGTCAGGATCTGCACTGGCATTGCTGTATGGAACATCAGCTACTCTTGAACATCACCATTTCAACCATGCTGTTATGATCCTGCAGAGTGAGGTGACTATTTGATTTTCATTGCTTTTGAAACATCAGCACTATCCTGTACATCATATACGCCATGAGAAATGATCCACTGCCTCTTTCATAAGCTCATAAGCTTTTGCCTTTGGTATGTTTAGCAATAAGGAAAAATTTAAAAACCTGCCAGTGTTGATTAATTGGGTGCTTTAGCCCCCAGCTGTTTAATCATTACCAACCACTATATTGATTTCCTGTTGCTGTATAATAAGCTCCTTTAGCCAATTAACTCATGTAAGAAGAGATCCTCTGAGTCTGTGGCACTGAAGTAGAAAGAGGAAGAATGGTGCATAAAGGCAGGACTTGTTTAAAAAGTGTGGAAGACTGTGTCTATTTGAATAACAAAGTCTTGTGCCTATTTGTAGAACTGAACCAGCTAGGACTTACAGTATATGCACACATTGCATCAGGATTTGGTCATCCTTAGAGATGAGATTTCCTCTTTTGAAGTTCAGAGGGAAGGAATGTTCAAGGTCTACATATGCTGCTTTGTGCATATGTTGCTTTCTCTCGGTCTTTGATTAGAAATGAAGTCATCTTATAGCATTACTGCCTTACAGCAATACTTGCATCCTGTAGTAGTGATGGGTTCTTTGTGAACTATTCATGAATTTAGTCTGGTGTTTCGCAAGAATGAACAAATACAAGATATATCTTCCTCTAGATGTAAAACATGCAGTCTTACCAGCTTATTTACTGTCTTGTTTAAACTGTATGAATCTAAAGGTTCCCATCTGTAAATGTTTCATTATCTAACACATACATACCATGCAAAAACATACCATCTTCTACTTCTATGGCAGTTCCCTGTAACAGCTCAGACTTGGTGCCATATACAGTACGCACATAGCTGTCATATGCACATGTGCATGTTCACAAATCTGTTGAATTTGTTCATTACTGAACATCTGAGATGCGTTATTCTTTGAGCTTAGCGTGGAACTTAGATGTCTTCAAACTAATCTAATCTCTTGCTTAACACTGTAATCCAGAGCCATCAGAGTGAGCCTAAATTCTGAATTTATTTGTAGTCTGTCATTTTGTACATGTTGTCTGTGTTACTACCGTTCAGCATATTTGTGAATTAAAAAAAAGCTAAATCCTAAAGTGTTACTATTTTCCCCCAAAGTTCTTTTTTAGCCATAAAATTACATTGTCATGCAGACACACTTATTAAAGTGTGATCATAACTCACTAAGGTGAATCATAATAACCATCACTACATTGACCATTACTGACTTTTCATTATTTCTGGGTGAAGCCTAAACTCTAACAGAAAAACAAACATATTATTTCCAACAGGGGCACAACATTTTTGCCAATCTCAGCTCTAAAGAGTACAGCAACATGATGCAGCTTTTAAAGCAGGCCATCCTGTCTACAGATCTCAACTTGTATTTCCAGTAAGTTTTACAGACAAAGCAACAAGTACTTGTCCATAGCATTATGTTAATATTCCCTGACAAAAGAGCACAAATGCACTTAAAATTCACTACTGCATCTTTAAACACACAGTATATAAAGCATCCACAGAGGGGCGCCACTAGAACAGAGGCATGTTAGAGGACTAGTTTTCTTTGGTCAGACTTAAGTGTTGCTATAGGTATATGCATACGAATATGATTTTTTTTTTTCCTTTTCAGTTTTAAGCTTGCTCTTATGTTGTATCTTTTGTCTTACAAACACTAGCATTTCCCCTTTTTTCTTCTCCATAAAAGAAAAAGAACTAAGTTCTTTGAGTATGTTCTGGCTGGAGACTTTTGCTGGTCAATGCAGGAGCACAGAGACATTTTCAGGTCAATTATTTTCTATTTTAAAGATATATAAAGCTATTTAAGTTAAACCCTAAGCACAG
The DNA here is from genome assembly GCF_023375685.1 of Ictalurus furcatus. Classification (NCBI taxonomy): domain Eukaryota; kingdom Metazoa; phylum Chordata; class Actinopteri; order Siluriformes; family Ictaluridae; genus Ictalurus; species Ictalurus furcatus. The sequence continues at coordinate 14,782,613 of NC_071255.1, read as the reverse complement.
ACATGATGCTGCCTCCATAACAGGTCCATGCTTATGACTGCGTGTGATGTGGGTGCTGTGACGCGACCATGGGAGATCTCTAAACAGGTCCCTTTGTCTTATTTCTCCTCTGGGTTTAATTTGGTTGTTAGACAAAGCATCTGTGTGTTGCGAATGTTGATTCACTGTAGTCTCTCAATGCAGGTGGCAGAGTTGGTGACTAGTGAGTTTTTTGAGCAGGGTGACAGGGAACGATTTGAGCTGAAGCTCACGCCATCTGTAAGTGCTTTTGCTCTCTCTTGGGCCTTTAAAGTGAGTATGTGTGTCAATTTTTAAGCCAAGAATCTTTCTTAATAATGCATTATCATACTCTAATATAAGCCTGTACAATTTGTATCAAAATGTATCTATTACTGACAATAATTATAAAGATGCTGAATTATTACTATTAATCTTACTATAATGGAAATATATTGCAAAAATCCCATGGTGTCTTTTCCATTCTCTCCAAGGCCATTTTTGATCGCAATCGTAAAGATGAACTTCCGGCACTTCAACTCGAATGGATTGATGGGATTTGTAAGCCACTATATGAGGTATAAAAAAAACCAATAAACCAAATTATTATACCTTCTGGTAGTTTTGGCTCAATAGCTAATGGAGTAATTTTTTGAAAAGGCTTTGGTGAAACTGAATAGGAAACTCCAGCCAATGGTGGATGGGATACATGCCAATCGAAAAAAATGGATGGAACTCTGTTTGTCCTATAAGCAAGCACGCCAATTCTCAGAGTCGTCCAATTGGTGTCCAGAAGTGGAAGAAGAACAATCCAGTCAATGCACAGACTCCACCCTTACACAGTCATATGAACCTGCAGCAGCCAATCAGAGCACAGAGTCCACCCATAGGGTGGAGTCAAATTAGAACACAGGATCCAATCAGAAGTCAGCATTGATGGCAAATCAGGGTGAATAGGGGAGGGACACTACTTTTAGAGTAAAAATAAAAACGTTGCAATGCAAAGGCAATTTCAGTGGCTTTAAGATTTCAATAGCACAATAATTCTTGGCTTATAAGTAATAACACATTAATAACCTTGCTTATAGTCTATAAAAATCTAACGCTGATCAATCTGACCTGCTTCAGAAAAAACAGTACACTAACGTACTGCATATTATACTGTGCTGAGCTTTGGGGACTGGATTGGTTACTAATGCAATGAATTGAAAGGAGAAAATGAGCTACTTCTTAAGGTTTATACTGTGATGGCATGGTTATATCATGAAAAAAGGTCATAAGATCATATGATATTACTGCAGATTTAATTCACTGTGAATTGATATAACTGTGATATTTAGCACACAATGACATTTTTTTCATGACAACAAATAAAGACTATTCTACTTAAGGGTTCATGGTTTATTCAGACTAGTGCATTTTAGCCTGTGACTCTAAACATGGACTTTAGTGAAATTCATTAATGACACCTTTTTTGTTGTTGATTTTTTAGGTTCATTATTCACTTTCCACTAGTCCCGTAGTAGACACATTGGTATGAAAGTAAAAAAAAATTACTACATCCAACATTAATGAATGTATATTTAAACATTGTGTTTGTTTTTAGTGCCAAGTTTTATTATTAAGTTATTTATGGATTTCTGATGGTAATATAAAGACTCAAGAACCAGACTGTGGTTCTCATTCAGTGGTTGTTTGGCTTTGCTGTATATAATAGGACAAATACCTTATATGAAGATTTGCTGTGTTTTTAAAAAAAAAACTTTATATGAAGGACTGGTGACAGAATCAATAAGGCTTACCAAAGTGTCACAAACTTTACAAGCTAAATTTATAAATCAGTTTGTTTGCATGTAATTATCAGCATGTAATGTTTAATTTCACCAAACTACATCAGCAAAATTCATTTTTGAACTGCACTTAAACTGCCACAACATTTGTACCAGCACTGTGAATGCAAATGAAACCCACAGTATTGCATGCTGCAGTCTGCTGCAGTCTGCTGCTTTAAAATAGGTTCCTGCTTTCAACGGGAGTGTAAACCTTAAAGATGCGCTGCAGTTTGTTGTTAAAGTTACCAGCATGCATACTGTTGCGCTCCAAAAATAGTCTGCCTTATTGAAAAATTATTTGTGTTATTATTTTTGCACTTATATGATTCTCTAACATTTAGAAAAAATACAAGTTTTGTAAATAAAATATACCATGATGCTAAATTCTTTATGTTTTTTATTTAGTCCGATTAAGAAGTCTGTGTGTTTACTGGAGTCACAAAATAAATAACTAAATTCACTCAAAGACAAATTTAAAAATTGTTTTGAACCCATTTTGGCATAGTTGCATATTTGGATTAAAACATATAGTGGGACCAATATTTAGTTTTTATGTTTAGACATTTGAATTGATTTAAATTTAAAAAAAAACAAAAAACATACTTTTAATTCTTTGCTTGAGAAACCATTTCACTTTACCCTTTACCTGAGTCCATTCATAAACACACACACACACACACACATTATATATATATATATATATATATATATATATATATATATATATATATATATATATATATATATATAAGGTTCCCCAAAGATCCTTTAAGGTTCATTGGATAATTCCAAAAGCTTTCAAAAAGGGTTCTACTCAAAAATCATTTAAGGGTTCCCCCAGAGGGACAATCGCAGAATCATTAAGGTTCAACATTTTCTAAGCATGTACCATATATACTTCTTCAGAGTTTAAGACTGCACATAGTCAACAAAACAAGGGTTGTTGAGAATAGGAAGCGTTTGAAGTTTGAAGCTTTGAGCTGGACAGTCTCACTGCAGGGCTTAACTAAGCAAAAGCAGCCTCACACTTTATAATCTATTATTCAGTGCAGCTCCACTGCTTTTCCACAGACTTAGAAAAGAAAACAGAAAAAAAACAAGGAAGGGTGTGTTCTTTTTTTAATATAAAGTCCTATTTTTTTTTAACATACATTGTATAGCATTAACAAAATAATTAACCATGAACATTCCAATACTTTCGGAGGGGACTATATTTCCCTTTGGAACTATAGATCTATATATTTTTGCCTTTCATTATTTTCCACAGCAATGTTCTGTTTTTACGGTTATAAAAACTTATAACCTCTTTACACCTTAAGTAAAATCAACTAAACACACAAAACCCACAGCAGATCCCTTTAATTCTGTTATTATTGTAAATGTGGATGACTTAAATGTGAACAATACTGGTTTAAGAATGCATAATGTATGTATAATGCAGTTGTACATTGCAGGCAGTAATACACACTGAAGAAATGGGAATGGAGTGTTTAGTGACTAATAAGCATACTGGCACAGGCTAAATAAGAGCAATCTATCTACAGACATTGTTTACTCAAGCAAGCTTTGCTATATGAATGTTCTTATCCAGTTTAAGAAATTGCATTAATTTGGAAAGGAAGGCTTCCAACAGAGCCATAACAATGTAACTTAATAGCAATAGTGCATATGAAGCAGAGAATAAATGCAGTTGCAAAGACATTTTGTAGCTGTCTTTAGAATGGTTTTATTACATAAAATCACATTATCTCATGGTTACCACTCTGCTATCAACTATTAATAAACTAAATCAGGGAACAAATTCAGTGGACGTTGTAATCTGGTGTGAGTGACTTCATGTTGAAAATCATATCTGACATTTGTTCTTTTTATGTATAATATCACATACTGTAGTACATTTAAGTATCCATAAGAGTGTAAAAATGAAGTGTTTGGGTTTGGTGTCTATGCTTTGGCTAGAAAAGAAACATTTAAAGTGCAGAAAACAACAGCACTGCCTGTTATGTAAGAAAAAAGTTACAGTGTTTTTCTTTAAAAATGCATGTTTCCCTAGAATGAAGAACAATCTATAAATCAGGATTGGTTTATTTATTTATTTATTGTACACCACATGACCACCTACAATGCTTTCTGTGTGGGATTGTTTTCATATTTCAATACATTTTACTGAATAGCTCTTAAAGTGAAAATTCATCTACACATGAATTTGTGATACTGTTTCCTCAACACCACTTAATTACACTGTTAGATATGCACAAGTTGGAGGTTGATTATTTTACTCAGATTAACCTTTTCTCAAACAGTCTGATCCATTCATAGTGGCTGAGCCAAGAGGAGCGTGTGTGTATCTGTGTGTTTATGTGTGTAAATCTCAGTTCTTTCATGCATGCTCCTAACCCATAGCACACTTTGCTCTGTAATGAGCACTAGAGTCCAAACTTTTCAAACACTCTTCATATGTGAGAAATGTGAGCTTGAAAGTGCTCCAGTAAAGCAATGAATTAAAATTTCAGCAGGCAGACTGCACTAAAAGAGATTTCCAAGCTTTGACATGATGCTGAAAAATTCATCTGAGTGAAGTTTCTATGCCTGGCATTATGCAATTCTATTTCTTGTATGTGGTTAATAACCTTCTATGTGGGTGTAAATCAGAATTACACATCAGTGTACACAACAATCAAGGTAAAAGCCATGTTATGTACAATTAAAAAAAATAACAAAAACTTTCAGAAGTGTATTTCCTAAAGGATTGTCTCTGTCTGTCTCTATACAGTATCTCTTACTTAAATTGTTTACAGTTTGTCACAACATTTAGTTAGGATGGTCTGTATCATAGACCACATGTACTGACATGATCAGTAGTATTAGGCTTTGATAACAGTCTTCTCTACAAACTGCACTATAAAGATGAAACCTCTTTCTAAAAGAAAGGCATTTTAAAGCATTTGTCTCTTTTTTACACTCAAGTTTATATGTAAAGACTGAACATTTTTTATTCAGTGTCTGGGACTTCTATATGTAACAACAATATTTAATAGTTTCCTCAAACTATGTTCAGATGGTTTGGGAGGAATTGTTGTTTGAACATGTTTACAGAATATTCCGCAGTCAAGATCTAAAGATAATCAGAACCCTACTATACTAGAGACAAATATTAGCAAGCTTTCCAACTGGATAACTTGCCCGTTCCACGAGAGTGAGATCAACACATTGCACAGAGGTGTGCTCTTTGCCAGCATTACAGTGATCTTTCAAGGGAACACATAGGAACTGACCTGAAATTTCATGGCAGAAGTCCAACTCCAACAAGATGTTAAGCAAATCAGTTTCCTTCTCAATTGATGAAACACACACACACACACACACACACACACACGTAAGTACAATTTTTTGTTCACATACTTGTATGAACACGTCTATTACATACCAGCAGATACTTTATCACCATACACCATTCATTAATTATTCCACTGTTATATATATTCAGTTTAAGTCTGGACCCACTGAGAAGTCCTGCATGTTTAAGGGATTAGCCTGACTATTAAATACACCTGAGCTATAACTCATAGTACTGGCCGTGAAAAGGGGCTTTTCAGTTGGTTCTATATGTTTAATCCTCTCTGAAAAACTGTAAACTTTCATTCTTCAAAGACTTATTCTGTGTTAATGCACTTGATGTGATAATCATTCTGAATAACATCACATAGATTCACTGGCACACTTTCGGTATATTTCCTGTAAAGAATAAATTTGTGTGTGCTTCCTTGAAAGAAGGAAAATTACTTTTTAATGACTATCACATGTTTCAGCAGGGCTTTGAGTTCACCACATTTCAGGTTTTGAGGCTATTTTGAGACAAAACATAATACACATAGTATTAACAATTGTATGAAAAATTGATTCTCAAAAACTTAAGTCTCATTTAATGTTCACTGGAGCCCTAGAGTGGCACTGAGAATTGATAATCACGAGAAATGATGAACTTACCTGTTAGTGATTCTACTGTTAATCAAATAAGTTTATATTTGCTTATAATTGCTTATAAAGACATACTGGTATCATGTGGCTTCTTATATAAAACATTACACTGTATTCAGAGGAGAGAGAACCATGGAATAGGATTAATGTACTTCTTAAACAAACTATTCCAAAAAAAATGTTGGTCTGATTTTGCAGCATGATGCTGTGCTTGAAAAATGATGAAGAGTGCCACTCGTCACTGCAGGTTCTCTCTTTTAGGACTGGTTCACTGGTGCAGGGCCTCATCACTGTGACAGGCTGCTCCACCCCTTCTCTCTGGCAGAGTGGGCCTGGATTCTTTCAGTCAAAGGCCTTTGATTGTAAACTGGGGCTCCATGGGCTCTGCTGAATGGCTGTCAGAGCCATCAGTGTGATGGACGGGCGGGTATTTCACTCCGGATAGTAACAAGTGAGGCGTTAACTCTACATGTGCAAGGCCTCTGTCATTTATATGCTATCCTCACTCAGAACAAGATATTCATAGGCCAAAAATAAACGGCCACACAAAGGTGGATTCGAGCGTTCCTATCTAGTGCTACCCTCTCAAACACACATATGGCCAATATGGCCTTATTTTGGTACCAAAAGCTGAGAGCACAAGGTTTCATTTGTTAGCAGAATATCTTTGTTGTCTTATACTAAAATGCAAAACCCCAAGTCCACCCTTCGATTATACTGGCTAAGTGCAAGCCTATGATATGTTAGTCCTCAAGTCCTTGAGAGTGAATAAGTATAAAAACCATCAGCAAAACCTGAGCATATGTAGACCCTTTTATATATAAGGTCAAAGTTCAGAATTTGAGACACAGCTTAGTACAATTAACCACAACATTGGTGGAAAGTTTGAAGATGACATCTTCATGCTGCTTCACAGTGACATATATGCATCCCAACATAGGATGACCTTATGCATGATGACTGTTGTTCTAAGACCTCCCCTGTCTGTGATTGGTCCGAATTTTATTTTGCTTTCCAGTCCATTTGCTTTTTTGCTTGAGGTTGAAAGCAGCAGGCAGAATACCTTCAAGAAAAAACTGAAAACATCACCTCTGTTTGTGTGATTTTCTTTGCTAAATGAACCAATGCTACAGCCAACACAAGTTTCTTCCACATTTTTGCCTCTCTCACTGCCAGCATGCTGTTCTTTATTTGTACGCTCTTTGAAAGTAGTAACAAATGCTTTTCAAAATCCACCCAAAAAAATAAGCCTTCAAGCCTCATGCCTTATAAACTGCTTTCAAACTATAACACAATTGTCACTATTAAGTATAAGCTTGTCGCCATCCACTATGTCAGTGTCAATAATCAATCAGATTTGCTGCACAAGCATTGGGTATAGCCAAGACAACAATTTGGAATGTCCTGAAAAAGAAAGAAACCACTCATGTACTAACAACCAGACATGGAACAGGTTGGCCAAGGAAAACAACAGCAGTTGTTGACGGAAACATTGTGAGAGCTGTGAAGAAAATCCCAAAAACATTCAGTGACCTCATCAACAACCTCAACAGGGCAGGGGTGAAGGTGTCACAATTCACTGTTCAAAGATGTTGAGAACAGAAATATAGAGGCCACACCACAAGAGGCAAACCACTGATCAGCAGTAAGAATTGGAAAGCCAGATTGGAATTTGCAAAGAAATACAGAAATGAGCTACTAAAGTTCCAGAACCAAGAATAACCTCTACTAAAGTGATGAAGAGGCCAAATTATGGAGAAAGAAAGGATCTGCTCATGATCCAAAACATACAAGTTCATCAGTCAAGCATGATGGAGGTTGTGTCATTTCTTGGGCTTGCATGACTGCTTCTGGAAAAGGATCACTATTTTTTTATTGATGATGCAACTCATGATGGTAGCAACAAAATGAATTCAGAAGACTACAGAAACATTCTGCCTGCCAGTGCAAAGAGAAATGCATCCAATCTAATTGGAAGGACAATGACCCAAAACATACTGCTATCACAACAAAAGGAGTTCATCAGGGGGGAGAAGTGGAAAGTTTTATACTGGCCAAGTCCAGACCTTAACCCAGTTGAGCATTCATTTCACCTCCTGAAGAAGAGACTGATGGGAAAAGAAAAACAAACAACAACTATAAGAAGAATGCAACAGTATGAGGTGTCAGTGGGTCACCGGCTTGATGCAGTTATTGAAAGCAAGGGATATGCAACCAAAAAGTGTTTACTTTAATTTACTTTAAGACTATCTGTTCCTATACTTTTGCTCACCTAAAAATTGGGTGGTCTGCCACCAAAGGTTCCATGTTCTTATTTGCTTAATAATATTTTGCTCTCAAACTCAAATGTCTTCAGTGTACAGCAAAAACAATAAAGGAACTGGCCTTGGTGTTCTATTACTTTCAGAGGGGACTGTTTATTTTCTCTAAATTGCAGATCTGGGGAGTTCATGGGCGAAAAGAGTTTTGCTAAACTGGGATGTTTTGATGTACAAGATAACTCAAGTTAGTTGACAGTGGAATGGTAGGACACTTTATGTCCCAGAGTGCCCTCATGTCTGTGTTACCTTCTGATTCAGACTTTTAGCTATGCTGTAGCTAGGACTGTCCCTGCTTTCACTCTGATCACAACATACACACGTTTAAACTACAGTAGGATAAGAGAATACCTAATAATCTGTTCCCTTTCTCTGTCAAGCTATATGTGCACTCCTGCTACCTGATGTGATACTGTTGCCAGATGTTTTCTACTGCTGTGATTGCCCTCCGGACCTGTCTGATTCTTCCTGATACTCTACTTCTGCTTGGAGTTTTCTGCACTTGTGAATCTGCTGCTTTGAACGGTCCCACATGGATATTGTAAATACTTGTACTTCCCAAAAAGTAGCTTAAGAAGAAGACTCACCCTTACCTCAGTGGATAATCTCAACTGGATACTGTAGACTTGTGCTTGTGAACTGCTGCTGGAATCATACCATCTTGGGCTCATCCCAAGACTCATTTTAAAAACTCATAATGTAACAAGATATCGAGTACATTGTTATAAATTGGTAGGAATATATGCACTGGGCCTCTAACAATAGTGGATTACATAGTCATAGTCATTTGGGTTCTAGCTAAATGTTTTGCTGAGCTGACATGTCCTCATAGGACAAGCTGAGAATATCTGTTTTGCTCTGCAATAAATGCAATAAAATAAATAAAATATTTATAACACACACACTGATGACAAAGTATGTCAGAATGCAGATACAGATGCAAGTGCAGGTGTTCAATGTTTATTAAAAACATACCAAACAAAGCAGAGATGTAATCAAAAGACAAGGTCAATTTTCAGGCAAGGGTCAGGCAATGAGTTTAAAAACCATAAACTAGATCAAAACCAGAGAGACTAATCACAGATTCAAGGCTTGGTATTGGTACAAAATTTACATTTACAGCATTTGGCAGATGCCTTTATCCATAGCAACTTACAGGTGTGCTTTAAAGTCCCCATCAATAAATACATTCTGATATTGGTTCACTAGGTCATGGACTAAGAATACCATCAGGCTAAAAACTCTGTTGGAGAGGTAAAAGTAATAAAAGCACATAGACAACACAATGAAAAAAATATTAAGTGCTAATTTAAGTACTTTAGGAAGAGGTAGGTCATTTGAAGACTGCCAGTGACTCAGCTGTTCAAACAGCTACAGGATGTTCATTCCACCGCCTAGGTGCCAGAACAGAGAAGAGTCTTGATGCATGCCTTCCCTGTACCCTGAGAGACGGTGTGTTACGAAACGTAGACTGGAAGCGGATGCAGGTGCAGGTCACAGTCTTTATTAGACACAAAACTCACGATTAAAGCAAACGCAGTCTTCACTGGGAAACGAGAACATTCGAGGCATGGAAAACAAACGAGACTACTGATCCAAACAGTACTAACCAGGATCAACTAAAGACACAATATAAGCTGAGCGAATATATATAACTGAGCGAAGTGCTCAGTCACCCAGGCATTTAAATAAAGAACATGATTAACTCAAAGCATGGACACCTGGGGCAAATTAAAGTCACTTAATACAAAATGCTCAATCCGGAAGCGAGCCAACAAAAACAATGTCACGTGACTCGTCAGGGCCCGAGCCACAGTGCCCTCTGCTGGCCGTGGCATAACATGGTGGAACAAATCAAGAGGGAGTGTGGTGCAGTATGGGGTGTGATAAGTGAAAATAACACTTATGACAAAATGACATAGAGCATATACTTTGCAGTAAGTGAGTGGCTTGAGAGTCCTTATATACTGTGAGGGTGTAAGTGAGTCCAGGTATGTGTAATCAGTAATTAGGTAAGTGTGAATGAGAGAGAATCTGTGGTGACTGGGTGTTGTAGTCTTTGGTGGCCATGTTCATAGGCTGCACTGTATTCTGGCATCGACATGACAGAACCCCAGTCCAAAGTGCTACCTCTGGGTGCAATCCTTCTCTGAGGCCTCCCCCTAGGCCATGGACCTGGACAATTAGGGTGGCGTGCATGAAATTCTTGACATAGTAGGGGATCAAGCACATCGTGGGCTTGTACCCAGCACCTTTCTTCAGGTCCATAGCCCTCACAATCAATCAGACACTGCAGCTTACCTTCTCAGCACCATGAATCTAGTATCTCATTTACAGTGTAAGCTGGCCCACCTTTAATGTCCAGGGTTGCTGGGGGGTGGAGAGTGGAATGCCTTCTTGGAAGGGACCTGGAATGACTGGTTTGAGGTGGGAAACATGACAGGAGGGGGCTAGGCACCTGTGGCGTGGTAGCTCCAGCTTGTGAGTGCAGTCATTTATTCCTTGGAGGACTTTGAATGGGCCGATGTTGCAGTGTGTCAACTTTCATGCTCTGGTGGAGAGTCATACCCAATCACCTGGTTCATAGTTGGGTGTCTCGGCATGCTATCTGTCTGCAAATTTGTTCACTTGGGCTGCATGCTCTAGGTGTTGGTGGGCTTGTTTCCACACCTGCTCACTCTACTAGAACCAGCTGTTCACAGCGAGTGAATCAGTGAGGTTGGCTTTCCATGAGAGCAGAGTTGGCTGGTCACCTAGGATGCACTGGAAAGCTGTGAGGTTAGTTGCAGAATGCTTTAGGGAGTTTTGGGTGTACTCAGCCCAAGCAAGGAATTGTGCCCAGTCCTCCTTATTGTCAGCACAGAAAGCTCATAGGAAGTGCCCAATCTCTTGGTTGGCCCTTTCAACTTGTCTGTTGGCTTGGGGGTGGTAGCCTGATGTCAGGCTTACAGAGATGCTCAGTTTCTCATTTAAACCTCTCCACACTCGGGATGTGAACTGGACCCCTCTGATCACTCACTTCTTCTGGGATGCCAAAGTACCGAAACAAGAGCTTAATTTGAGCTGAAACAGGATCCGGTTCCTCCAAAATGTATCACACCTTTTTATGTGGATCTGCCTCCTCTGCAGTCAGATGTTTAAAGTCTCATGCAGCAATATTATCAAAAGAAACAGTTTTAGTTTTTAATTCACCAAAAGTAAAATACAACAACAACAAAAAAAAACAGCAATAAAAATGCTAATATTTTATTACTGGTGCTCAAATATTGTTAATAGCCAATCAATAACCTCTTTCACAGTAATAATTTCAAAGTTCAAATTATCACACAGTGAAGCCTACATTCACATAGCATGCATTGTTGTGTCATGGCAAAAAGAAAGCAGTTATCATTAACATTTTTTAAGAATACAAACAACAACAATGAGAAAATGGAACAAACTACTAAAAAGGCAAAAGTCCAAGAGAGCAAACAGCAGCAGGTCACTGATGAAGCAGTTTGGCGATCATTGATAATGCTAGCCTGATTGTGGAAGGATTTTAGAATCACTTACAGGGAGACTAAATGTTGTCAACCTGCTCATGGCTTTGAAAGTGAGATTGACTACCAGGAATTAAATGGAGTTAACAGTCCACATACAGTCATTCAGGCATTTAGGAAGCAGAGGGACTTAAATACACAAATAGTCTCAGAAGGACTGACGCAGTTGCTGGTTACTGTGAATTCCATACCAATCTCGAATGGAGTGTGGTGTTTCTCCAAAATGAATCTCATTTGTAGCTCACAGTGTGCATCCCCTCTCATCCCCATCATCTCGTCTCTGATGTTTTTGCACATCATGGGCCCACTGCTTACAAAGTCCAATCTCGAGCCATTTGTGCACCCATGGATACATAAGGGACACAGGACCAACACAGACACTCAAAGCAGAACACAACAGGTATTAGGTAAGACATTTATTTATTGATTATGTTGTGCAATTAATGTTAGGATATTGCCAGTAGGCCTACTGTACGAAACATAGCTTTGTGTTCAAAGTACTTTGTGCATGTGACGAATCGAGGTTGAGCCAGAAGCAAGTGCAGATAATGACATTTATTGAAATAAACATACTAAGAAACAAAGACACTAAGACAACGTGGAATAACACTGTGGCATGAAACAAAACACCAAGACATAAACAACCAGAGTCTAAGACAACGAAAGACACACAAACCGTGCAGACACGGACTATATATACACATGAGTGCTCATTAACAAAACGTGAATCAGGTGCAGGTGGTCATGTGACAGCTAGTGCAGTGCAGTGGCTGATGGGAAGTGGAGTCCAGAGTTTCTTGATACGTGACAGAACCCTCCCCCAAGGGCGCTACTCCCAGAGTGCCCAAAATTATATGTCCTCCATCTGGTGGTCCTGGCCCCCTGGAAAAAATGTCCCCAGCAAAACCAGGAGGCCGGGCGGCTTCCACAACGGCACAGGGAGGCTGGGATACTTCCTCAGCTGAACATGAAAGCGGGGCGACGTCCTCGGCAGAGCATGAAAACGGGGCGACGTCCTCCACGGGACAGGAGAGGGGAGCGAGGTTCTCCATGAGACTCAAGGGGGGAGCGAGGTTCTCCGCGAGGCCAGGAAGAGGAGCGAGGTTCTCCGCGAGGCCAGGAAGAGGAGCGAGGTTCTCCGCGAGGCCCAAGGGAGGAACGATGCTCTCCGTGGAGCATGAGGGGGGAACGATGTCCTCCGTGGAGCATGAGGGGGGAGCGACATACTGAGAGAAGCAAAGAAAAGGAGCGACATCTTTAGCGGAACATGGAGGCAGAGTGACATCCTCAGTGAAGCAGGATGGCAGAGCGACGACCTCAGCCGAGCAGGAAGGCAGAGCGACGTCCTCAGCCGAGCAGGAAGGCAGAGCGACGTCCTCAGCCGAGCAGGAAGGCAGAGCGACGTCCTCAGCCGAGCAGGAAGGCAGAGCGACGTCCTCAGCCGAGCAGGAAGGCAGAGCGACGTCCTCAGCCGAGCAGGAAGGCAGAGCGACGTCCTCAGCCGAGCAGGAAGGCAGAGCGACGTCCTCAGCCGAGCAGGAAGGCAGAGCGACGTCCTCAGCCGAACAGGAAGGCAGAGCGACGTCCTCAGCCGAACAGGCAGGCAGAGCGACGTCCTCAGCCGAACAGGCAGGCAGAGCGACGTCCTCAGCCGAACAGGAAGGCAGAGCGACGTCCTCAGCCGAACAGGCAGGCAGAGCGACGTCCTCAGCCGAACAGGCAGGCAGAGCGACGTCCTCAGCCGAAAAGGGAGGCAGAGCGACGTCCTCAGATGAACAGGGAGGCTGAGCGACGACCTCAGCTGAACAGGGAGGCTGAGCGACGTCCACGGCAGGGCATGAAAGCGGAGCGACGTCCTCGGCGGGGCATGAAAGCGGAGCGACGTCCTCGGCGGGGCATGATGGCTGAGCGAGATCCATAATAGGGGAGGGAGGGTGGGAGTTGGTCTCAGCCCCGACCAAAAATTCCCCCTCCTGTCCGCGTGTCATGGCGTAGTCCCTTACAAACGCCGGGTGTGGCCTGGTGCATGGTCTGTCCAGCTGCGGCAGGCCTAGCATGCGGTTATTCTGAGCGAGCAGTTCATCTGTCCTTCTTCCCTGCTCCAGTAGTCCTAAATACCACTCCGCATATGCTGCAAACCAGGCGTCCATCGTGGTGATCTGCTGCTTCAGATAGTGGGTCTTTCGTTCTGTCACGAATCGAGGTTGAGCCAGAAGCAAGTGCAGATAATGACATTTATTGAAATAAACATACTAAGAAACAAAGACACTAAGACAACGTGGAATAACACTGTGGCATGAAACAAAACACCAAGACATAAACAACCAGAGTCTAAGACAACGAAAGACACGCAAACCGTGCAGACACGGACTATATATACACATGAGTGCTCATTAACAAAACGTGAATCAGGTGCAGGTGGTCATGTGACAGCTAGTGCAGTGCAGTGGCTGATGGGAAGTGGAGTCCAGAGTTTCTTGATACGTGACAGTGCAAATGTGCTTTGTAGCTAACTGAAGTAACAGCACAGTAAGGAAACAATTCTGGTATTATAAGCTGATAGACTGTGCAATCCATAAATGTTTCCCTTTGTATTGAGAGTACTCACTGCTATAAACGTGTTTCGTCGCTGTACCAGTGTGATCAATTGCATAGTCCTACTTATCAGCATTGAATTTCACTGACTATGTGTAAGTTCAAGGACACGGACCTTTGATGTGCCTCCCGACTTGCCAGATCACTACCCTCTTAGTGTTCCAGGACCTGCAGATTTACAAATTAAGCACTGTCTGAAACAGATGCTAAACACAAGTTGAGCTGCCATTTAGAAGGCCGAAATACAGTACTGGTAGAGGAATCCAGCATAGGCACTTGGAAAACCGGTCCACGATCACCACGATAACTGTTTTGTTCCAGGGGAATGTCAGTTATGAAGTCTATGGCTAGGTGCAACCATGGTGTTTGCGGTGTAGGTGCTGGGAGGAGCTTGCCCACAGTCAGTGTGTGTGGTACCTTTGCTTTGGCACAAACTGAGCATGATGAGATGAACCAGTGAATGTCCTGTAGCATCTGTGGCCACCAGTATTTGCCTTGCAGTGGTCGGTGTGTTTTGTGAGCGCCAGGGTGTCCCATAGCCATGGAGTTGTGAGCCCATGTGATTAGTTTGTCCCATAGGGGAGAGGACACAAATTTCTTTCCCACTGGGCATGGAGTAGGGATCTTCACTTCCTGTGCATCCGCAATCTCTCTGTCAATGTTCCAGGTAAGTTATCCAGCAAAACATGAGTCTGACAAGATGGACTCATCTGTGTGTTCTAGAGGTGGCACTGGGTACATACAGGAGAGGGAATCAGCTCTGGCGGTCTTGATATATTCCAAGTTCTTGTGGTCAGTGTAAATGATGAATGAGTAGAGAGCCCCCTCCTGCCAGTGACACCATTCTTCTAGAGCAGGTTTTACCACAAGGAGCTCCAGTTGACAATGGTTGTCATATAGTCAATAGTCAATAGTTGTCATAGTTTCTTTCAGTAGGGGACAGCTTCTTAGAAAAGAAGACCAATGGGTGGATCTTGGGCTTCCCTCTTGACCGCGAGGATGGCCCCGACACTGGTCTCTATGAAGGTCTTAGAAGGATCAGGATGTTTCAGGAAGGGTGCAGTGGTAAAAGTTTTCTTGAGTTGGAAAAATGCTTGATCTGTTGTGGGGTTCCATTGCAACTTTTAGGTCACCTTTTTTAAGAGTGTGGTTAATGGGGATGCTATGCTGCTGAAACCTCTTATGAAGCACCAATAGAAATAGGCAAATCCCAACAAAATATTGTAGTTCCTTAACTGTGGTGGGTTCAGGCCAGTTTGCTATTGCTGCACTCTTGTCCTGGTCCATAAGCGCCCCCTCTAGTCCTATGATAAGCCACCTTGCAAAAATGGAAGTTTTTTTTCTCCCTTTACATAAAGTGGATGTTTGAGTAGCTGTGACCTTATCATCTTGACATGCTGAATGTGAGTGATCTCGTCAGGGGAGTAAATTAAAATGTAATTGATATAGGCGATGACATACCCCAACATCTGCTGCACCACATCATTGATCAGGCACTGAAATACTGTTGGTGCCGATGATAGCCCATATGGCATTACGCACTACTCAAAGTGACCAGAAGTGATGCTAAGGCTGTCTTCCACTCGTCTCCCTCCCAGATGTGTACAAAATTGTAGGAGCTTCGTAGATTGAGATTTGTGAATATTTTGGCCTCTTGCAGTTGTTCTAGGGAAGCCAGGACCAGAAGCAATGTATAGCAATACTTGACAGTGACTTGGTTTAGCCAATGTGTCACGTTACAAAGTTGATTACAGATGCATGCGCAGCTCTTCAAACATTTAATAACAAATAAACACAATACAAAGACATGCAAAACACTGTGGCAAAAACTAAACACGGTAGCATAGACAAAAGCATGGAAAGACGATAACGTGAGACAAGGAAAGCAGTGCAAACAGTGGCATATATACAAGAGTGCTCATTAACCGAAACGTAAATCAGGTGCAGGTGGTCATGTGACATTGCTGAGTATGGTGCACTGGCTGCTGGGAAATGAAGTCCAGAGTTCCCTCCTTGATATATGACAGATTTTTGGTGCTTCTCCCGGAGCACCCAAAATGCACTCCCTCCCTCTGGCGGTCCTGGCCCCCTGGGCAAAATGTCCCCAGCTGAACCAGGAGGCTGAGCGGCGTCCTCAGTGGAGCAAGAAAGCAACTCAACGTCCTCAGTGGAACAGGTCAGCAGAGCGACATCCTCAACTGGGCAGGAAGGCAGAGCTTGGTTGTCTGTGTCAGCGGCTCGGGAATGGTGTCCCCGGCCCGGCTTGAATGCAGAGTGATGGCCACTGCACAGTCAGCGGAAGGAACCAGGCTCAAGGTGGAGCCTGAGGGGGAAGTGACTTTCCCCATGATGCTAAAAGGGAGAGTGCCGCTCTCCGCATGGTCCATGGGGGAGCGAAGTTCTCCGCGAGGCCGTGACAAGAGAAAAGTCTGTCACTCCTCCAAGGTAGAAATAGATCAAAATTAGATAAGGAACTAACTGCCAGAAAAGATAATAGACCCTACAGTATAACTGTCAAAAATAATGACATAAATAATGTTGCAAGAAAACAGACGGAGGTAAGAGATAAGGGCACCATTAAAATAGAAAACCCAAGACGTAATGAGGATAAGTGTGGAGACTTGTGATTGGATGTGCAGAAAAAGGAAACGTGTGATTGGTTAAACTTGGATAAGAGGAATATACATGGAATGTATATAAGGAGACTGTAAGCCAGCAGGAGCTTTGGTGCGAGTTACATCGTCATGTGATGTGCAACCCTGGTACCAGCCGGTTTGTTTGCTGATTATATAAACCTATAATAAACCTACTTCATCTGAATCCAGTCTTCGTGAGTTTGGCTGTTTTATTCATCTTGAGTGTAAGATCTTTTAATCAGTTTTATAGTTTGAATTTGTGAGCTAGCAGGGCCAATGTAGGTTGGAAAAGCAAATTATCCTACAATATACTTTGAGCATGTCAGTGAGTCCCAGTGTGTGCAATCAGTAATCAGGTGAGTGTTAACGAGACAGAGTCTGTAGTGAGTGGGTGTTGTAGTCTTCGGTGGCCATGTTTGTAGGCCGTGTTGTATTCTGGGAATTGTAGCTGGGCACAGATCCCAGAATCAACATTACAAAGTGTTGCATCATTCAAGGCTATCCAGAAAATATTCAGAGCACTTGCATCATAAGCCCAAGTTTGGCAATACCCCTGGTATGAAGGAAAACTGTCTACACACAGTATGATACCTCAATTACCAAATATGCAATTGAGAACATTTTAGGAAGTGTTTTCAAGTGTTTATAGCTTATATAAGTTGAAGTTATGTTTTATATTAAATTCACCAATAAGCAGAAGTACTTTCATTCTACTCCTAATGTTATCTACGTATTTAACTTGAGAAACTCATGAAACAATTAAGCAATAATTGTAAATGTTTGTAGTCTTTATTGTTACTGCTAGCTGACTGCCTTTGAGCTTATAAATGGGTTTGAATTCATATGATTCATATACCAAGTAAAGGGCCTTGAGTTCATATATGGGCTCAGAGACATGCCCCGAGGTCTGCAGTCAGCTATTCTTACAAGCCAGGCTTTTAGCTGTCACTGGAGAATATGCTACTTTTCATCACTAAACATGACCAAGAACCTTCTATTTTCACAGCAAAAGGCAGTTTGACAGAAATTGCAAATGACCAACTACAGATTTTGCCTGGAGCCTGTCAGTAAACTAATTTACTCACCACTAACTTCTTAAAAAATGCTCTGCAATGACTTTTAATGATGTAATGGTGTGAATGTTTTTTAATCCAATGATTAATTCTTGCTCTAAAAAGCTTATAGTGTCATGGTATTTGTTTCTGAATGAAAATCAGTACATGAAAGTGTGGATAGCAACTTTCAAAATTCAGGAGCTTGTGGCCAACAGAGGAAGCACCTGAGGCTGAGATTGGAAGTTGGCAGATAGATCCTTCTCTGAACTATTCCAGAAAAGAAAACACCATAAGACCAGTGCTGACCAGATATTTGGGTAGTTGATCATTCTGCTGTCATGACATTGAAATTAATCCATCCTTAGTTAAAAGTCCCTTAAACATAGACAGTCTTAGACAGCCAGACTATACACTATACAGTGAGTCATGTTGAAATCCAAACCAGATAGTCTCTGCTCTGGGCCTAAGAACCATTTCAACATTGGTGTATTTTTACAGTAACGTTAGCCAGCTATTTGCTTATGTAAGCTGTTAGTCTAGTAATATAAGATCTAATCTTATTTTCTAGGGCTGCTTCTGTCGATGCACAGATCCTCTCCATGGCAGCTAGTTACGTAGTGAAAATATGCTCTCCATTTGACTCAGCTACTCAGAATGCTTTATTGGACTTTGTAGGCCTACTGATGAGCTAAATCAAGTCTACATTATAGGGCAAAGGCTCGTTCCATAATGTTACACAATGTGTTCATCAGAAATAAGAATAACATAAGTAACTGTACTTTAAGGGGATTTGTATTTTGCCTTTGTATATTCTAAAATTAAAGTTGCGTCTCAAGTTCATGCAGTTATTTTCAAGCTAACCCGATGAAAATTTTTAAACCAAAACTGAGACTAAAATATAAAAAACACAAATAATTTTCTCTTGAAAAAAAAGCAAAAAAACAATTGAAAACCCACTAAAACTAACTAGAAATAAACTAAAATTGTAAATGAAATTTAATCATTCAGATCATGAGCATGTGTAGAAGGACAGATGTGCCTGTGGATATGTTTTTTCATGAGAACAAATACATGCACTTTATCCCAATTATAGTCAGACTGTTGCTGCCATCCATCTTTATATCCCTAAATTATATTTATATAACTTTTTAAATACGTTTTCTAACTGTATACAAGTAAATTCTAGTCTATGTAAATTCTATTTTATGTCAAGGACATAAAAAGCATTTCGTTACACGTTATATTGTGTATGGTTTTGTGTGACAAATAAACTTTGAATTTGAAAACCTTTGAAAAGATTTGAAAAACTCTTTTTTTCCCCCTCTCAACTCTTGGCTCTTTCTCACCATAATCTGCCATAGTACTGATTTTTTTTCCCCCATATTAATTTTAAGATTCTCAATCTGGTGTGGTGCTTTATCAAATGACAACAGCCAACTGTGAGAGAGATTGGTAGAGTACAGGAAAGATAAAATTTCTGAAAGCCCTGTTCCACATTCCCGATATTAAATCCCAACCAGCTGTTAGGACACTGTGATTGCTTTTAAATTTTTAACACATTTCTGATAACTTGAAACCATTACAAATGGTGTAATAACCCAATGATAACTTATGAGAAAAATTCCACTATGATTAGGAAGTAAGGCTGTGTGTAAATGCATGCTGATTGAATTGACTTGCCAAGCAAAGACTAATGGACACATTAAGTGAAACAGGAGCTGTAAAAAAAAAAAAAAAAAAAAAAAACGGGAAGGGGCCAGAAGCTGAGGAGTCCTTCAGCCTCTAGGCACTCGAGTATGAGAGCTGCAGGGATAATGGCTGGCTAGTGATAGATTAAGGTTCCAGTGCCATGCTCATAGATTTTTTCCTCACTGGGGGATACACTTTCCACTGTGCATGAATATTTTAACAGGGTCAGAAAAATGAAAAAGGATTGTAATTGGAAAATGGCTCTTATGTGTTTGGTCTTTTGTGATTTAGATATGAAAAAGCATTAAAGCATTGCATAAGCATTAGTGCTTTGACAAGCATTGATATTCTTATAAAGAAATATCAATAACCTAAATGATTGTGTTGCTTATACATACACTTTTCTGGTTTAAGGCAGATATAAATACAAAGTGATTAACTGAAAAATATTGAGTCATTAACCTCATTAGCCTACATCTGTTAACATGTGCAGTATTAATAGATCAGCTTTTTCATATTTGTGAATCACTGAGGGGCAGTCTCAAAAATATGCACAAATTTCATATTTATTTTTATATTTGCTGTGGCTCTACAGCCACACACACACACACACACACACATACACACACACACACCTAGGGGAAATTTTTAGCATTGCCAATCCATCTACTGGCATGTTTTTCTGACAGTAACTCATACTCAAACCTGGGACCCTGAAGCTGTGAGTCAGCAACAATACCTGCGGTTCCATTGTATGCACAATAGTACAACAGATTTTTTTACAGACTGTGTTTTTTTCTGCAGTGATTTTTAAAATAAGCTTCGCTGGAGAGAATAACAGCACTGAACCTGTTCCTGCAATGTCTAACAAGGCTGGAGACACACCAAGGGTCTTGGACCTCCTCCTTGCAGAACATTTGAAGCTACTAATATCTTCACAACCCCAAAAAACAAATTAACTCTGGAATTCTGTGAAAACTGTGACTAAGCCTAATTTACCTCCTTTACCATCCTCCTCTGTGTGTGTGTGTGTGTGTGTGTGTGTGTGTGTGTGTTTGGGGGTAGGCGGAATGGGGGGCCAGTTGCAGTATTCCAACTCTTGCTCCTTCTGAAACTAACCATCTCAAAGAAAATGTGTGTGTTTGGAGGAAGGGGGAACATGATTAGATCAAATGTGCTTGAGTGGCCATCTGTGTACTTGTATATTACCTAAGAGGCTCAGTGTGATTCACAGAAAGTGCAGAGTCTGCAGATAGAGCTGTGTTTCTCACATTACAGATCAGGGCAGTCGTTGTCCGCAGACACACACAATGCCCATATTTTATCTGCTGCACAGACAGGTCTTCAACCCAAAAGGCTTCATTGACTATCCTGACTTGCACTCACCTCATTTGACCTTCTTTACCACTCCCTTGCCTCACCCCATCTTTTTTTCCCTCTGATCTTTTTTTTTCCTTTCTCTTGCTCTAAGATAACATATAACATATATAGTGACATAAATACTTATGAGATACAGCATAAAAAGGCTGACTGCGCAAATCCAGGTGGCTAGACATATCAGAATTTTTACATTAAGAAATATATATACTTTTATATATTTCATGTAATATTTATGAGATAAAATATTTTAAGTCACATTTTTGACAGATAAGAGCATGGTATGTAAGAGATTAATTATCTGTAAATGAACAGACTGGACACAAAAACAACGTGCATACAAGTTTTTTTTTTTTAAAAGCTGTGATATCGAAATGCTTCTGAATTTTTAGGACTGAGACTGATTGATACCCAATATTAATAGGGTTTTTTTCATGGTCTTTTTTACAGTCTGGGAGCTTAACTACACTTGAATAAATTCCAAAGATTACTGCACAGACAATGAATATATTTCCATCAGTGTTAATTTCATGGGGCAGTGCTCCACCATCATGTGGATTCCTGAGCTCCTACCTCTCCTGTGGGGATCAAATTTCTCTCAGCTCGCTTCCTGACCTCAGAGTTGAAGACAGCCCCAAAGCCCACTATGTTTACCACCCGCCGTCACCAGCACTTAGGGCTAATCAAACAAACTGCTGGACTGTTTACTGTGTCACATATGCCAAAACAACAAGCAGCACATTTCCGCTCTTGGAAACGACCAGATCCAAGTCAGTGTCTGCAGTCTTGCAGGTTTTCCTGTCTGTGTATGTGTGCAAGAGAGACAGAGAGATAAGATAGAGAGAGAGAGAGAGAGAGAGAGAGAGAGAGAGAGAGAGAGAGAGAGAGACGGTGTGTGTGTGTGTGTGTGTGTGTGTGTGTGTGTGTGTGCTTGTGTAGGAATGTGCATGCATGTGTATTTATGCATTAGTGTGATTGTGTGAGTGGATGTACAAATGTGACTGAACATGTAGAAAAACAGAGGCCTGTTTCCGTGTGCTAGCCCGTTTCCTGAGCACTAGTCTGCTCCCACAAGGAATTAGAGCAGGATCAATTGCGCTTATTATATCTAAAGTTTTTTCTCTACATGCATGGCCCCCTCAAAACCATACACTGGTCACATGGGACCAAATTCTCAGCTGCATGCAATTATGTTGAGGACTGACTGACTAACGGTTTCCAGATTGCTTCAGAATGGCTTCCAAATTAAGAGAGACAGTTCAGAGTATGGATGAAGTAAATCCATTTCTGGTTTTGTCAGTTCCAGGTAGTTGGTCAGAGAAAGAGCCGCAGGATACGTCTTCAAGGACTTGTGGGGAATAAAGTCTTACCAAATGGAGACAAATTATTGTTACGTGACATTGCTACATTTGAAAAAAGCAAAAAAAAACAAAGGTTACTTCCATCTGTTTCTCACATCTCCAAGTAGACAAACTAAAAGCAATGTGTCAATGCTTAAATCTGAAGATAAAATGATCTTATAATCTTAAAATATGTACCCTATATGTGCAAACAAAACATGTTCTGCTATAATAGTAGATGGGAAATGCATGAACAAATAATTTAATTGCCTTAAATGTTTAGAGGCAGTTAAAAAAAGAATGATCATCTAATCCGGATTTGATTCTGTTTAAAAAGAGTCAAAGATCCTGGTAGTGAAATGATTAAACTTGTCATCATCTAATTTTTTTTCAACCTTTTTTCTTCTTGTGCATAAATTGAAATTCACACATACATTAATGTAATTTTCCATTGCCTGAAGCCAGACTTTTTAACTTTTGTGAAATGTAATATTCCTCATGCTTGCAAAATTATACATAGTATAAAAAATCCCAATAATTGAAAGCACTGGTATATTTGTTTACATCCTCTAGAAAAACTGCAAAGAATACAAGATACAAGACTGACAATGAGATGACAGGACTCATGCTAAGATGCTGGAAGCAATCAAGGGAAACGAACGGGTCCACTGAAAAAGCATGAGTTCTGTGACTGGCAGACAGCTGAGGCCTGTCTCACTCAATTAGTGCACATTCAGACAAGAGTGGACTTTGGCTTTGTTTTCCTAAAAAGAAAAAGGGTCCTGCCTTCACTACTCTGTTGGGGGAAAAAGCCTGTGGATTTTGTTCTGTTCAGTAGTCTTGAAGTTCTGAAACTTTGCTTTTAATCTACAGGACAAAAAAACATAAAGACACAATTGAATATATTTGATTTGCACAGAACTGGATTTTACAATGTTTAAAATTATTCATAAGTGTAATAACTTCTTTTGTAAGTTGGATTTTGCTCACAGTATTTGAATAAGTATTTTTATTAAAACAATTTTGTTTTTTGTTTTTTTAAATCTTTATTTGTTTGCATCGGTATTAAAGAGCAAATTTTAGATTTCCACATATTAATTTTCTTTATAAAAAATGTTACAGGGGAAATTTTGTTGAATAAATTAAGATATGAAATAAAGCTAAATGAGAAAATAATACAGATTTTGCTAAAAAAAAAAAAAAAAAAACCCTTTTTGAACATTGTTTGATATGTTTTATGTACAGACAGATAACATTCTTTGTACACATCCTAGAATAGTCCTATATATCATTATATTGTGTAGTATTATATTTTATATACAGCATGCAAAACACTTATTGAAATGGACAAACTGGCATTTATATTCTGCTTCTCCAGATTTGCTTAGAGCTTAAACTTTTTAAACTCACTATTTCCACCTGGGACATTGTGGGTTTCGAAAAACTCTTAAAACTGGGTAGGAATTTACTTGCCAAGCTATTAAGCTTGAAATGTGCTGGTTACACAGCACTAATAGTATAAAGAAACAATGCCGTATTCTCTTTGAAAATGTAATGACCATAAAGGCAGAGAAATGAGTCTGACTGTGGGCCAGCCACACATATGAACAGTCTCGTTTTCCTCCAACATATATGATCTTCTCGCCTAAAGAAAGCGGGATCACTCAGAACAGCTTGTGAGGCCTTGGGGTGATACTGTGAACAGCATTTGGCCCTGGCTGCTTTTAACACACCGATCTAGAGTTCAAAGCTGCACAGCTGTGAGAGAGAGAGGGAGCATAAAGCTCAGAGGGTCAACAGACTGTGTATGCAGAGACGGAGCTTTGCGAAAGAGGGGGGAGAAGAGACAGACAGCAGCTGCAGCGTGACAGTGAGGCCTAGCAGGACTTCACTCTTCTCTTGTCCACAAAGACATCATGCCATAGCGCTGTCAGGCCTGTCAGTTCGACCTGCTCGTTAACAAAAGCAAGTCCAATCAGAGCCGTGATACTCACTGATATTGACAGGCACTCTGAGACTGAGTCATATGGCGGCCAGTACACTTGGCTTGGCTTTAATTGACTATTCTCAGTGAACTAACTTCTGATTAAGGTGTAGTACAATAATTGGCTTGCTGACCCATTTAATGAGGGAAAGTGTTTGTGCACTATCAAAAGATACAGTATGTTACAATTGTGTTTTTATGTGTATTTTTGCATTCTGATCATAAAATGAATGCTTCTTTAACCATGTGGATGTCATACATAGACTTATCTAATTCAGTTTGTATGTTGCTGTCTACAAGTTCCCGGTCTGAGGGCAGTAAGAGTTCAGCCACTTTCAGAAAGAAGAAGGTGTTGTTTTTCTTGCTGTGGGATGGGAGTTTGCAGCCACCGTGGAGTGTCGTGTATTTATTTGTAGAGGGAAACTGCTGACATTTTGTGGACATTCAACGCTTTAAACCAACTAATCCAAGTCTTTCCTTGGCTGTGAGTGGTCGCTCATACTTTCTTTGATGTAAATTTTGTCTGACAATACCAGTGAAGAAATGTGTGAATCACTTTATGGTAAACATTGCTTTTGGCACTGCATTGAATGTCAGCTCATTTTTACTTTTTGTCAACATCCCACAAAAAACAGAGATGAAAGACTTCATTTCAGTGGCTGTGGAGAAATGTCCAGTTTAACCAACTGGCCCAGAGGAACATTTCATAAAAATAAACATGTTTAGTATGACTGTTCCACACAAATGTGACAGAAAGCACACACTAGTATGATACTTTTCAACATGTTTTCTCCTGATTAAGTCTATGGATGACTAGTAAATGTACAAGTTTTTTTTTTTCATGCAAGATTGTCTATAAATCCCATTAAGATATACTTGATATTAATGGTAACACTTTCCAGTACTGTTCAATAGTAAATAGATAGTTATGCAGAGACTAAGCAGGAATAAATGAGCAGTACTATGTTGGCACATACTAATGAATACTAAGTATTCATTATTCATGAATACCAAGTATTCATTAGTAGTTAATAGTAGTAACTTTAATAGTAGTAACTACTCAGTAAGTTATAAATACAATAATTTCATAGTAATTAGATTTTTGTTTATAATAGTAACATAAAAACTTTTATGTTGGAGTTACTGAAGTGTTGGACTAGGCTACTTTGCATCAGCTATAATTACTCAGTATTCATTAGTAGGTAATAGTAATAACTTACCTCTAGGTGTTAATATAGTACTACTGATTCATTCCTGCATAGCATTACTTATGAGCATTTTAAAGTGATACTAAATTTGGAAGTCTGTCCTGCTAATTGAAGTAGTGAAATAACATGAAACAATTTATATACATGAACGAAAATTCACATCTCAACTGGAAAGCACCCCAAGCCTGCATTGCGTCCTTTGTGTGTGTGTGTGTGTGTGTGTGTGTGTGTGTGTGTGTGTGTGTGTGTGTGTGTGAACACAAAAAGATGTCTAAGAAATATATAGGGGTTGTTCCTGACCTTTCTGCACTGGCTGCAGAAAATAAGAAGCAGTTCAGTTGTGGAGTCACGCATGCAGCCAGTGAGAAGTGAGGCCACAGATCTCCCCCATTCCCAGGGTTTATTATTACAAATAAGCACTTCCATCTGCAGCATGACACTTAGCAAGGCATAGAGCCAGGGCAGATGTATGCCAGTCTCCAGCTCAGTCCCAGCCTGGAGAGTGGGTGTATCACCAACCTCACTTCACAGTCCCTCACTGTATAACCACCACGGACATAAGAATATACAAATGATGTTTGAGTTCTAATGATTTGGTAATGTAATTTTATATTGTATGCAGTTTTGTAAATCTGTTGGTATTTTTCATTCCCTCATGCTCTCTCCCTCCCCACCTTCTCTCTTTCAGTGAGCCCACTCATCGTAGCATGACCCTAACCTCCCACCCTTGGCCCCTAAAAGAGGGGGAGCTGTCAGAGAGTCCTCCTTCTCCTGACCATGATTGGCACTCTTTAAAGGGAGCTCTTCAGGCAGAGTGGAGGTGGCTGTGCTACAAAGGATTAGTCAGGTCAAAGCAAACAGGGAGATAGAAGCACGGCATGCTCATCCAGCTCATAATCAAACATGCAGGAGACTATGACAGGGCAAGAGAGATGACAGCACTCTGCTGAGAACACGTCCTAATATATTCTAGTTTAGGGTAACATTGGGTGTTTTAAGCCACAAAAGGCTTACAGGTTTTGTTATTTAAGAGGAATGGTTATTACTTTTTTCTTTATAACAAATAATTACTCAGGATAGAAATATGCATTTGACACACAAAGCAGCAGAGAATAAAAGCTTAATTTCCTCCTATTACAGTACTCTGAAGTACACTGTTAATTCTGTAACAGTATAGACATCATTTTGTTAACGATGGATTTTTAGGAAGATTTTGAAATTAGATTTGGAAGAATGATTGTTAGTTTGGACTAAAAAAGTTAAAATAAAAATGTAAGTAAAGATTTCAAAAATTGAAGTAAAAATTCTAGTTCTAGTTTTAAAACAAATTATAAATTTACTATATAAAAATGCAACCATTCTTGTCCTAATCACATCTCCTCCAGTCTACAGAACTTTTGCAGTTTTCTAAAACTTCAGACTGGCTTATAGGTGTGCCACTGAGGTGGGTCAAGCTCCTATAGGCCTGCCAACTGCCTCTCCACCTCCACCCACACATCCCTCTCTCCCCTGTGACTTTCCTCTCCCTCTTTCTCCACGCCTCTGTTTTTTCCTCTCCCTGTTCCAGCAGGGTTGACAGCTCCAAACAAAACAGCGGCAGTGAGAAGACTGACACGTTGCACTAGTGAAAGGAAGGCATTTAACACGCCTGACTCTCCACTCTTTACACCCACACACACACACACACACACACACACACACACACACACATACACACACATACACATACACACACACACGAACAAATGCTGCTGAACAGAATGGAATGGAGCAGTTAGGGGTTGGGGTAATGTGCACCTTGAGGAGAGAAAGAGAAAGAAAAGGGCTAAGAAAAAAGAGGAAAAAGATTCTTTTCAGGTTCAAAGGCAGCTTATTCTCCCGCCTGCACCCTGTCACTCATTGTGAGGCAGCTTGGCCCAAAGGATAGTGCTCCATTCTCATTGGTATCATTCACCCGCCTGACAGCTTGATGTCAGCTCCAATGGCGTTCGTGTTGTGCTACGGAAACTTCCTGCCATGGGATCAACACCTGTTGAAGTGAAAGAGCAGTCACAGTTTCCCACTAGTGTGTTTTTTCCCCCCAAATGTTACTCCTTTTCCACACACATACACACCGGCACTGTCAGAAAATATACTACTTTGGGATAGAAACTGGTTTATTCAGAGGCACTTTGCTTGCACAGTGGATGAAAGACTTTTTAAAATGAGATGTGTGTGAGACATGTATGAATGCTTTTTATTTTGCAGAAGAAATTAACATGCAAAAAACATCTCCACATTTTCAAGGTAAAATTAAACATCAAGAAATTACTATATTGAAATTGTCATTCAGAATAACTGTATAATTAATCTGTATTCTAACATCAAATGTTTGAAAAAACACACTGCAAAAACCAAGTAAATTGATTTCTTTAAGTGTCTATTCATCCACTGATGAAAAACCAGGAAATTACAAAGGAAACAAAAACAAATAAGCATCTTCCACTTGTTGTCTATGTTCTGTCAGACATCTCTTCTTCTGAACTGCAAAACCCATTTATGAATTTAGCTATTATAAACGTTTCTACAGATTTAGCTTTCTTCACTGGAAATGAACATGTCAGCTCTTAGTGTCTTTCACCTGAAATGAAAAATGGCAGTAGGGCAGGACACTACTGTATTTGTTTCTACTTGCCAAATACCTGTGGTATGTGCTACTGGTCATGATTCCCTGGGATTTGAATGTAGGTTTCATTTTATTATTATTATAATAAAGAAGAAGGCTAGCATAAAGGCTGACAGACCTTTTCTGTGTGGTACATGAACAGAGCGTGTAGATCTGCTCTCATGTTCATTCATTCATTCATTTAACTTCACTAACTGGTCATGGTTGCTGTTGGATCTGAGATGTTGTCTTCACTGATAGTGAATCACAACAGGGTGAAATAAGCAAGTAGAAAATCTAAAGATCACTTTGGCACTAATATTTTTTATTAAATTTTGCTTCTTATATGTGTGACCTCCACAGTGTGAAACACATGACCTGTCATGCAGCAGAATGCCACAGGTGATGTGAAGATTAATGTGCACACTGACCACAGCCTTCTGCTCAGGTGCTTTTAGGGAGCCCATTAGGCTGCATATCCCCTTGAGCAAGTTTTTAAATAATGCAGGCTACACAGGAGCAGATCCTGATGCAAGCTCTGGTTTCCTCTCAGAAAATATCCTGGAGTCACGGGTCAATACCTAGTCCTGCTCGACAGTGTTGCACAGCACTTATATGACCACAAACATTATGCCTTTAGAAGAAGAGTAGGTTTACAGCACATAATCAGGGGGCTTTTGAAGACTTACCAGAAAAGACTGAAAAGCAAAAGATAATTGTTGCCCCCTCTTTTATTTTTCAATGTCTCCCCAGCTAGTTGTCCTGTTTTCTCTGTCTCCCTGCTAGTTTGTCAGTCTGTCTCTGCCGATCTACCACTTTCTCCCATTACCGTCTCTGTGCAGCACTACTACATGCTGAACACATGACATTCTCTCTTAATTAGAGTGAGTGAGAGGTTTGTGTGTGGCCTGCAGGGGGGAAATAAGTAGGGTTCTGTGCTGAATGTGATCCCTGTCAGACACAGGATGTCTGCACACTCTCTCAAAGTTACTGATCCCCCACCCCCTTTAAACACTCATAT
This sequence comes from Ictalurus furcatus, assembly GCF_023375685.1. NCBI lineage: Eukaryota > Metazoa > Chordata > Actinopteri > Siluriformes > Ictaluridae > Ictalurus > Ictalurus furcatus. Next base: position 14,753,400 of record NC_071255.1, on the reverse strand, counting down.
TTCCATACACACACATGGACACACTCAACATAGCCCTACTACTTCTTTAAAACTAACACTGCAAACCTGCACTAACTGCAATATTATAGTGCTGATATTACCATTGGTCAAGTGACAGAAAGAACTGAAGGTTTGAGGTATGCGAGAGCAAGAGCGAGAGAGAGAGGGGGAGAGAGAGAGAGAGAGATTCCCACCCAATTTGCTATGCATTAAATGGTTGTCTTTTCAAGTATGTAGAGGCACCCACCGTCTGCTAGAGTGACCAGAAAAGGCTTTTATCAGCCAGGAGCAACACCAACAGATCTCTCTTTGTTGGTACTTTCACACACATCTAGACACATTCATGTAGCTGTATTGAACAAGAGGCCCTTCCACTCAAGAACGCTGAAACACCCCTCCTCACACACACAAACACATACTCAGTTCTCATACATTCAACCAAGACTATCAAAGAACACAGAAACCATCTAAGAACATTTCAGCATTGACCATAACATCAACAGTGATATGAAAATGTTTGTTCATTCATGTTCAAGCAGAATTTTAGTGTTGATTTATATAATACACAAAAAAGATTTAAAGACCAGGTTTCCTTCCTCACTAATATTTGCAGACAGAACCAATTGTTACTTTAATAGAAAGTTTAAAAGATTAAATAACTTTTCATCTGGGTGGGAAAAAAAAACAGTGAAGTTCATAGTTATGTATATTGTAGAAACAATATTTTCAGTTATACGTTATCACAGGCATTTCTAAAGAACTTTCTGACAAGAAAGTTGGCAACAATAAAAGTGACCCCACATGTGAAAAAAATACAGTGCTGTGCAAAAGTATTAGTCGCATGTAAAAAGAAAATGCTGGGAAGCACAATCTACTATAAAGAGCAATAAACATTAAAAAAATAAACAAGCCTATATGTGGTGTTAATAAAATAAACATGCTAATATTTGATGTTATAATCATTTGCTTTTGAAGAATACATCTCTAGCCTCAGATCCACTTTGTGCGGTTTTATAAGGAAATTTGCTGGTAAGTTTTACAAAGCATTATGTGGTGTATTATGTAATATGTTACTTTCTTAACTCATGTACAAAGATCTTTCTGTAACATTTACAGTTTTGTTGGAAAATAAATTTTGGAAATCTAAATTGTTTTTTATTGACCCAATAATGCATAAGTCATAAAATAAAATTTGTATTAAAATGTTTTGTTTTTTTTAAATATGTCAAACAACTGGAAGGATGAATTTCTTGCTGATCTATCCCCCTTTTTTGGATGAATCTACCAACTAGGATCCAAATAAAGTGAGCGCATTTATACTACTGTACTGTACTAAGTGTACAACAAAGGTTTTTGTTTCCTTATTTCTCATTTGCTTCTTAAAACAAACAAAACAATCTTCTTTTAAAAAAAAATTATCCCCCAATATGTTTTGAATATTTCACAATAATTTGACAATAGTCTTATTTACTAGATCACTAGCTGTAATTAAGATTAAATAATAACATTATTATCTTTTGTACCTAAACACACACATACTACATATACCCATACAACAACAAAAAATCTCTCTTTTCTTTCATTTGCTTCTTAACACAAACAAAAATAATCCTGAGGACGTCCTTAATTAAAACTGAAGGTGACAACCCTGATATATCCCCAGTAAATTTTGAATATTTCCAAATAATTTGGAAGATTTCTTCTGAGTAATTTGACTCTTGAAGTCTACACTATTCAGTCTAGAAACTCTAGATTGCAGAGGTTTAAAGAATTTCCAGGGTTAAATCACCATTAACATTGTAGTCAGGATCAAGACTAGATTTAGATCTCCACAGTGCCTGTTTTTTTTTAGTTAATGTGTCTAAGGGCCTCCACTAAGAGACGGAACAGAAAGAAATTAAATGTAGAGCATAGAGTTGCAGGAGATGGCTATTTGAAAGTTGATTCAGTGGTCTTTCTTCACCAATTGCCTCAGTCTTTCTCCAGGACGTCAGTTCCAATCTGAACCCATCTTCTGTTCTCCAACCCAAATCATCACCTGCACCACAGATTGCTTGAATATGAACTAATAAATTTGATACTCTGTTGGGTTTGGGGCTTGACAGAGGTGCTGAGAGTTAGGTGATGAGGGGGCCCAGGCGCCCGCCCAGTATGCAGTGTCATGTTCACCGAACAATCACCCATGTCCATGCAGCAGGGTAAACAACAGAGGCTGTCAGCTGGTGTCAGGTTCGGCCTTTTCAAAGCAAAGAGTACAAAATGACAGATGACTTCTCTAAGTGTGGCTGACATACCGCTGATAATGACGATTTGAGTGCTGATATGGAAAGCTAAAGTGAGATGTGCGATGGAGATATTCTCCCCTAAAACACACAGAGCTGACAGTTATTACAAACATACTGCTGTGAGGACTGTGAGACGCTTTCACTGAGAGCAGCCGATTTCTCTGATTTAGGTTAAATTTTACAAGGAATAAAATTATTGTAAAAATGACTAGTACTAAAAAATGAAACAATAGTACGAAAAAATCTGTCGTTCTATGTATTTCATGCTATTTTAACTCTTTTTTGCTCCTGCAGCTAAGTAGCATAAGTCAAGTACATAAAATTATTATTATTTTATACTGCTGTAAATTATAGTTAAATGATTATCTTTTAAAGGAACACAGAAGTGAGTTACAAATGTATTTCATCCTAGGGAAATCTACTTATTGAGTGGTGTGATTCAGTGAGTCTGGTACATGACTTGACAGTAATCAAATAACTCAATTCATAAGTGAGTTAATACATAACCAAGTGGAAATGTACTGAACATGATTTATGTGTTTATTGCTAGAACAGAAGAATGTACTGTATGAGATCTTAACCACCTTTAAGATTCCTCAATGTAAATCAGTTGACCCTTTCAGAAACCTCTCCATGAATTAAGTGTGCCTGCAATATTCTCATTAAATAAACTCCAGCTAATCTGGACAGGGTTCATGGGGTTGACACACTGCAAAAACAACATGTCTGACACAACCGGCACGAGCGTGTCCGTAACCTGAGCTAGGTTCAGGGTCCAGGAAGGCAATGCAGATAAAAAGTCCAGTCACAGCCGACCAACAGCCCACGGATCTGCTCTCTGGACCCCCAGCGTGTTGGCCAGGCATGCACAGTGGGGTTCTTCCATCTGGACACATTTCTAGCCTGACAGGGGCCATGGCTGCAGTAAAGAGCACATTCACCCACAGCATGTTCCAAAACTGCCACTCCGCACTAGATATAAAGCAGACTTGGGAGAGGGACTGCAAAAAAGCAGGGATTTGACACAGAAACACAGGAGCACTTACACACCGCAACCCATCTGTCAGCCATTATGCACACAGCCCTCAGGCTGACAAGCACTTCTATAGCTCATAGGAACAATAAGTGTAGGTTTATTAAATAAAGAAATAAATAAAAGCTCTGTCACACAAATGTAGAAGAGAAGACATATTGTGTGTGAAAAAGCTATTTTGACTTTCAAACAAAAATTACTGGTGCCATCATAGACTTAGTTATACATGTTAAGTGCTTTTTTTGTTAATATTTTGTTTTGCTTTGTTTTTGTTCATTCTTTTTTTGCTTGTTTCTTTTCATACATATCTCTGTACAAATACACAGCGTAGCACATTAGTTAATTTAATTACCAAAATTCACTAAAAAAAAAAAAAAACACCACAAATGTATCTGAAAATAAACTCTTTATAAAAACACTAGCACTACTTCACCTCTAACATGAAGTTAGCCTATATACTATATACAAACAAGGGAAAAAAACATTTACATATGAAAAGTGCTAGAAAAAAAGCTCAATTCTAACCGTAACAGAAAAATAAACGGTGATTATAAACTTTCCACCTCTTCTGTTGGGTACAGCAGTCGTAAATAAGGTAGGAAGAAAAGTGACTCCACTTTTGAATGGCCTGTAAATCAGTGTGTGACTGCATGACGGTGAAATGTGGTGAAGTGTCCTGTTTCCCTATGCAAATATCTGCATGTTTTCTTACTTGTTTCCTTAAAGCCTCAAGCTTTCCACAGAGATCATCCTGAAATGAATTAGGCACTATGTATTGTAAGGCTGATTCTGGGTTTTGTAGTATGATATTTCTTTATGTGAGACAATGCCTCATGTTCTTGGTTTTGGATTTGCATTGTACCTTAAAGCAATGGGGGCAATAAATTAAAACCTAAATGTAGCTTTTAATATGTAGTAAAATTTTATGATGGTTAATTTTTACCAGTACTGCAATATTAACTCATTTACTGGCTCACTGCTTGTGGCTCTAGGAAGTAAAACAATTCAGAAAAGTCTACAAGAAACACCATAAACATCTCACTTGTTTACTGCATTTGAGTGTGTGTGTGTGTGTGTGTGTGTGTGTGTGTGTGTGTGTGTGTGTAACTTTGTTAGTTTACGTTGCTGAGGATGGTGCCGCTTGAAGTACCATGGTTTTGGACTACAATTTCACATGAACAGTTGCGCTGTGGATGCTGGGACTATAGTTGCTGTTATGGCCTTAGGACTGCAATTACCACATACAATTTTTCACTCAAGTCTCCTTCGGTGAACAATGGATTAGTTCAACAAACAGACTTCATGTAAAAACCATAATGAGCTTTCTTTTACTTTTACACTCTCCAGTGTTACCCAGACGAAGATGGGTTCCCTTCTGAGTCTGGTTCCTCTCAACGTTTCTTCCTCATATCATCTTAAGGAGTTTTTTCTTGCCACTGTCACCGCTTGCTCATTAGGGATAAATTCACACATTTAAAATCTGTATCCTGTGTTTATATGTTTCTGTAAAGCTGCTTTGAGACAATGTCCATTGTTAAAAGCGCTATACAAATAAAAATTTTATTTAATTGAATACAGATTAACATTAAAGTAATTATGTGAATTTGTTAGTTATTGTTAAAACTTATGCATTTTTAAAAGTATCTTTATAACCCTGCTCCTTGGGACCACATTTTTTTTCTTTTCTTTTTTTTTTAAACCCAAGATAACTGGGTTTAATCAAAAAGGATACTGAATCCGATTGGTTTACTTGCTAAAACAAGTAAACCAATCGGATTCAGCATCCTCTCTGATTGGATAATATGAGAGCGTCAGTTATGTTCTAAAGGGGAGGAGCCTAAAACATGCCGAAAATATTCTGCCCACTAGCGGTTCCTTCGAGGAAGAGTTGCTCAGCAGTAGTTTAAAGATTCAGATAGTCTACTTGAAACTAATACAAATATGTACAAATATGTAAATAAATAAATAAATAAATAAAATAATTTTTTTTAAAAAAAAACATATTTGCCAGTCAGCTAACTTTGTAATATTTTTTCTATTTTCACTTTTTTTCACAAGAAATTGCAGCAAAGCAGCATGAATGTTACATTTTTTCATTGCTTAAGGATGAAAAATTTAGGCCTATAGCATGATAACTCATGATTCCCCACCAACCCGGTAAATAGATTTACCCATAAACAAGGCCCAGATATTTTCCACATGATTTAATTGAATGCTAAAATCACTAACCATGCTATATTGTCATTTGTGGTGCTGTATAGACGAATGATACGTTTATGTACATTTATGTAGTATGATGACACGTTTGTGTGTAGGTCTACAACGACGTGTAGCCTAAATGTATGATGAAATAAGGAATGTTAGGTCTTGTAGACATATGGAAATAATTATAAGACGTGAAAAGTGTAGCGGTGTAAACCTTTTTAAAAAATAAAAATAAGTAGGCTAAAGGTCGATGTGCGATGTGAGAAACATAATATGGTATTTAAAAACACGTGTGCAAATGTAATCTGTGAATTAAATAGCCTACATTTAATGTAACATTTAATTTAACTTAACAATTTCAGTACAGCCTATTTAACGTTATTCATCACATGTAAAATTACTGTAATTTATCTGTAAGGAGGAGTACATCTACACGTTGTGTTTTTATTGTTTGTACAGTTTCACAAGTCGTTTATTGCCGATTAGTTTAAAAAAACTGATCTCACGAGGCATGTTCTTAAGAGACACGAATTCTTGCCGTTAATCAAGAGTTCCCTCTAGTGGTCACGTGCTGTAACTACAAGTTACATGTGCTATGAGATTGTAAAAAAAAAAAAAATAGGCAAGGGACATAGTGATTTATGCTACGTGGAAATACGACATGCTCACGATTTTTTTTTTTTTTAAATAAATATGGTAGCACTGTAGAGCTTCAGAGACATAAATGCAGAATGTATGCGCTTCAATATATTAAAGTTTTGGTAATGGAAAGGTTCTAAGACTGATGTGGTTTCTTTCTTATTGCCAGTTCCACCAGGACATTAATACTAAAACTAGGTTATTTAAACGTTAAAATAAGTCTCCTAAATAACATAGGGAAACTATTCTTTTACTATTTACTCTGCAATTATTCAAAAACTATTTTTATTAATATAATTTTATTTTATATTATTAAGCATAATGAAATTTGAGGGTCTAGGGGGGCCTGGGGCTCCGCTTGTTTGTGTTTCTTGTTGTTTGTTACATTAGTGGAAATCACAATTAAGGTTATTATAACCTATGTATTACTAAGTTCTTATAGTTTTATAAAACAGATCAGTCACATGGAAAAAGTAAATACACCCCTACATTTATCACACCTTCATATTCATAAAATTAGAATCAGGTGTTCAGGATTGGGTTGATTAGAACCTGCTTAGGGAGTACAGGTGGACTGTGTCTTATTTATACCTATTTATTTCTATTGAGGTGTGTGGTGTCATCATGCCAATATCTAAAGTGTTCTATAAGGCTTTCAGAAAAAAGTTGTGGATGCTTATGAATCTGGCCAGGGATTTAAAAAGATCTCCAAATTATTTTAAATACATCATTACACTGTAAGGGAAATCATCTACTAATGGTGCCAATTTCAAACGACTGCCAATTTGTCCAGGACTGGCCATTACAGCAAATTCAGCCCAACAACAGTCCATCTGATGCAAAAATAATTCTCCAAGAACCCCAAAATTTCATCAAGGATCTGCTAGTAAGCCTTTCAGCTGTTGGTGTCAAAGCACCTGCTTCTACAATCAGAAAGAGATTGCAGAAAGAAATTTGACCTGTATAGGACGTGTCCCAGGAAAAAGCTTTTGCTGTCTAAAAAGAACATTAAAGCAAGACTACAGTTTGCCAATGAGCATACAGGCAAAGACCAGGCCTTTGGGAATAATGTGCTCTGCACAGATGAATCAAAGATTTAGTTGTTTGGCCACCGTAACAGCAGACATCTTTGGCGCAGACCAAAGGCAGCTTTTCAGGAAAAGCACCTCATAGCAACAGTGGTGGAAATGTTATGGTTTGGGGCTGCTTCAATGCCTCAGGGACTGGACAGCTTGCATTCATTGATTCAACTATGAATTCTGAATCATATCAAAGAGTGTTTGAAGATAATTTGAGGCCATCTGTCCAAAAGTTGAAGTTGAACCGAAAGTGGACCTTTCAACAGGATAATGATCCTAAGAACACTAGCAAATCCACCAAGGAATGACTCGAAAAGAAGAAATGGAGGGTTATGGAATGGCTTATTCAGAGCCTGGATTTGAATCTCATTTAAATGTTGTGGGGGGATTTGAGACGGTCATGCAAGAAAACCCTCAAACATCTTGTAACTGAAAGAATATTGCATGTAAAAGTTGTCACAAATTCCAGAAAGCCGATGTCAGAGACTGGTGGACAATTATGCAAAACGCCTACAAAAAGTTATTACTGCTAAAGGGGGCAATACTAGCTTCTGAGGCCAAGAGTGTACTTAGTTCTTCCACAGAGGAATATCACATCTATTGATATTTCTGTTGAATGGTTGAAAAAGTTAATTTTCCTTGTGGTTTTGTTCAAGTATATCAACTTTATTAATAAGCACTGTTTCAAAGATGATCAAATGTTTGCTTGTCCAAATATGTCATAAAAGCCAGAGAGAGAGAGAGAGAGAGAGAGAGAGAGAGTCTAATATTTAGCAAATTAGATTATGCTCATAAAATAGGCTAATTGTGCACTGAATGGGTGATGTGTGGTTTGTCCAGAAGTAGGATAAAGCCACCGCTTTAAGACCTCCTCCCTCCCTCCCTCCTGCACTTCCGCCGCGTCTCCTTATCGGCCATTTTTAATTTAACTCTTTCATGAAAAGTTATGTAAACACAAGAAAGCTACTAAAGGTTTTTATGGTCACCTTCGCCAAAAAGCACCTCATATGTATAATCGCTAAATGTGGTAAATAAATAAATTAATCAAAATAAAAAATTTTAAAAAACAGGCGTGGGAAAAGGACGACCCCAGGACTCTGGGCTGCAGTGGGAATACAGAGAGCAGTCTGCGATAACATTATCAGGTAGGCAGTGCACACTTACAGCATCCTTTAGCTATGGCCTTGGCTTAACCCTGAACACTCAAATTAATGCTAAAGTTATGTTCTGGCTGAAATCTAACTCACACTTTATTCACATATAAGACAACACCACCAATGCAAAGAAATGCCATTTAGGCACCTGAATAATGATTAAACTAAACGACAGCCTGTTGTGCGTTAGATTAAAATAATTACTAACACCTTTTCAACAGCTGTTACTCGAAACACACGGCTACACTAGTCGTGAAAGCATTTTATTTTATTTTATTGTTCTATTTGCTACCGCCGTTTAGTCATGTGTCGTTCGCGAACGAGTCGACTCATTGAACCGGTTCTTTTAGGTGAAGCTTGGGGGCCGACTCGCAATTTTGAAGCAACTTTTTAAAGATGATGGACAAGACAAATACAGCAGACACCGTAATACTTTGGTCGAAAATGAATAAGTTTCTCATTCTGTATTCAGGATTCGCTAATAACATGTATCACTTATGTTGCCTACAGGGCAACAGTGACCGCAAGGCATCCAGTGAAACTTGCCATCATGTGATCTGTTACAGCCTGAAGGTCCGACTGCAGATTGTTAATGCTTGTTATAATAGTGTGTGTAAGCGCAGTATTTCAGGGACGTGGATATCAGGTTATATAGACAGGAGTCTTCTTTAAATTCTTCCCCAAATTCTTTGTTGTTGTTCCCGAAACGTTTGGCAGTAGATCTTTTTTAGCTCCCGTTTGGTTTTCCAGCAAAGTTTTCTTGTTCTTATTTCTTGAAATATAACATACTTGTTTCACTGTGGATTATGGTTCAGGTTAGGTTCACTAAACCTCCTTAAATAATTTGAACCTGTCTGGAACAAGGACCGACCCGGGATGGTTGGATAATGGTCTCTTATGGCTGTTATAAGGTCCCTGGTACGTGAATGTGATAAAACACTCGATTTGCTGCATTTGTACCGACAATTAATCGTCATCATCATTATCACCATTATAACAGGGCCTAATAATAAGACAGTCTTGTGGGTTTTTTAGTGCAGACACGGTAGGCACAATAATATTAGTATTGCTTTCTGTAATTGTCAGTGCAAATATGTAGCACATTTCTCCCTTCCTGTTTTTAAATTTTTTTTATTTATTTTACATGTATTTAAATTAAACGCAATGTAAAGTAGCCTGTAATGATGTCTTGATAATCACAAGATAGACAAGGATTTCACTGAACAAGTGAAATTATCGGTACGTGTGAAGCTGAAAGTTTTGTTTCAAAGAATAAAAATACCACTGAGAGTTTTGAGTGTTTAAAGAGTCGACTCCTATTGATGAGCTGAGCCGAGTGCTCTGAATCACTGAAAAAGACGGAAGTCCATTACTACTGCCGGTCTGTCGCCGCCTCCGGGAAACTTAGGCGCATGCGCGGTCCATAATAGGTGGTGTTCTCTGGTGTTGTGTTTGTATAAATCTCTTAATTTTTATATTTAAGAAGGATGGAGGTAGGGACGGAAATTAGCATTCCAGTGTTATTTATTGTTGGCGTTTTTTTTTTGTTTTTGCGACCAACCTTTAGCCTAGCTTCTCACCACAGTTAAAGGAAGTAGCCTGGAAACCTGTGAATTTACAGCTAGTGCCTTAACTTCCATATGGAGTTCATTTTGTCCTGAAAGTGTTACAGAGAATTACAAACAAATTATGAAGCTTGAACAGCTAAAATGTTGCAAGATCTAAAAAGTTACAAATAGGCCACAAGCCATAAGAATTAAATCAAAACCTAGTTTTTAAAATTGCTCCCCTTTTGCCTATTTGTTACATTTCATTTTCAACTTGTCTCCCTTTTTTCCCCCTCCCAGTACATTTGTCATGAATAATCAAGAGTAATATAGAACAAGAAAATTAGTAATAAAATAAGTAATACAATTATAGAAACGGAAGTAGAAAATAAATAAAAACATATTTCACAATAAGGTATAACAGAATATAAAGATATGTATCATTTCTTATTTAACCATTGCTTGTGGTTCTTATAATTTTGCATGGTAATTTAGGCACAGAGTACGCTATGCATACTGGTTTCATGAACATGACACATACGTGTATTTCGCCTACTATATATACACGTGTATTTCGCCTACTCTATAGTAGATGCAGCCGTTCTCTCTTGTTTGCAGTCAAATGGTTGAGCACTGCCGTGTGTGAACATGTCCTGTCGCAAAATGCAGGGAAAACTCCCACACAACTTTGATAGTGTGATTAAGGTGTGTACATGTCTGTAATGCACTTCAATAGTGCGACTAAAATAGGAATACTCCACATGTCTAAATTCAATTTGTGTTTACTTCGAGTATGACTTTAATCGGATTAAGGTAATAAAGAATTGCTGTTTACATGGTAGTTTCTTAATCAGAGTATTGTCTTAATCAGGTTTAATATTAGATTATTGTTGTCCATGTAAACATACTGAATGAGTTCAGCATTCTTCGGTAGCGTTCTTCAGTGGCCTTCCCAGTCACCGGATCTGAAACCAGTAGAACAGCTTTGGGATGTGGTAGAACCAGAGATTCATAGCATGAAAGTGCACCTGAAAAATCTGCAGGAATTGCGTGATACAGTCATGTCTCTTGTGGAATCCATGCCACAAAGAATTGAAGCTGTTTTGAGAGCAAAGGGAGGCCCTACTCAGTATTAGTATAATATTCCTAATAATGTGCTCAGTGAGTGTATGCTTAACAGTATGAAACATGTTCTCCCTCATGATTATACTGTATACCCAGCAAACATGTCCTCATTGGCCCATTTTATCGGCAAGTTTTGGGCAGTGTGGGCATAAAAATCCCAAAATGGCCCCATGCAGGACCACTGTGGGCTAGCCCACATTGGGCCAATGCTGTGGGGCCAATGTCACGCTAATGTGCGAATCCCCAGTGGCACGATGTTGGCTGACCAGGATGAGTGAATGTGGGTGAGAGCCACGTGGACTTGTCTGATGGGTAGCATCCAAAATGTTCCCATGTTGGCTCACGCACCATTAGTACAGAATTGAAAAGTTACGACATCGGTGTCTGTCTGAGTCGCAAGTATGTAGGGTGATGTACTAGTTTCAGTGCAATCACAGATCTGGTAGCAGTGTCTTCTAGTGCAGCATTCACTAAGTACATTGCCTAGGATATCATGGCACCAAAATAGGTTTTTAAATGTTTTTTATTGGTTTTCATTTGCATCAATGCATACAGTATTGAATGAGCTAAATCTAATCATGGCCCCATGTGTCTTCATGTGTCTCAGGAAAACATGAGGAAAAAGCAGAATGTGAAAAACAGGAAGGCAGAAGAGACTACAGTTGTGCAGGAGTTTGCTGTGGAAAAAATAATTCGTCGAAGAGTCAACGATGGAAAAGTGGAATACTATCTAAAGTGGAAAGGCTTCACAGAGTGAGTGGCTGGAAATGTCTGACATGGCAGCTATATATGTATATATAGATTTTTTTAGGTTCTGTTTCAGTACGTTGGATTGCCACAGCTTGAAAAGTTTACTTGATTGGATCTTTCAAATATTATTCAAATAGTCTTTTATGCACTATGAAGTGCACTATGAAGTAGTGACCGAAAGAACTAGATCGCGGGTACAAGCGGCCGAAATGGGTTTTCTCAGGAGGGTGGCTGGCTTCTCCCTTAGAGGGTGAGAAGCTCGGCTATCCGAGAGGAACTCAGAGTAGAGCCGCTGCTCCTTTACGTTGAAAGGAGCCAGTTAAGGTGGTTCTGGCACCTGGTAAGGATGCCCCCTGGGCACCTCCCTAGGGAGGTGTTCCAGGCACATCCAGCTGGGAGGAGACCTCGGGGAAGACCCAGGACTAGGTGGAGAGATTATATCTCCACACTGGCCTGGGAACACCTCAGGATCCCCCAGTCAGAGCTGGTTAATGTGGCTCAGGAAAGGGAAGTTTGGGTTCCCTGTTGGAGCTGCTGCCCTTGCAACCCTATTAACGGATAAGTGGTTGAGGATGGATGGATGGCACTATGAAAATACATCCCCTGCAATCCATCTGTTATATTTCTATCTCATTTCAAAACATTAACCTCAGCTTAGGAAAAGTGCTGTAATTTGCTGTTTCCTCATGACTCAATATATAAAGCAAATGTGAAGCTGGTTCTACTACTTTATCTCCCCAGTGCTGAAAACACTTGGGAACCAGAGGACAATCTGGACTGTCCAGAGCTGATTGAAGAGTTTCTCAGAAACTTGGCTGTCTCAGGTGAGACAGAAAGAAAGGACAATCTCCCTCTGGATCCCGTTATTCAACCCAAAGAAGAACAAACAGAGCTGGATGCTAACATAGTAAGTGTTTAGGCAATTTTTATAACATATAGTCAGCTTATAAAATTATATAAGTTTAAAAAAATAAAAAACTCTCCTCAAAATTAGCCAGAAATATCCACACCTTATCCACAGGAATAATATATGGCTACCCTTTTTAGCCACTAGTAATATACTGAAAACATTATTGTAGCATACATATACCAGACCTCACCATGTCTGTAATTACTGTTGTGTATTTGTTGGTGACTGCCAGCAGCATCGGCAACAGTCTGAGAAAGAGCAGACAGTATGTGAGACTGGAGAATCTACAGATCACAACACTGAGACCACCAACGACCAACCTCTTATCCAAGAACCAGAATGCATCATTGGCTCCACCGACCGACAAGGAGAGCTCATGTTCCTCATCAAATGGCATGGTTCCTCTATTACATTTTTTGGTTATTGTTTACAGTTTTGTATGTCAGGTTTCATGTTTATTTACATTTCGTCATTTAGTACCTAATGACTGTTTGTAAATGATTGTACCATTACAGGAAAGACACAGATGATGTGGCACTACTGTCAGCCAGGGAGGCCAGTGTAAGATGGCCCAAGATGGTTATCGGTTTCTATGAGGATAAGCTTAGCTACCACGAGGAAGAGGAACAGTGACCGTGACAATGAACTGAGTAATACGTCTTGGCAGCTTTTAAAATTTCCTCTCAAACACGCCAATGGATTTTCCTGTATGTGAAAAGTCTTGTTGTGAAAGTGTGTAAATCCCAGACACTGTGAAACATGTCATAGCACACTGAACTGCACTGTAAGGTGATATGTTTTAACAAGTCAGTCAAATTATCTAGGTTATAGAATAAATGGGTGGATAATTGGTGCTGTATTTGAACTGTAGAGCTGTTTAAAATATGTTACCTAATTGCATTACTGTCTTTCGAATTTGACTTGAATTGAAAAAGGGGCCACATCATATACTAATATGAACTTGTATATTAGGAGTAATCACTGTTACTATTGGTCTCTGTGTAGCTGTTTTAGCACTTCTACTACTGTGATTAAGACCAGTGATCTGTGAAATTTGTAGTTTTGTTCATTTGCACAAAGAAATACAAATGTAGCATTTTAAGACCATGTTTTCTTTAAAAGTACTGATAGCACAGTGTGATTATTTTATTACATCTCTGCCAGCGCAGTGCATTGTATTGCGAAATGTAGTTTGTCTGTTTCACTTTCATGGTCTCTTTATGGTTTGTTAGTGGGTTTTAATGAGGAGCAAGAAACTCCTGTTGGCTTAATAAATGTCAGATTAACTCGAGAAAGTCTCATTCCTTTTACTGTACACTATTGTTGCCAGTTTTCTCTGATAAGATGTGTGTTTCAGGCTAGATTACCACAAATATGGAGTGAATTAGTTAATTAACTGACCAGACTGTATGGTGTAAATGTATTCTCCTGGATTTAGAAATTTAGATTTCAATTTGATGGATTTTCAGTAGATTTTATTATGAAATTACAGCTTGTATTTATTGTTTTTTGTTTGACATGCACTGCATCTTGACCTGACCTTTACTTAATTTTAACATCTATAGCAGCTGTTATAGCTTCAGAGATCAAAAGTAAGAAGTATGGTTTCCATGTGAATGGAAAACAACTACTCAGCAGCATGAATAATTCCATAATTGCTACAAGTTCCTTATAATTGGACAACTTCCCATTTTATTCGCAGACATTTTGTTGTACTCCGAGTGATAGGCACTTTATTTTGCTGGTCTATCTCTATAGTCCTATGCAGGAGTTAATCAGTGTGTGGGTCCGGGATCCTCGCATTCAAAAGGAGGACTTCTGGCATGCATATCTGGATTATGAAATCTGCATACATGTAAGTGTTGTAACTAACTATATAAGATCCAGAGTCCTACTCTCATTTAGGACATGTATGATGCCGGTAAATCTATGTCTCTCATGGTGCTCATAGACAAACAGTTTGGCCTTCAATAAGAAGAACTCTTGTGTGCGAAGGAGGTACAGTGAGTTTGTATGGTTGAGGCAGAAGCTGCAGGAGAATGCCTTGCTTGCGTATGTACCCTTTAGGTCTTTACTGATAATTAAAAATTATATTATTTACTATCTCTGAGTTATTATTTTTTTAAGATTGGCCCATGATTTGTGAACTCTATATTACTATTTACTATATTTATTATTTACAGTACTGTGCAAAAGTCTTAGGCACCCTATTTATTTAGTACAAATCTTGTTATAGATTTTTATTTTATGACTTCTACATTATTGAGTCAGTACAAAAAACATTTCAGATTTCCAAACATTAGTTTTCCAGCACAAAATTAAATGTTACAGAAAAATGTTTGTATGTCAGTAAAGAAACCAGCATATTAAGTGGTAAGAGACGCTTTTGAGACAAAAAAAATATAATGATGGCCGCTGGGTTTTGCAAAAATTAGAAGCAAGTATGACAATCAAAGTCTCCAAAGTCTCCAGAAGAACCATGGCTGGTTCTGCAAGATGCTCAAAAAATGTACAGCTCATTTCCTTATAAAACTGCACCAATTCTACCTGAGACTACTTTTTTTTAAGCAAAGGGTCGCCACACCAAATATTGCCTTTGTTTAATTTATTACTGTTTATAGCTCTGTATAGTGTTTTTTAATGGAGAAACATTTAATTTAATTATTTTAGAAGGCACCTTTGTGCTACAGTATTTCTTTGCATGTGCAAAGACTTTTGCACAGTAATGTATGTACTGTTATGGCCAAAAGTATGCAGACACCCAAACATCACACCCATATGTGGTTCTTCCCCAAACTGTTGCCACAGAGTTGGAAGCACACAATTGTCTAGAATGTCTTTGTATGGTATAACATTACATTGATTTCCCTTCACTAGAACTAATAGGCCCAAACCTGTTCCAGCATGACAATGTCCCTGTGCATAAAGCAAGGTCCATAAAGACATGCTTTGCGAAGGTTCCTGTGGAAGAACTTGAGTGGCTGCAGAGAACCCTGACCCCAACCCCACTGACCAATTTTGGGATGAGTTGGAACATCAACTGCATACCAGGTGTTCTCACCAAAATTCAGTACCAATGCTCTTGATCCCAAAATGGCACAAATCCCCACAACCACACTACAAGTTCTAGTGGAAAGACTTCCCAGAAGAGTGACGGCTGTTAGAGAAGCAGTGAGGGGACCAACTCCATATTTACACCATGGTTTTGGAATGGCATGTTCAAGAAGAACATATGGGTATGATGGTTAGCTGTCTGCATACTTCTGGCCATATTGTATATCTGTGAAATATTTGACAATTCCTGCATAAAAGTTGTGAAATTCTGTGCTTATAAACATACTACATGGATAACATTGCAAAGATGATCATAGCTGCTATGTTAATTGGTTTGTTGGACTGTGGTGTGACCTTTAGAATGAATCTACCTGAGCTTCCCCCAAAGAACCCATTCTTCAGCCTCAACAATGCCAGACAGATCACTGCTCGCATGGAAGGACTAAGGCACTTCCTGGAAGAGTAAGTGTCCTGTATGAATATCTCTATGACTAAAAGTCCTATCCCAACTCCAAATGTGCCTGTGATGTAGCTTGTTCAAACTTTTTCCATAAAGTTTCCTTTAGTGGTAGAATGAACTTCCAACCTCAATCCAGACAGCAGAATCTGTCACTATCTTTTTTTAAAAAACCCAAAAGACCCACCTCTTCCATAACACTTAACTAACCCCTAACTTGTCCCCAACCCCAAACACTCAAAGAAAGAAAGAAAAAAACTCTGCACTTACACCTCTACTCTGTGCACTTTGCTTCTCTAGGACCCAATTAGAAATCTTGTATGATAGCACTACTTGTATTATTCTCCACTTGATCTATCGCTATGCTTGTATTTCCTCATTTGTAAGTTGCTTTGGATAAAAGTGTCTGCTAAATGAATACATTTTCATTTACATTTATTCATTTAGCAGATGCTTTTATACAAATGAGGAAATACAAGCAAAGCGATATATCAAGTGGAGAACAATACAAGTAGCGCTACCATACAAGATTTATAATTGAGTTCTAGAGAAGCAAAGTGCACAGACTAGAGGTGTAAGAGCCAGAGTAAGGTTTTTGTCTGTTTGTTTTTTTAAAGATAATGTGGGGGTTGGCATATTAAGGGTTAGTTAAATGCTCACAGAAGAGGTGGGTCTTTAGCTGTTTTTTGAAAATCGTGACAGATTCTGCGGTCTGAATTGAAGTTGTAAGTTCATTCTACCACTGAAGAACAGTTAGTTTGAAGGTTCTGGAAAGGGACCTCATGCCTCACTGAGTAGGCACTACTAAGCATCGGTCGTTAACCGATTGCAGATTGCATGAGGGAACGTAAGCCTTCAGGAGAGTGTTGAGGTAGGGGGGTGCTGCTGAATTTGAATTTGATGCGGGCAGCTACAGGAAGCCAGTGGAGGGAGATGAAAAGGGGTGTGACATGGATTATTTTGGGCTGGTTGAAGACGAGGCATGCTGCTGAATTCTGAATCATTTGAAGGGGTTTGATGTTGCTGGCTGGGAGGCCCAAGAGTAGTGCATTGCAGTAGTCCAGTTTTGAGAAGACAAGAGCCTGGACTAGTAGCTGTGTAGCCTGTTCGGTGAGATAGGGTCTGATTTTCTTGATGTTATACAGAACGAACCTTCAGGATCTAGAGCTGGGTGTCATCAGCATAGTAATGATATGAGAAGCCATGAGACTCAATCACAGGCCCCAGAGATGTAGTATAAATAGAAAAGAGCAGTGGACCCAGAACTGACCCCTGGGGAACCCCAGGTGTGAGTTGCTGAGTTTCAGAAGCCCCTCCCCTCCACAATACCTTGAAGGATCTGCCTGTCAGATATGATTCCACCCAGCGCAGAGCCGTTCTGGTGATGCCTAGGCTGGAGAAAGTTGACAAGAGGATCCGATGGTTCACAGTGTCAAAAGCACCAGAGAGTTCAAATTAATGTAATAAATGTATATGTAAATAAATCATCATGTTGAGCTATTTATCAGTTGCATTAATGTTTGAATGTAGGTCATTTGAAGGTTTAAAGGTTTGATTAAATGTCCAACCAGTGTAAATGTCATTCCTGTGTGTGTTTTGTAGGATCATGCGCAACCCAGTGTTGCTGTCTGATAGCTGTCTGCACCTCTTCCTGCAATCTCAGCTGAGTGTAAGGAATATTGAGGCCTGTGCTGAGGGCAGAAAAAACTACACTGTCACTGAGGCCATTCAGAGATCTGGTGCCCAGGCACAACGTTTTGGCTCTGAAGAAACCTCACAAGAGGAGAGAGAATCTGACTCTGAATGACTGGCTTTTGTCACATTTATTTTGGTCATGGCTGTTGATTTATCTCTGTAAAAAAAAATTTTTTTAATTTTTTTTAAAAAAAACAAAAAACATTTAAACATAGTGTATTTGCCACAGTGTCTAGAATTCAAGCCATCCAACCCAAAATGGGATAAATGCCTATGTGAAAAGTAATTACTAAATGATTAATATAAGCTGGTCTTCCTCTTTCCTTTTTGTGTTGTGAATATGTACTGTATCTATATAATATTTATCTTTATTTCCCAGTTATAAAGCCTTATTGGGACTGAATTTGTGGGAAAACATTCACCATGTGGTCTCTATATGAAATATTTTAATGTTTGAACCACAGATGGGTCTTGAGAATTTTATTGGATGAATTTACTGTGCCCTTGCAAACGATCCTTAACCGTCTCTGAACAAGTCAACTCAAAGGATATTTTAAGTGAGGCCCCTGAGGGATGAATTCTGGCTATTGTGTAGATCATTGCTATGCTAAATGTCACAATCATAACCCAGAAAGTCTCATAAAACAAATATATCTAAAATCCTGATTTCTCCATTGGTAAATCTGACAACTGTTTAAAATGCTGTGTGATTTTGATCAGCAGGTGGCGCTTCTGCTAGGTTTATTTGCTTAAATGTCTGCTACAGTACTGAGCTCTCTGGTCCTCTTTAGTCTTCTGTTATTGTGCAGATCGGAGTATATTACACATTGTTTGAATTTGACTTTGACATGTTAAACGTTTTCACTACAAATCAGGGAAACAGTTTACAAAAACATAAAAATATATTTTAAAAAATTTAAACTGTAGGAATGTAACGCTTTATATGATATCTGCTTTGAAATAATCTATTTCCTTCCTTCCTCCATCTTGCTAGACTCAAATAGTCAAAAAAGATGAGGCCTTCATGTACCCTCTCCCATCCTAATGTTTCTATTGCACCTGTCTTTCTCTGTTAAAGCATTATACAGTATGTTCAGGTTTAGTCAACAGGTTGAGATGTTCCTCTAATCGTCTGCTCCCTGAACATCATCCCCGCACCCCGGTCCCATAAGGACCGTGTCAGCTGCCTGCCACTGGCTCACTAACAATGGAGAGTATCTTAATAAGCTCCCTATGCAGTCAGCTGCCTCTTAGTAAAGCTGACAGGCCTGGGACCGCGGAGTTCCCAGTGCAGTGCCATAGGACGCACACACACATATACCTGAGTTGTTTGAGCAGCCCATGCTTCAGTGTGAGTGGCCCACCACATTGACAGGTGTGTTGGTTAATGTCATTAAGCAGTCATTCTGTCCACCTACCATGCTGAAACACTCGGCCTCTGGGCAGACTTCTTCATGAGCCAGTCATTCAGCAGCCCACATGGAGCAAGTGACATTTCAATTGTACTGCAATGTCTACAGCATTTATTTTCTAATAGGCTGGTCCACTGTTCACTGCAAATGTACACCACACTGGGAAAAGAAAAGAACAACTAAAAAAGGTTACATGCTACCTTGTAGCCCAAACATGTTCCAGCATGGCAATGCCCCTGTGCACAAAGTGAGGTCTATGGTTTGCCAAGGTTGGAATGGAAGAGCCCTGACCTCAATCCCACTGAACACATTTGGATTGAGTTGGAATGCCGACTGCTCCCCAGGCCTCCTCACCCAACATCAATGCCTGACCTCACTAATGCTCTTGAGGCTGAATGTGTAAATCCTCAAAGCCACGCTCCAAAATCTAGTGGAACATCTGCCCAGGAGAAGGTTATTATAACAGAAAAGGGGAAATAAATCTGGAATGTGATGTCCACCAAGTGCACATGAGTGTGCTGGCCAGGCGTCAGCAAACTTTTGACCATATTGTGTACTTGACATTAGTTAGGAATATCATCACATGAATTTGCCTATTAATTTTACTATTACTACCTAACATATTTATTGGATGACCTAAAACACAGACTTCAGTTCATAGTTATTTAACACCATTACACATGTTGTAGTTAAAATACACTCACAGTCCATTTTATTAGGAACACCTGTACACCTGCATGTTCATGCAGTTATCTAATCAACCAATCATGTGGCAGCAGTGCAGTGCATGAAATCATGCATGTACAGGTCAAGAGCTTCAGTTAATGTTCACATCAAATATCAGAATGAGGTAAATGTGTGATCTTTGTGACTTTAAACGTGGCATGGTTGTTACATCCAGATGGGCTAGTTTGAGTATTTCAGAAATTGCTGATCTCCTGGGATTTTTACACACAACATTCTCTAGAGTTTACACAGAATGGTGCGAAAAACAAAAGCCATCTTGTGTGTGGAGGGTCTGCAGGCTGAAATGCCTTGTTGATGAGAGAGATCAGAGGAGAATGACCAGACTGGTTTGAGCTGACAGGAAGTCTTTACTCAAAAATTGCTCATTACAACCATGGGGAGCAGAAAAGCATCTCAGAATGCACAACACATCAAACCTTGAGGTGGATGAGCTACAACAGCAGAAGACCACATCAGGTTCCACTCCTGTCAGGCAAGAGCATGAATCTGGGCATATCATGGGCACAGACTCACCCAAACTGGACAGTTGAAGATTGACCAGGTGACCTTGACCAGGGTAAAGTGTTTAGTAGTAGTAGTAGTTGTAGTAGTATTTTTGTTCATCGGTGTGTTTATTGGGTGGACTGACTGTTAAATGTTGTAACTGGTTATTTATTATTTTCACTGGGTAATAATCTGTATTTTTAATTTTACTCTTAGCTACTACACTGTATGCAAAAGCTTCGTATATGTGTGCAGGGCTGCAGCAAAGGCTACACTATTCTAATGTAACATGCCATAAGCTGTAACATGTCTGACACATTTGCTACATTAATTAGATTATCGTGTCGTCCTGTAGTGACAGTGATATTCATTATAAATTCATAATGAGAAGAAACAAAGGGCTCCTGGCTCCATGACAGACAGGTAAAGGCACCTCTAGCCCTCCCGCGCTCACTATGGACTAGAAGGGCAGGGGCGAGCGCACCAAATTGGAAATGGGAGGACTCTCTACTGAAGCTGTCTTATTAATCCTCTCAGGGTCTGTCGACTTGCTCATAAAAAGAGTGTGTGTGTGTGTGTGTGTGTACACCACTTATATTACCCCTCCCGTCCCTTTCACACACTGTAGTAATGAAACTGTCATGGCTGCCACTGTGTGAATGTGGCTGATATTCAAATGGGAAAGCCATCACCTGCTCATGACAGAATAGTCCAATTAGAGGCAGAGGGCAGAGACCAGGGCCAGGCAAAGGTACGCCTCCTGTACCTCCAACAAGAGGAGCAAACACAGTATAGTGTTTCACTGTTCACTGCGGACTTACACGATGATCCATGGCCAGCTGTAACAGTATGAATTGCTCTCTTGTGCTGTGTAGAATGTATGGATACTACTAGCTGCTACCAACTAAGGATTTTTGTACCTGCCTTAGATCTGAGGTACACTTCCAGGGATGCATGCATATGGACATACTGCTGAAGTGCTAGTTAAAAATGGTAATTTAATGTGTTGAATATCTACTTCACCTGGAACATGATTTATGTGTCACCCTGATAACAATACTTACTGTATTGCTCTATGTAGATGTTATTAATTGTTCACTGGAAACTTAGGCTACATATGGATTCATAAGAACTGAGCCTCAACATATGAATAGTTCTGTGGATCTAAACATATCATCACATTTCCCATGACAGTCAAGAACTACTGACTATGTAAATGTTTGCTTTGTTTGTCTTTAGTTACTTTGAGCTGTCTGAAAAGGAATAGAGGGCAATGGAGACCACAGCTGTTAACACCAATCAGCTGCCATGACAATGCTAAAAATCCTCCACACTGAAGACAGAGTCCTACCAAATACCAGAGCCCAGACCTTAGAACAACTGTTCCATATGTGACTCATTTCAGAAAGAAGACTTTGTAGAAGGATATCAAGGATATATATATATATTGAAGTTGTATATTAGTGCTGAATGAGCAGAATATTTCTCAAGCAGAAGCTGCAGAAGGAGAGAAGGGAAAGGAACAGCTCCGCAGGGGACTCAACCATCTGCTGCAGGGCACATCACTGCTTCAGTCCATTCCAATCACAAATCAGCATACACATGCGTACACATGTGCACACACCTTGAATTTGACCTTTACTTTGTCATAAGCTATAAAGAGTGCATAAATGAGATGCAAATCAGTACCTATGCATCTTTCCTTGTTGTCAAAGTCTGTGAATGACAAATGTTCATTTTCCTCTTCACAAATAAGAACCAGTCATCATTAAATCACCACCCTTTAAATAACCTACAATATCGAAAATTAGTCTACCAAGGTCAGATGCTTGATATTTAAAAACACTGCGCCGAGAAACTACCTTTTGCAATTAAAAATCAAATGTACATAAATAGCACTGCATAATTAAAATAGTTGTTCAAGTGTGTTGGAGGAACCACCTGGAAGATTAAAAATGCACACACATATATATGAAAACTCAGATTTACAAGCAAGATTATGCAATAACTCATTTGTCTTTCATAAGAAGTTAGATAGGGGGTTGGCTTTGTGTGTATCTCCACACTGAGCTCAATCTGAGAAACAGCTCTCTCTGTCACTGCTACCTGATCCAGACATTTTCCCGCTGTCAATCACACGTCGAGTGGGAAATGAAGCTGGATGTAGCTTGTCCCTCATTCATCAAGCCTGACAGGCTACCTTTGCCTGGTTACGCTTGGTTGGGTGCCAGCAGCATGAAGCAGACAGTGATGGTACACGCTAGCTTGAGATGGCAAAATTATAGAGAAATTATAGCAGCTGATCACTGGTGCAGCGCCGTTTGACTGGATGTTAAATGTCATCAGTGACCTGTATTTTCTAGCTTATGACCCTGGAGAGCACCTCATCCATGCATATGGACCATTTCACTAAAATGCCTCCCTCGTAGAATATTAGGTATAAGTGATGCATTGTTATGATCTCTAAAGCTCAAATAACAAAAATGTTTGGGGATAACGTAGATGTTGCAGCTGGTGGTCAATAATGAAACTAAGAAAAAAAAGTAATAAATAAATAAATAAATAAATAAATAAATAAGTCCCATTAATAAACGTATCAACTAAATGCATTAATAATGTTCTCTGTACATGATAAAGATCAATCTGATATGTTGTCAGCTTCCCTGGGTTTTGTCCTTAATAGCACTTACAAGAGAGCCATTTCCACTGATGTCCAACCTGCAGCTATGAACCTATACACATTTTAAAAGGCCTACACTATGCTTCTGCAATAGCATGAAGAAAGATCTCTTCAGAAAAAAAAGCCCATCTTACAAAAAGGCTCAGTTATACTCCATGTCTGAATCAGTGAGTGCCTGTGATCACCTCTGACACCTTTTAAATGGGTTTGTGTGCTGGCCTATAAGGAGCATGGTTTCCTGAGGTCCTCACAGTGGGGCAAATAATAGCACTAAGCTAATATCTTGTTAGAGGGGGGAAATACATAAGGGAGCTGGAGGGAATGAAAGTTGGCGTTTGCTGGGTAAGCTGTGTGTGTGTGTGTGTGTGTGTGTGTGTGTGTGGAGGGAGGGGTGCTCAGAAGAGGACTCGATCTCTCGAGGGCCCCTTGTATCCCTGCCAGGTCATATAAATCAGCATGCAGCTTGCGGCCGCAACGAGCTAGAAAATAAAAAAAGCATAAAAGTGTCTGAGTGAAATAGAGGGAGGGAGAATTCTTTTATGATGAAACTAAATTCTCCTTACTTGGCAATAGATCCACTGCCCAGGTCTGATTGTTTATTCCAGACGCCATTCATCATCGCACTACCGCAAATGACTCAAATTACCACACCTGCTACTCATATAATGCTCTTACTATGAGTACTTCATACTCACATAATTTAGGCAGGAATTCCTGAAGGACAACCTAATTTTACATGGGACATATGGGCAGAAGTGCATTAATGCATTTTAGTTACCAGTTTTGCATGTGACATAGTAGTCACGTTGTTGCACTTTTATGAGAAATTATCAAACGATTAAAATATAATGGGTATCAGTGGTATTAAAATATTTTAATGTCCCCATGGTTTTGGTTTTAGGCTATGAAGGTGATGCCCACTTACCTACTGGAACCTGACAACCACATGCACAATTTTTTAAAATGCCACTGGCCGATAGCCCTAACATCAAAGGACCTTCTAGACCTACTTCTAGTGGCTGTCTGTCACTGCAAATTATGCACAAGGACCACAGCTCTTCTTACCTGGTTAGGTTTTGACTTAGCCCTGGCCTAAGCAAGCACCTTTTTAGTAACCTCACAAATATCTCCTGGACTTAGGGTGCTAAGTCATCTCTGGTGAACTTGGTATCTAAAAAGGTATCCCTGCCCTAGCCATGATAGAGGCATGAGCCTTAGCAGTGATGCTGCTAAGCTCAGCACTTCCACCCTGGATATGATTGCTCTGCTTTCATCCATGGTTGCACAGTGTGTATGACCCTGGTGGGGTTATACTGAGAAAGTGCAACACTGAGCTTGACATGGGGTTAGTTTGAGTTTAACACTCAGAGGCATCCACGAGAGTGACAGTATGTGTGTATCTGCAAGTTTAACATCCACCAGCTAAAACAGTTTGGCAGAGCATGCCCCATCTCAGATAATTGTAGTATCATCTGTCATCCCAGGCTACTCCTTGCACTGACAAGCTCACCCTATGGGCATGCAAAACCATCCGTCATTTATTAACAAGCACTAGGTCTCTCAATTGGACAGCTGGAGTACAATCATATTCGTGGACACCATAAGAGTAAATAGGACCATAGCCCAGTAAATAATCACGCCATGATGAGGCAGCCAAGGGCATGGGCGAGATGTTTATAGCAGGTGGACAAACACCTGTCATACTTATAGTGCTGATTTATTCTGGGAGAAACTTCAGCACATATGTCTCTTCTAGCTGCCAAGCTGATCTCTCTTTCTCTCTCTGCAAGTGATTCTTTTTGGGATGTTATAGTGTAGGTGTAACCACTTTTATCAACTATTATCTCATATTTGCAGATCTGAAGTGCATAAGACACTAACCTGACAACATGTATAACATACTGTTTAGTATATAACATATTACTTTAAAACTGCAGGAAGTAAAAGTTTGGAATTTTGCCATCACTATTGAAAGCCATTTTCAGAAGAACATTTTGTAAAGTGGGTTGTGCTATGCCTTTGGGTTGGCTGCCAGTGCACCCTTTCTAAGAGAATTCAAGTCTGTGTTCCAAACCACATGCCCACTGATTAACGCATACGCCTAAATAGAACAGACACCAATGTCATATCAAAATATCCATACATCCATCCATCTTCTACCGCTTTATCCTTTTCAGGGTCACGGGGAATCTGGAGCCTATCCCAGGGATCATGGGGCACAAAGCAGGGTACACCCTGGACAGGGTACCAATCCATCCCAGGGCACACAATCACATACACATTCACACACCCATTCATACACTACGGACACTTTGGACATGCCAATCAGCCTACCATGCATGTCTTTGGACTGGGGGAGGAAACCGGAGTACCCGGAGGAAACCCCCGTAGCACGGGGAGAACATGCAAACTCCACACACACAGGGCCACGGTGGGAATCGAACCCCAACCCTGGAGGTGTGAGGCGAACGTTCTAACTACTAAGCCACAGTGCGCCCCATAGCAAAATATCATTTACTACATTAGGATGCAGTATGGGATGCAGCACAAATGTTCACAAGTCATGATTGCTTAGTATTACAGAAGTGTTATGAAAACTAAATAACTTTATTGTACATCACTGCACATCATTTTGACTGTCAAAGTGACTCAGTACCAAATAAAACTGCTTATCTTTTAGCTACTGTTGACCAGTTAGCACTTTGACTGACTGATCCAGCAGCAGTACCTGTGCATTACCAATGCAGTGATGTAACTGTGCTTGTTATGCAATATCAAAAATATCACAAAGCCGACAATAATTTTAGCTAGCTAGCTAAAATATAAATTCTGTTTAAAGGAAAAAGGGTTGCCCTGCTGTAATCTCATAGTGCACTGCTCAGGGTCAGACCACAGGGTGAATGTAGGAGGCTTTCCCTGAGGTTCTGCACATATTTGAGGTGGAAAGCTGCAACTAGCCCTCTAACTGTAGCTCACTAAATAAAATATAGCAAAGTGTATAAAACTATCACCTCATTTCCACTGTTTTTTTATTACTCGATCTGTGTCCTCTGTGTATTTTATTATCTAATCTGTTCATTTGGTTCTCCAGGCTGTTAAAGAAAGTTTGGCATGTATCTGACAGTGTAAGCATGATAGTTAAAACCCACACCAGAGTATAAAAAGACATGTGAGTAAAGGGGTCAAATCACTCTTTCCCAATATAACCAAGTTTGAAACACAAAAATACAGATAAATTCGTTAACACTTTCCCTTGATCATTAGCCTACTTTTACAATTCTCTAGATAAACAACTTCTAAAATGGGTTATAAACTTCACAATAAGGATAATTCATCTGACCATCATCTATTATTCAGTAGCTTCCTACAAAATTAAACAACAAATCATTGTCTTTCTTGTTCAGCAAGAAAAAAGCTAAAACCACATCAGTCCTTTTTTTTTACACTTAAAACTGGGCCATGATGATTGATGTAATTGAACTTGCATAAGACAATTGCATATAAATTTCTCAACAAGTCCAAGTCAACATCATGACAAAGCACTGACTGAGACAACCGTCAATGTGATTCACAGAAGCATGGGATCACATTATGCAATATTTTCTCCCCTGACTTTGTTCTTTTTCAACAACGAACCTTATGCACAATAGTGTTAAGAATGAAGACAAATATTCCACATTATTAACATTTCTGTTAATAATTCTGGAATTCTGGAAATCTGCAAACTGTTAAAGTCACGTCTTCTTCATCACTGCGGCTCTACAATTTCATGTGGATTGACACTGTATGCTTGAGTATTTCATTCATTCATTCTGTGTAATGTTATGTGGTTCTCTGGCTCCATTCAGACCAATTCACACTGGACAAATATATACATTTTTTCACACATGGCAGTTAAGCTTCCATTTTAACAAGCATCTCAATCCATACCAGGTGTGTTAGATGCAAATAAAACATGAGCCCTTGCATCTTGCTGTTTGCTGTTAAATCTATGTCTACACTCTCATGTAAATGAAGTGTTAACTCAGTAGAAATTCATTTAAATCAAACTGTCTATAGGTTGTGAACTTAACTTCCACTTAGTTTATGTGTAGTTACAGTTACTTTTAGCTAGTCCATTTGATTCTATGTTTAGGCAATGGTAAAGAGGAGCACCTGTAGCTTAAGAGAAGTGATCATAAGAACAAAATTTTGCCAAGTATTGGCTCACTTTCAAATACTGGTAAAAATAAAAATGTGACGCATGTTCTCTAAAATTTGTTTCAAATGATTTGGAACAAGAACAAAATAACCACTTGGTATTTGCTATGAAACATGTCTGAGTCACATGGGCTTGTCAATCTTGGAGTACATCCCCAAGACCCAAGGTGTCTCTGTAGAAAATGTGGTTGTTGCTGAGACCTGGTGGCCCACTGTTCCCAATGGTACTTAACGGGCAGCAATTAATAACACCCAGGGATCATAGTAGACATAGTGCTTTTAACAAATTGCTCATATATTCCTTTTAGCAATGCTGTCCAGACAAAAGAAGAGACCCCTGATGTAAAACAAAGAAGCTGATTGCGGACAATGGCTCATAAATGTTTGCTCTTCAAAATCCCAGAAGTATATTATTTCCTTAATATACTGGGATGAATGGAAGAAAACATACAAAACAAACAATCAAAAGAACACCTTATATGATAATTATGACCAAATATATTCAAAGATTGTAGTTTAAAAGCCACTCAGACTAACAGAGGCTTTGTTAATTGCTAAAACACTCAGCACCTAAAATACGAAGGCGAAGTTCACCGGTCATTATGAATCATCACGGCTGTGGCCAGCAATCATGAGAAATGTAATGCATCAGCATCATTGTCTGTATAGCTTTGGGTCCCACCAAAGTGCTTTATGTTAGTCTTCAGCATGAGTTGCGTTTCCAGATGATGACCCCAATTAATATTTGCTTACATTTCAGCAGCTTCCGTGTCAGATTTAGTGCCAACAAATGAAGACGTGGCCTTAATGGTTTGCTGACAGAAGGCCAGTTAAAAATATATGCATATATATTTCCCTGAGAAATGCCTCAGAATATCACATCAGTACACCCCTGTTATTCAGAGAGGGATTAAGGTATGTTAGAGAGAGAGTGAGCGAAAAATGAAGGAAGAGATTTAAAAAAAAGAGATTAAAAAAGGTATAAAAATGATTTAGATGTGAACAAGTTGGGTGAGTAGAGACTGTAGTATAGAAGATCTTTATCAAAGTTCTCCAGTTGTCAAGATTAATAGACCAAAAATTTATTGCCAGAGTCTTAAAGAGGAAGATTACAAATTTTCCATAACCATAATCACCCACCAAGTTCTGCCACATACATTTATTAACCCTGCTTAACCAATTAAGTTGCTTAAAATCAATCACTGTAGAATACAGAATACAGGACAAAAAGCAGGTCCAAGTGAACACCTTGTCTGAACTTGCAGTTCTTAGCTTCTTAGTTCTCAGTTTTTTCTGACCTTTATTTCCTTCCCCTATAACTCTCTGTTCCTTTCTGTCTAATCAAACGTATCCTTTTATAGTTGCCCAATTTAATTAGAAATGTTTCAGTATCATTAATGGAATTTAGCGCCCACAAGATTAATTGGTTTATGGCTTTTATCTATGAAACCTTATATTTTAGGATCAAATTGTAATAAAAGAGTCATAGATGGAGCTGTCTAGAGCTGGGCACAGGACGTGGTGTGGATCCATTAACAACATCATTTATTAGCATCATAAAACTGACGAGTAATATTTTGCCAAACATCCTTTGGCACCCCGGTATAGTTCTCTCAGTACCAAGTAGAATTTGCTGTGGGGCAAAAGGATAAGTGGACCACACTGCCCTGTGTTTGCAAGAGCCATTTGCAACTCATGTACATGGTAGTAAACAGGTCACACAGGTTTTACACAAATTGTTTAAAGAATTTTTAATGAAGTCAGAAAAAAATATATAGATCAATTAATCTGGACCCAGACATTTTTTGTTTTGTTTCGTTTTGTTTTGTTTTTAATGATGTAAGCATCCAAACGTGTTGCACCTTGCATACATCTAATCAGTGATTTGCACTTTAGGACCTGAAGCTCAAATCATAATGACAGGTGACATTATTAAAAAGAATTCATAACATACATCAATGCACATTAATCATATAACTAGAGTTGTATTTAATTTATATGTGGGTTCAAATTCATACTGCATAAATTTCAAATCCGAATAAAATTAGAGAAAATCAAAGCTGTTCTCAGACCAGCAGGCTGGGTCAACTTCTCCCAACACTTCTATTCTGCACGCACACTGAGCTTCCTCTGCCATAGCGGGCTCGTCCCTGCAGCACACACGCCCTGCTTTTAATGTAATATCGCCTACGACTAATTATGGTAATTCATTACACCTCCAATTAGACTGTGGGATTTATGGCGATCTGGTACTATAAAGGCCAGGATTTATGGGGGCTTTGAATGTCACCCAGAGGACAGCGGGCTGGCTCCTCATCATTCAGCCCCCAGCCTGAAGCACTATATATCATCACAAAGACAAAAACGCCCCATCCTTCTCTACTCAATGCCAAACGTACCCATCCCTACTACTGTAGCCAGAATTATAGGCCTACTTAATAAGCGTAAGTACCTATAGCTCAAATTAGGATATCTACAGTAGAGTTTAAACCTAAGCGCTCTACTGTTATTATTTCATCATCTATCTAAAGCTAATATGACATTTTAATCCACTTGGCACTTACTATTAAAAAAACTATTTACACATGAGACAAATCAGTTTTAGTAGTAGCATTGTTTTCACGCCTTAGAACAAAAAACCCTTTCTCGCACAAGCCTACAATACTACCAAAAACTTTAATCAGAAGACAAAAAGGAAAGAAAATATTTGTGACAGGAAAAACATGGTGGTGTCACTGTCCTTTAATAGTCAATTTTTATCAACAGGACTGGATTTCTGCGCTCAGAAAGGTGATGGTGGTAAAACAAAACATATGAACATATTAAACATTGAAATTATACAACTAACCTATTTATTTAAGTATAAGAATTATACATTATATATGAACTGTAACTGAGTTGTAACTATTTTTCAGTTAGGATCATTTCTACTGATTATGAAACTCACATCAATTACATGTTTAGCATTTTCTGTTTTTGACTGAAACATGAGCCTTCTCATCCCTTGAAACTAATCTGTGTGACATTGGCTGAAAACCTCTTTACCATCATATTTCACAACCTTCAATTATAAATTCTAGAGAAATATATGGACAATTAGATGCCTGTTTGTTATGTATTGTTTTTTTATGTTTGTTTGTTTGTTTTGTTTTGTTTTTTGCTGTATACTCATATTTGTTTAGTAATCTCTGCATTAAACTCGGTATCAGCACCTGCCTGGTCTCCTGCTGGTACTGCAGTGAATGCTGATTATGCTATCTTGTAAAATGTCGTTACAGATATTCTTCTATATTCTTCAGATATATTTATCTAACACAGTTAAACCTGCGCATTCTGTTCTTATCTATATTTTATATTGGAAAAATAGAATAATGATCCTGAATGATTATAGGTGGTGGTGCTTGTGTTCTACTGTATTCATGCACAAATATAAAGCTACTTCTTAAATTTAAATATATAGTCTTTTTTACTAGCTATTAATCCTTGGTTGTGTGATTTTATTTCAATCATATAAGTGTACCAGTTTACACAGTATGAAGAACATGCTTTCTTTAGAATCTCTTTAGTATATATATATATATATATATATATATATATATATATATATTTTTTTTTTTTTTAAATTATTTATTTATTTATTTATTTATTTATTTGAAGAAAGAGCCAGCAACACTCAGAGGATCACAGGTCTGCTAAAAGCTCAGCCAACTCAGTCAGGAAGGCAGCAGGTGTATAAATGACGGTGGAGTCATTGGCCGAGCAGGACCTCAGTGTCCTGGCAGGGTCCACTTGTCCTCCACCCAGAATCCAGCTCTATGTAGCAGAGCCCCTGCAAGGCTGATTGTTTCTCAGGCTGGACTGGTGCTGTCTGAAGCTGAGGAGTGTGCTTACTAGTATGCTTCAGCTCCAGCATTTCAATCAGGCACACAGCGGGGCAGCCCATCTGCTGCCTCAACCCTCCCAGGTCCTATAAAACAGGACCACGGCAACCAGTACAGAGAACGGAGAGAAAACTAAAGCTCTGTCAGCAACTCAAAGACAATGGAGAATGCAAGGATTTGTTCTAAATATCTTTAAAGTATTCAAAGTGAGACTCTGAATTAAGCCAAACATGGTTTGTGTGCTTAATCAGACAAACTCTTTTTGTTACATTTGGTTCCTCTGTAAGACTTCCTATGTAACAGCATTGTTCTCTTCTTTTGTTTTAGTCTCTGAAGTAGAGCCGCAGAGCCTGCGGGGGGGGGGACAGATGATTCCTCCCCCCGCCTCTTTCTGTCTCCAGGAACTGGAGAGATATGTAGAATGAATACTAATGAACCCCCACCTCCCACCACAGGTGCCTTACGTCCACTCTGCTCACAGCTCCTCTCTCTTTGATTCTCTCTCATTCTTTTGCTTTCTCACATATAAGCGTCTCACAGGTACACCATGTAGTAAATGTTAGAATATTTGCATGAGAACATTTGACTTTTTTTTTTTTTTTTACTGCAGTAAAAGCTATAGCACGTCTTCACTGAAACATCTGTGATAAATAAAGACAAAATAGTTTATAGATATTAAAGTCCTTGCTTTTATGTTTAGTGCTAGGCCTTGGAGGCTGCAGTCATAAATCAACATTAATAATTCAGAACTGTGCCTGAAAGAAATTAAACAAAGCAAATAACTGGACATAACTAAACAATCTAGAATAGGCTATAAAATCAGCAACAAAGTGTACCAAGGAAAATAACAGCGCTGTAAGGAAATACTGTTAATCAGTGTTGAGATAGCCGATACTCTGCCGGCGGAGGACTTCACTAGCAGAATTATAATGACTACACTGCAAGATGGAAATCTACCAGAAAGCACTGCTTAGGGCTAGATTAGAGGAAAACAGACCTTTAGCCTGTCAAAGTAATGGAAAGGTTTTGAGCTTGTTACTAAATTAGTCAAACATAGTGTATGCAGTATTATTATCAATGATGTAACTAAAGAAGACAAAAGAACACCATCTTCAGAGGTCTGGAAAGAAAATGCTTCCAGACTTGGTGGTAATACGAAGCGTGCTGCCAAGCCAACCACAGAGTTCATTAAAGGAAAACAGGGAAAAGTTTTATACTGAGTAAATGTCCTGATTTAAATTATGCATACATTTTACATGCTGAAAAAAAAGAGGCCAGAAAGTCATAAACTGGATTCAGAACAGGCCTGGCAAAGCATTAGAAAGGAAAATAGTGGAACACTGATGATGTGAATGATTCACAGGCTTTATGTAGTTAGTTCATGGAAGAACATCAGATGCATTCATCCTCATTTGTATGTATTTCTCCTAGAAAATCTACTTATTGATACTACACTCAACAAAGTACCATGAACACACTAAGTGCTATATTCTGAAGCAATAAAACATAAATGCCCCTTAGTTACATATAAACAGAGGTTGGATTCTGTAATTGTGGCCTAAAATAGTCAGTAAATAGTCTCAAATAGCCTCCTCAATCAAACATGCAGAAAGTATAGAAATAAACTGCTAATATAAGCTAATGGATTTCATTTTGTCTTAGAGTTTAAAAAGTATTAATTTAGGTTTTCAATTTTTTATTTATCACAGACGAAAACATCCACTTTTTTAATTAGAGATTATTTACTCTATAGCCACTGCTTAGACGAATGATCTGGGATTTCATATTTCAATTTTATATCCTCACAAAAACATGATTATATAGTCAGAGGGGAACTGATCATATATAATTATTTTCTCTATTGTCTGATGCAGAGGGGTCCAGATAAATTCAATTTATATTCTCTTTTATATATGTTTATTATTTATATGGAAGAACTGTAAAATACCAAATCCTGCTTGACGAGTGTAATAAGCTAATGGTGAATTTAAGAATCACCCACATATTATCTGAAGGAAAAAGAGGGACACCACATGTAAACAGCATCTGGATTGTGGCACAGAAATGCAGCTTTAAGATTAGAAAATAAGATTCAAATGGATATTTCCACAGGGAGCAACTTGTTTACTTACTGTTGCTGAATTGCAGATTGCAGTGGTCATGGTGGGATCATTGCTATGCTGGTTACATAGGGCTGGCACAATGAGTCTGCATTAGTACACTTTGCAGCATTGTGTAATCAATGAATTAAAAAATGTCTTCACTCTTTATTGTGTGCAGCCTGGCTGAATGAGTTAATATGCTAATAGAAACAACTCATTCGGGAGCATTCTGAGTAGGTAATGGTCTGACTCATGTTTTTAATTAAGTTTTTCACTTCAGTGGCCAGACATTCTGTAGATGTCAGTGCAGTAGTGCACATGAACCATGAAGATACAATCCAATATGCCAAACATGAGACAATCAATCCTGCAGCTAAATAACTGCTTTTTGATTTGTTTGTATGTTTGAGAATAAAAAGGGCAAATCCTTTCTTTCTAGTGTGTTAATGTTAGTGCATTACAAAAACAATACTAGAGAATGGTAAGATGGTTTTGATAAAAATTTTATTCCATGCATTAGAAGCAGACAACCTCACTGAGACACAAGATACCAAATACTAAGCCACTCCTGCCACCTGGTGGCTGTACCTCAAATCCTTCATTGCTCAGAGATCTGATCTCAAATAACTATATCATATAAATAGTCACAGAAAAAAATGATACTTTTTATATTTCACAAGCTTTATTTTTATAGCTCATTATAACATTTTTTACAATATAACTTAAGCATAACTTTTAACCATAATAATAAGCATAATTTTCAACAAACAATTCACACATAATTTGTAATTCAAACATAATGAACCTTTCTTTCTTTCTCTTAACTTAGAAAGCAACTATTTTAGTCAAACCTTTTCACATATTTTAAATATATTTGTCTTCTTGAAGTACACTTTGCACTGGGTAGAAATGACAATCCAGCCTCTTGGCAAGAAAAAGTCTGGAATTAATGCGAAATGCATTACCTCAAGGAGGCAGGATTAAAGGAACTTCACTTGACCCTATAAATAACACAAAGAAAGAGTTAATAATACAAACAGTTGTTGGTAAAATGGGACTAGCTGAAATGTTTTCAGTACTGAAGGACAAAAGGTAGAAATGCTGTGACAAACACAAGGCCTCCAGTCACATACTTACTTTAAGGCATTTACAGAATGTAAAGTTCTGTCAAGTAGCTTTTTGGCACTATGCCAATGACACCTTTCATCTCCCCAACCCACCAGCCAAAAGTATCATACTCCTGAGGGAGAGAACACAAAAACATTCCAATCACCTGACTGAAGCCAGTTTCCACATCTTCATTAAAGCTTCAACCATCAGTGCTGTGACACAAGACAAGGGCAAACCTTAAAGCATTCAGAAGGTAAGCAGAAGGCAAGCAGCTGTCAAATTTTTTTTAGCGTTCACAGCTTTGTTCACCTCAAATTTCTATCTTTTCTCCTGTCATACTAATTCCCCAATGCCATTTTCCAAGAGCAACTTCCATACAGAATTCTTACAGATGTATCACTAACAGCATGCAGCCTCAAATCCTGAAATAACAACATTTCAGGATTTGAGGAGAAACTTGATTTTCCAGTAACAACATGGAGGTTGTTAAAACACAGATTGTGGGCTGACATCATCAGCCCCATTTTCTGACAAATGCATTGCTGCCTGACGAAGAACAGTGAGGCAGAAAAAAAAGACGTCAGAAATGTTCTGTGCCCAAAAAGAAGTGGAATAGCGGTAGATGAAGCGGAGGATCTAAGGGAAGAGGAATGGAGCACCAGCTCTACCATACTACTTAGGTAGTCTGACCTCTGAGTGAAGGCACGGACATGAATCTTTGGGGTTTTGCTGCTCAGTATCAATTGTATTAAATACAGACTGCCAGGAAGTTTGCAGCCAGTATAGTCAATGCATTGAGCAGGTTATATTATATTTGAATGGTCAGGAGGTAAGGAGTGAACCAAAATCTAATCTAATCTGTTTGTGACAGAGCATACATTTGCATATCCTAAACACACAATAACACAACACTGAGGACAGATTATAATCAATTACGTAAAAGACACAAGACAAACACACTGGTACATCTTCAAGAGTCAGGGGTCTGCCACAAGGGGGATTTGGGGTGTTTGAGGTTTTCTATTAGACAACAAACAGGCTCAATGCAGGGCAGCTCATGTTTGTTCTCTGCCAGCGAGTTCATTAAATGGAAAGAAAACCACTTAAAAGCAAATAAAAATTAAAATGTTTCACAGAAATAACGCGGTTAATAGAATAAATTATGTTTAGATGGACTTTGCATTGAATCGTTTAAAAGGTTGATAACAGAGAACAAGGGAAAACAACACAGTGGGCGGGATTGCCGATTTTTCAGATCCCAAATATATGAGAGGTTCAAATATACAAAACAAGTATTCATTTCCAATACTTGCAAACTTCCATTTCAGATTGACTAAAGATAATGGTCTAAATCCAGAAAGTTTGTATATGTTTGCAGCTCAAATGTGGCTTCTCCCGCTTCTGTGTTCACTGATTAAGTTTTTTAAAGCAGAATCTACAGTAACAGAATATCCATAACCAGGTTTAAACTGAAAAATCCAGCCTTACAAGAGCTAAAGCTGGTCTGGCCTCAAACATCTCTATCTAGTGTACTCCATCCTACAGCAGCCGATTCTTCATGGTGTGCAGTGACTTTTATAGCCTCTCTTCTCTCTGACACACCAGGCTTTGATCTCCTCCGAGCAGACCAGATACCCTCCATCCATCCTTCCTCTTTCACTGGCTTATTGCAGGAGACAATGTCTCTCCACGTGGAATGAAACAAGAGATGTGGTTTGCATTATAGCACTGCAGAAGTTAAATATGAACTTTCTGCGGTCCTGCGCTTGACCCACAGGAACTTAAGTGATTCCGGTTGTGCAGTAGGGGCAGATGTAAAATGTCTGCTCCTAGATAGCCAAGCTCTTAGTGCATATGAGCACATATCGACCTATAAAACTCCAGGCAACTTAATGCTGCTGCTGACAGCTCCCACAGATATAAACTGTAATGGAGAAACAGACAGTGGCCCGCAACAGTCTAGACCTGTGTTCTCTTTTCTTGAGCATAAAACAGTGCTGTATAAATACCAGCAAAGAACATGAGAGAAGCTATACCTAACAAGTTGTTCTTTTTTTAACCATACTTGTGATATTAAAATCATATCTCAAGTGTGTCCTAAACAGTTTTCTAGTTTTATTAATTGGATACGTCAATGCCATATACATAACAACACAACAGGTTGTGCAAATCAGCTAAGGAATTAAACATCCACCACGTGAAAGGTATGCTTCCTGTTGCTGTCCTTTGAAACAGCCACACTTCATTGTATTGTCTGGTGCTGTAGGCCGAGCCACTGATCAAGGCACACATGGTGTCAGAGAGTGTTGAGAGTGTGTGCAGGAATGGCCACACTCACAGATTAGCAGGCATGTGTTACATGTGAAACAGCAAAAGGAAAAGACCTCACACTCTGCCAAACCAACTTCAGACACATACACACATATCTGCTTAAGATCAATTGTTATATCAGAAGGAACTAACTCTAATGGGACTATGGCTTATTGCAAGTGCATGGATTGGCTCCACCGTTTTGCAGCTCATAGAACATGTATGAGCCTGGACCACATGATTTGCTTAATGCATATGAGTCTGTAGCTAATGTCTAATGCATAGTACAAAGTGATTTAAGCATGGATGGAACCTTATTAGCTAATGCATGGTATGTACATGCATCCATATGTAGAATAGGATAAAAAAAATAATCAACAAA
Organism: Ictalurus furcatus; assembly: GCF_023375685.1. Lineage (NCBI taxonomy): Eukaryota > Metazoa > Chordata > Actinopteri > Siluriformes > Ictaluridae > Ictalurus > Ictalurus furcatus. The sequence continues at coordinate 14,716,160 of NC_071255.1, read as the reverse complement.
AAAAATGCTTAAAATTCATGTCACAGATGGAAATTTACAGCTATTCAACAAACCCTATAAAAAGGCCGCCAATAAGGTGAACAATATTCGCAGAACAATTTCCACCTAAGTGTTTAAATATAAAGAATGTCCAAAGCTTGCATGTATAATGTGCATATATAATTTTTATTCAAATTACATAAGAGTTGGCTTTACAATGATTACTGATAAATAATGGACAATATGCACAAACTGTGATAACTTGTCATCAGACTTACTTTGGTCTAGCTTTGAAAAGAGGTGTGTGTGTGTGTGTGTGTGTGTGTGTGTGTGTGTGTGTGTGTGATTTAGAGCCCTGACACCTCCCTCTGGTCTGATGGTCAATACCCTTTAAGAGTGGCTTTGGGTATGCTTGGGCAATAGTGAGGAAGGGGGCAGGGGAAGTCCTGCAGCTGCTGCATGGCCAAGGGGAAGGAGCCTGGACACTAATAGCCCCACTAGTCTGCTCTCCAGACTGCACTGAATTGGCCATAAGCCGCAGCTGGACACTAAAATCCAACCAGCTTTATGGTCACTGCGGCTGGAGAAGAGGGGGAAGGGTCTTCAGCACAAACAGCCAAAGCAACAAGCACCGACAGACACTAAAATAAAAACAGTACCAACAAACCACAGCATCAGCCAGCCAATAATATCATTTGTGTTATTATGAAATTATGTACATACAGAAATACATAGATCTTCCGAACTAAATTATATATATCTACTATATATCTACATTAATATTACAATAACTAAAAAAGCGAATCATAATAGTCAAATATACATATTATGTGTAGAATAAAACGTTGTGTTTAAAATGACTAAAATTACTTAACGTATTCCTGAACTTTCTCAGTTTGGTGAAATATCTCGTTATCATTTCCAGCCACCAGGTGGCAGACTTGCTCTAAAAAAAAAAATCACTGGTGCCCCTGATTCAGCTGACGTTACTGGAATTGAGACACTTTTCTTGATGGCACATTATCTTGTACGGTGATGGGTGATGTACGCCCTCTAACTCTCCCGCGTTTGATTTACATATCAAAATGTAAGTGAATTTTAAAAACATTCAATAGTTCACATTACGTATTTTGTTCCAGAGTTTTTTTTCACCCATTGCTAAAAGACAATAAATTAGAAATCAGTCCAAGTTTATTCATTCATCTTCAATAAGCACTTTATCCTGGTCAGGGTTGTGATTGATCTAGAGTCTATCCCTGTAACACTGGATGCAAGGTGGGAGAACCCTAAATGGGACACCAGCCCATTGCCAAGACACCATGCACACTCACATTCACACAGTCATTCCCACCTAGGGGCAATTAGTGCAGCCAATGGACAGTCCAAGGTAACCAAGAAACCCTGAGTTAACCATTGTGAATTTGGTGAAAACATATCAATCCAAGTTGTTTTTAGTTAACAAGTTCTCATGAGCTAGGAAGACAAACAGACCAGTGCATCGATGATCAAGTCTAATTAAGGGGAAAAATATTTTTTATAATGCGAAAATGTCAGACCAAGCTAGAAGTGTCATGCTTCCAGGAACAGAAAAGGCCAACCCTGTCTTAAATTAATCAGATGGTTTACCTAGCTGATGCTCTTAGCTAGGTACGAACTTCAGAGCTTGGCTCATCACAGCTGGCCGACACATCCCAGTTGACAGGTACAGGAACTTATTCTCCAGCACACCTGGTGCAAATCTAAAGTTGGATTCAGAGCTTCCACAGAACACAAACTGGCATTAAAGGCATACACAGTTACAAGGAGTGACAGAGCCATGCTGACGGTAAGCGGATGGCAGACCTAACCAAACATGGCATCAAGCCTCCCAGAAGGACTCTGTTGAAACACACACATACTCTTGTGGATAAGGAAGAAGTGGAGGTGGCAGAATGCTACAGGCTGCCAGGTCACACGACGCTCCAGGCCAAAATCACTAAAACAGTTTCCTGAGTGACAAGACTAATCCAATCACTGCACTCCAAGAGAAGGTTCATCTCAGTTTAACATTCAGAGTACAGTACTGCCTCTGACAGGAAGCACAGTTGACCTGTTAACAGTCACTATCACCACATCATCCAAAGCTACACAGACATTACTACCTTACTAAACCCTGTATTTGCAAATTTATTAGCTATTTGTACACTACAACACTAGCTCATGAAGTATTACATGTTGTTCTGAATCTGGAGTGTAACGTTTAAAGCCTCCAGAACTTTCCAGCTGTTCTCATACCTTGCTGAGGATGTAGATGGCATCTCCTCTCTTGAAGGACAGTTCATCAGGTTGGTCTCCATTGCAGTCCCACAAACCCTGGAAGTAGTTCTGGTAGTCTGTGCTCTTATTTACTGCTGTGTGGGGAAAAAAAGAAAGACATTTTTCAGAGTATCAAAAATGTTGGAGAATAAATATGAGCTCTAATGCTGATTATCTATTTTTAATATAAGCTAGTACACTGATTTATCTTTAGCTAATCACTAATTTATGTTTAAATATAGGTGGCTTATAATTCTAATTTAGCTGAGTTTACTACTACTACAGAAGATACTAATTCAGGAAGAATATTTGCAGCTGTATTGTTATTCATTCAATTTTTCCACCGCATTAAAAGACCAGCAGTGGGCAGCAGAGAGCAAAAATAGGCTAAATAAGGGTCCAGAGCAGGGCTCTTAACTCTTGTCTTGGGGATTTGCTACCCTGCACAGCTAGAAGTTTTACCTACTGCTGACACACCTGATCTAACTCGTATAGGGCCTAATAATTAGTTGATGTGTCTGCACTAAGGAAAGTGTGCCAGGCAGAGGATTCACAGGTATGAAATTGAGAACCCCTGGTCCAAAATAACAACATTTTCCAGAGGTATTAGGCCATCTACTAAATCTTTTTTAGGAATGTGGGAATGACCCTACATGTTAGTAATTATCTCAGGAGTTAGCAGAAATACAACATGCATTTGTATATACACATATCATGCACATATTTGTGTGTGTGTGTGTGTGTGTGTGTGTGTGTGTATATATATATATTACACACACACACACATATATACACACACACATATTCTATAATAACAGATAACACAGCTCATTCAGCAACAAGAGCGAAGCATTTCCTTTCACATCAGATCATGTCAAGGAAGTCAATTATCTTCATTTTGTGGACATTGGAGTCTTTATGCACTCATATAATAATATTAAATTGATTTCCAAATTGATCCCCAAGTTTTAGAGTATGCCTCTTGCTGCCACATTCTGAGCCATATCAAACTGATTAATGTGAATTCACATTTATCCCAACATAAAGGGTTTACAGTTATAGCTTTTGTTTTACCCACACCATGCTTGTCTCTACTGCTGGCCCCTTTTCCTAAGCATCTGTCATGAGATCCTGCCTGAGCCATGGCTCTTGTCAGCAGGACTTCCTGTGCTGTGAGCTGAGAGCAGAGGGCCGGGGAGGGCCACAGTGCCGCTGGCAGCCTCTCCACTCCACTTCCTGCCAGTGCCTACCAAATCCTGCCCAGTGGCCAAAACTCACCAGGGCACACACTGCACTCAAGCAGGGACACAAAACCCTTCAAAAACCACACATAACAAACCAAAATAGTCCCACAGCAAATCTTGTTATAGGATCTATCTCTAGCTATGTTTTAGCATAAATTTTAATTGCTTCTGCAAGGAGTTTATTTTTTGATGGAAAACTACATTTCTTTTTATCAGAATGTTGGGTTTTTTTTTTTTTAGAAAAGACATTCCTACTGTTGTTTAAGTGAGAATAATATTAGACAATAATTTAATTGTGTAAACAATTCTGTGTCATGTTCATATAATTTATTTTTGCATAGTTTCATGAAGGGTACCAATAATTCTAGAGTTCTACATCATTAAGAGCCTGACTGACTTTAATATGACTAGCACAGCATTGTACTACACTTGCAACCCTTGTGGTTAGTTGAAAATGTCCATATTCTTCTAATAACTACTGTACCTTGTCCTTATTTCTGCTCTACTGGTAAAAACGTGCAGCAATTGTGATACATTCAGCTCCTTCAACAATGATATTGTTGCACTGTATTTTGCCTTACTTGTAAATCGCTTTGGATAAGGGTGTCTGCCAAATGAGAACATGAAATTGTAAATGTAAATGCAAATAAAGTATGCCAGTATGTAAATGTAAAAGAGAGAGAGAGAGAGAGAGAGCAGCTCTGCAAACCTGTACAGGTGAAGAGAGAGATATGTTTACAGTGCTAATAACAGTCCAGTATGGTGGAACCTAAAAGACCTTTCATGCCTTCCTCTATCTGATTCTTGTAGTCCCTCATCCATCAATTCATCCATCTTTATTCTGACTGAGCTTTTTCTACTTTTCCCCTAAAAAAATTCCCTCAACAAACTCAAATACTCATCCTTTGTTTCTGTTTCTCTTTTGCAGAACCAGCACTCATCCATCTATCCTTCCCACTATCTCTCTCTAACTTTTAATGAATCGTTGTATTAAAATCCCCAGAATCACAGGAGAGAAGGCAAGGGCCAGGGCTCTTCTGCTGGTCAGCACAGAGTCAGCAGCGAAGTGAAGATTTACAGGGCTGAAAGAGTATGGAGAGGCCTGGTGGCCTCAGTGCAATTACCTGTCACTGGAAGTGCTACAGGGGGTTTGCTGACCGGTTCTGGTGCTGGTTTATTAGTGTGAGGCATCTCCTCCTCTGAGACAGAAAAGGGTAAGCAAAGAAACATAAGTTAAATTAAAGAAATTAGTTCATTTAAGAGGTTCAGATTTTATTTACCCTCAAGTTTTACATTTGCTATTAGAAATATGCTAAAGGGATCTTATTCGTATCCTACACGTCATCCTTAAATTTCATCACGGGTTCATAGTCTTGAAACTTTATATATATGATAGTGTTAGGTTTTATTTTTAAACTTTATGGCTTATATTAGCTTAAGATGCCAAACCAGGAAGCTCCTCATAGATATCGTCATCAATGGGTGCAGGCATGGGTGCAGGTATGGATGCTGCACTCAAAGGTACGCAGTCATCGTAGGTGTCCTGCTCCTCCTCCAAAGGAATGATTCCTTCCATGTCTGTGTATGAGTGCAGAAGTGTTAGCTTACAATGTACTGTGGCAGCAAATACCAAATAATACATTTTTTTTTAAAACACACACACACACTCCCACCTTTTATCACAAAGCTAATCTGCTCTACCCATTCCTCTGCCTCTTTCTGTGAGGAGGCACAGAACTAGAGAAAGAAAGATTGAGGTAACAATTAGCCATCATCATAGACCCAAATTCAGCTCAGATAAGTGGATATTTTAGTGTTTACACAAGTATCGAAAATTTTATATGAGCAGAGCAATGACGATGACATTTACCTGGTAAACACGTTTGTCGGGAGCAGATATTTCAAAGCAGCAGTCTTTCTTGGAATCTTTGCGCAAACTGTTGTTAATTTTGACAGCATAACCACTGATATTAAACTCTCCCTTTTGCTGTTTATCTGATGAGATTAATCAGAATTATGAGAATTGTTTGATTAAGCTAATTTGTTGATAAGCATGTACAGGTTTACACTTAGTCAACAGTCCACTAAACAATCCAGCAGTTGAGAAAAATAATTCTCTGTGGTTTACTAACTGAAATACACATGAACCCATTAGAAATAGAAATGATCATACCTTTCTCACTGCCATAATAATAGAATGTGTGGTTGCTCAGAGCGCACCATCTCTTTTGCCACTCTGTGCCAAAGAAGCTGTGATCTGCCGGAAGGCACATGTTTACAGGTTACAGTATTTAAAAACACACACACACACACACACACACACACACACACACACACAAGCTGAAATACATCTGTTTAGAAGGTGTGAATGGCTGCCAACCTTTTCTCCGTTTTTCCAGGTAACCACTCTTGAACACAGCTTGAAGATCTTGAGCTGCTACTGGAGGAGCCTGCTGAACTCCTGAATAAACCAAGTATACAGGGCTTAGAATACAGTTTGTACTAGTCTCACAGACTTCATCACTTAAACATGGCAAAATCATGTTTTGTAGATGAATAATAGAATGAAAATAAGGTTACTCAATCATGTACACTGGTTTACACAGGGTTACACTCTACAAACCAAAGATCACCAGAATGCACCGCATGTGCAGCCCTTATTTGCATTGCAAAGCTGAACAACCCACCTAAACCATTTGTTTATAATCCACTATTTGCATGGCTGAATGAGAGTGGGAGTCCAGATGAATGAGTGACCTCCTTCAAGTCAAAAATCCCTTACCACAATCACTACTGTTGACAAAGAGGCATGGAAATACTCAATGCAGACAATGAATAAGACAAAAACCTTCTGAATAACTATGCTATTATTCTCGAATGTAAATCCGTGTTTAAGCTTTCCAACGAATCCCATTATTATCTTTGGATCTTCAGTTATAGAGGTGCTAGGTTTGAGCAAAATTATCTGATAATCTTACAGTAGTTGCATCTATATCACATTAAAATTATTGTGTGAGAATGTAAACCACATTCTGCAAGAACAAAAAAAACCTTGCCAAGATGCTTGAAAAGCATCTTCATGATGCACATTACTTATATGATTACTCTTGTCTGTTGTGATCGTTCTTGTTTCTCACAACAATTTCATTTATGTTCACTGAACATGTCATTTTATCAAAAAAGATGGCACGCCTTGATTGAAATGGAACCAAGTAAAATAAACCACCCCTAGGTCTAACCTCAAAGTTTGCTTAATCTCATTCCTGAAAAGCAGTGTTGGCTCAGAGCACTTTCTCCTGGTTGCAGGAACAGCTGTGCTATCTGGGGGCAAAAGGGCCTATAAAACACCCCCATGTTTCAAGGCAATAAAATTTCACACAAGGCTAAGACACATCCGCACAAGCAGACAAACACAAAAATGCATACCTAAAATAGACACAGCAAAACCACACACTTTCACACAGTAGTATCTCTCTGCAGTGCAGCCAGAGCTTTTGCATGGTTCATGTGATAAGATACGCACCACGATTTGAAACAAGGGAGATTTACAGGTTTTCTTTGGTTTAGCTTCATCCAATAGGATGTTCTTAGCTGTGCCCAATGAAAATAGTAGTCTGAAATGACATTGGCTGTGGGCGACATTGTCTGAGGTCCATGTCATAAAGCATTTGTGCTAAGACAAAGGAACGCTTAGGCTCTGCCGCCTGTGCTTTTTAGTCATTCCTGGGCCTGTTGCTAGGCTACAGCAACCATTCAAACAGTCGTTTCAACTCATGTACTGATCTACAGCAATTCCCAAAAAAGACAAGACATTTTTTTCACATTCGTTGAGACACAAGCAGGCAGTGTAGATAATTAAGCATTACACTGGAATACGCAATTTTGTCCACTACTTCACTCTAGGTTTAAACGTGCGAAAAGATGATATTGACCAAAATAGAGCTTCAGTGGCTTTAGTTTTACATTAGCAGACCATTTTCTGTTGATGAACAAAGCATCAGTACCAACCCAGCAGTGTAATCTTTCCACCAAAGTCTAGTCTGCTTCTAACAATAGCCTCATCCAAAGAAAAGTGCTTAAAGGAAGTATTTGAGTCACAGTTGTGCAATACGGTTGTTACCCAAATTACAGCTTGTGTACAAGGCCATTACTGTTGCACCTACCATCGTATGCCGGCTCCTCGTCCCTATCCATGCGCTCAGAGTGCAGCGAACTGCCGTCATTGTTGCTGTCTGCTTCCTCAACCTCATCCCACTCTTCATCTCCTACATGACAAAGTTTTCATTACTGATTTGCCAACTGACATTGGAGGAAATGGATGTCAGCAAATTGAGGTCTCTTTACTGACATTACATGAGCAAGATGTAAACGTAGTTACATGATTGCATTCAGGATTCATTGTCATGCCTGAAAGGCACACAGTACTAATTTTCTTAAACTGGCACTACATAGAGAATGGCAGTCAACCAAAACATATGGACATACAAAAGACACATTACTTTGCATAGGTTTTGGATAGCCAAATGCAAAATGAGACTGAATAGTGCACCTGTTACCCCAACCTTTTCATGCCTTTACAATAATAGAATATTTCAGGACACTAGGATGTCCTGTTTAGGGAAATATGTGCAAATGGAATAATGGGGAACTGCTTGTGGCCTTTGTCATCCAACAATCTACAGGTATACAAATAGGATAAAATGCCATTAAATAGTAAAAATAGTAAATATATCATTGTACTCTAAAATCAATCACATTTCAAAGGCAACAGTTGATATATGCATGTTCAAATATACATTTTTTTAATGAGCACAAACCAGTGCAGCCAGCTACCTCTGCTGGGCTCAAAAGTCTGCACATGCAATATATTTAGTGTGCTGCGTGCCAGGAAGAAGCTGCAGTAATGTGCTGAACGCAAACTTCCCTGTTTTTGTAATGTGAATGTAAGCCTCCTCCATCCATCAGGAACAAAGACATACAACCTAAAAACTTACGTTTTTCCTTGAAATCCTGAGGGTAACTGAAAAAAAAGGACATTTTTATTTATTCTATTTATTTATTTATTTATTTATTTTACATGTAATGACTCCAGTGCTAACATATGTGACGGAATTCTTTATAGACAGCCATATTACATGTTATACTGCACATACATTCTTTCATACCTGGCTTTGACATCCTTTATCCTCTTTATAAAAGTATCTCTTTTCTCCTTCGCCTTCTTGCTCAGATTTTCTCCTTTCAGAACCTCTGTCAGAAATGCCTCCAAATCTGAAAATCCAGATTAGCCTTATATACTTAAATATATACTTATTTATTTGTCATCAAACTAGTTGGATATAAAGAGCAATAACAATTTATTTTCACACCTATGAAGGTCTGTGGAAGTGTATCCCAGTGTATGTCAGTGAAGAACTGAAAGTACACTACTCTCAGACTCAATCAAATAAACAGTAAACAGTAATAAACAATAATACGACAAAATTCATGTTACACTTATGTGACTACAGCAGTTCACCTAGAAGTTTTAAACAAAGTTTTAAAATACAAAAATAGCCCATTTCGTGAATGTATGTACTTTCATTCACTGGTTTGTGTTCTGTCAGTTCTCTTACACATCTCATCCATCGACTTCCTCTTTTCTGCCAAATAACCGCAGCTAATAAACTAGAGACAAAAGTTTCTGATATTTCTGCGCCGCTATGATATTAGTTAATTTGGGAGAAAAAAAATATTACTATCGTAAATTTTGTTTTTTGATTGCGACAATCTGCTACCTGAGACGAGCGTGGTTAAATCCTCCGGAATGGCCTTCATTCTGCCACTGTGCGCTTTTCTCTCTCCGGTCAGCGTTGGTTTTAGTTTTTTCACCCGTATTCAGACATATCCCACCTCCTGCCCTCCCATTGGCTATTAGTTCATATTCACGGGCAGTGGGTGGTCTGTACGTTTGATCTCATCGCATGTATGAGCTTCTAGCCAATCCTACCACAGGCAGGCGGGGGGTTATAGGAATACGGGTAGGGCAATGAATATAACGCCTTTGGCCGCAGTAGCCTTCGAAACACGGAAGTTTCTAAGTTAACTGATTGAGGAACACGGAAGTAGACATGCGTAGAGTGGAAACTATTGGTGAAAAAACGCTATGGAGAACGTACATAGTGTTTAGCGACTGCGCATGCTCATTTCGGTGTTTGGCAGCTATCATGGACGTGTTTCATTCATGAATATGTAAAGATGAGTGATGGTGACAAATGATGATCAGTATTTGGTAGGGAATACCGTTTTTCTTTGGTGTCAGTGATGTTTGGTGGACCATGGCCACCCCTCTAGCCACCCCAGTAAGACATTATTAGCATTTTAGCATGTTTTTAAATGTTATGTTTACAAATTGTGTGTTACAGCAAATCAGCAAAGAAGTAGAAAACCTAATGAAGGGGCCCCTTGTTCCAAAAAAGGGGCAGGTGAAGATTCAGGATTATATAAGGCTTCCACAAAACACACAACCATCCAACTCTCTCTTTCCTTCTCCCCTTGGTCCTGCACTTTTTCACAGAGATCACATCAGTGTACAGGCCTCTGATGACCTGCCAGGAGACCTGCACTGTGTCACTTCCCAATCCCCTTCTCTCTTATTCCGTCTCTGCTTCTCAGGAAGCAGAACAATTTGAATTACTGTCTGACTTTGTTCGTAAACATATACTGTACATTTTGTAAGGAATAAAACATCATGAAACAATCAGGTTAGCACTGAAAAGTCTGATAACAGAGAGAATTGGTTTGGATATAAACTTTGGGTTTGGATATAAGAGAATCCTCTCACAGCACAAGCTAACTTATTCCAAGCTAAAGTCAAAATAATAATTAGTGCAGTCTGTCTAGGTTGGATGATTAAGGCTTGGAATTTACAGTAGTGCTTTTGCTGAAAGTGCATATGTGCAATACAAACTGAGAGTTGGTACACTCTCTTTTAAAAACTGCTCAACAGTGCTTGAACTACAGCTGACCTGGCCACAGCTCCATCCAGCACACAGGGGGAGAGGAGAGATGGAGTGACCTTTGACCTTTAGAAGAAGAGGGCGGCGCATTCGTATCTCATCTCCTCTCAGACAGCCTTGTTTGATCTGGACTCACCTCAGTTCACACATCTTAGCTTCTGGCACCAACCTACAGGGGGGAGTGTGTGTGTGTGCAAGTCTGTCTCTGTGTGTGTGTGTGTGGGTGGGTGGATGGGATATTCCAGGAATATTGTTTGTCAAAACAACAATGCTGTTTTGATTATATAAAAATATTTTTGTGTCAAAAGAAAATATTTATATTGGGGTTCTTTTTTTAGCATATAACAGAGGTATACAGATTTGTTATGTGTACAGTATCATGCCAGGTTGATTTCTTATGGTTGTATGGCTTTTATATCTTGCCAGGCACTAGAAGGTGTGTGCGGGTAGTTGCACTGTTACCTTTATGCTATATGGGGTACAGATATTATTTACAGGTGCAGCAGATCCCTGTAAATTTTTTTAAACTGATAATTAAAAAAAAAAAAAACACATTATATAAAGCGGTATTACTACACTGCTTTGATAGCAAAGGAATATATGTATTCCAGCATACATTATTGCAGCATACAGTATATAGAGCAATGTGTCACCCCTTGGAAATAATGTCTGTACAACTACAGCATAAAAAAAGCTTCTGGATTTGAATGTGAAGCATTTCTATCCTGATGGGAGTTGTCTCTTCCAGGTTGACAATGTCCTCATCCACACGAGGCACAAGGGCTCACAAATAGTTGGTTGAGTATGAAAATAATGTAAAAAATATACTAAGGCCTTCATAGTCACCAGATTTTAACCCAGTTGAACACCTGTTACAGACTGATGGGTTAGACAGTGCTCTCTATCAAAACACCAGCTGAGTGAATAGAATAGTGTGTAAAGGCACATTGAAGCTGGCAGCTGGTGCTGGCCCAACATTGCTTTATCCTTTAATTTGTGTGTGTGTGTCTGTGTGTGTGTGTGTGTGTGTGTGTGTCTGTGTGTGTGTATATATATATATATATATATATATATATATATATATATATATATATATATATATATAAAATATATAATATAATATAATATAAAATTCCAGATCTGTTGGGCAAAGAAAAATCTTGTGGGTAGCTTTGTTTTCTTTTTGTGACCTCTCTCTCTCTCTCTCTCTCTCTCTCTCTCTCTCTCTCTCTCTCTCTCTCTTACAGCAACAGCACAATACATAAAATCATGCAGATACAGGTCAAGAGCTTCAGTTAATGTTCACATTAGAACATCAGAATGTGGGGAAAATGTGATCTCTGTGACTTTAACCATAGCATGGTTGTTGGCACCAGATGGGCTGGTTTGAGTATTTCAGGAACTGCTGTAGAATTAAAAAGACCGTCAAAAAACACACGTGCATAAATCAAAACCATATATGCGTAACTCTAAAAAACTCTTAAAATTACCGAGCGTAAACCTGTTTTTGTGAGGGTTCAATTCCAAATTCAGAAACTGCTCACACAGTTGTTTTTTTGTTTCATTCTGTGTAAACTCTAGAGACTGTTATGTGTTAAAATCCCAAAAGACCAGCAGTTTCTGAAATATTCAAGCCAGCCCATCTGGTACCAACAACCATGCCATGATCAAAGTCATAGAGATCACATTTTTTTCTTCATTCTGATGTTTGATGTGAACATTACATCAAGGTCTTGACTGTTATCTACATGTATTTTTTTTAACTATGCTGCTGGCACATGATTGGCTGATTAGATAACTGCACATTCATGTACAGGTGTTCCTAATAAAGTGGGCGGTGAGTGCATATTTATCATCTCTATTGTGAAGCAGGGTGGTGCCAGCATCATGCTATGGGGGTACTTCTTGGCAGCAGGGACAGAGAGATTTATTTATGTGTAAAGATTAATGGCAAAAAAAATTCTATTTAATCCATTTTAAATAAAATCTGGAACACAATACAATAAAACCTGAAGGGGTCTGAATACATTCCAAACACACACACACACACACACACACACACACACATATATATATATATAATATATATATATATATATATATATATATATATATATATATATATATATATATATATATATGTATATATTCTGTATAAGGATTGTGATGTCCACATTTCTAAGTCCACTAATCACAAGCATATGGAGTTGACTAGATGCTACTGGAACCTGACTGAAGACAGGTTCTGTGTTCATAAGAACCAAAATTAGATATACAGAAAAGAGTCTGATCTTCACTGTTAAGTATGGTGGAGGAGCTGTTATTTTGTGGGGCTGTTTTTCCCCCAAAGGACCTGGAAACCTCATTAGGTATTCATGACATCATGGACTCCATAAACTATCACTAGAAAATCTGGCTGCCTTCAGCAAGTACCCACAACTGGGCTGTGGTTGCATTTTCCAGTAGGACAAATAACAATACAACATACATATAACATGGCTTTTGACATGGCCCAGTTCAATGACTTAAGCCCCATTGTAAACCTGTGGTGTGAGCTAAAGAAGTCTATAAGAGGGGACATAGAATCCTGGAGGATCTATAAAGATTCTGTATTGAGGAGAGGTCTCCATGGTCAATAATTGTGACCCATATATTTTTGTTAAAATATATACAGTAATATATGTATTTTTCCCATATTTTTTAGAATACATTTACTTTAATTATATATTCTATGTATGTATTGCCATCCAGAATTATTTGATGATATAAATGAGCAGAAAGGATTCTATCAAATAAATCCAGTAAGAAACTACTTTCTTTTTTATAACAAAAACATTTTATTACAATTAAAAATTTTATTACAAACGTAAATTACATTTCTCTCAAAATATATGTGCAAAAATTTATATGAGAACTATTTCAATTCACCAGTTGTCATCCATCATGTATTTTCTTGTTTTCCTGACATATAAATATGAGGTCACACACAAATAAAATCCATTTGTTATGCAACACTATGGAGAACAAACAATAAAATTGAAACAAAAGATACCTCTGACTTATATTTTTAAAACATAGTGGATATTAAGTTAATGGATGAAAAAAAACACAAGAAGTTAAAATATCATTAGGAATGACCTGTGCTATAATAGAAAGATAATTAGTCCAGAACAGTTGGACATTTGTCAGGAATTGGCCCATTTGACCCATGAGCCTAGCAGGGAGGGGAAGAAGAGTTTCAGTTTCAAAATTGCACACTTTATTTATTTATTTGTTTATTTTTGTAGTGTTAAGTTCTAACATTGGAAATGTTTGCAGAAATGAAACCACAAAATTCAACCTCACCAAGCTTAATAAATTGTTTTTATTTAAATTGTGTTCTGGTCAGATGAGATATAAATCAAACATTTGGTGAGGCACACCATCAGAATGTTTGAAGACAAAAAGATGGCCACATACAAGGAAAATCCCCCAAACTCACTGTGAAATATGGTGGTGGATCATTGATGTGTAGGCTCTGCTGTGTGGCTCGTGGTCCAGGAACTCTTGGGAGGATTAGTTGTACCATGAATTTTGCTGCATACCAGGAAATTGTTGCCCCTGGTTTCTCCTGCCAGGAGGTTAAAATGTAGCCATAGACAGAGGTTTCAACAAGATTATACCCCATGCGAACACCCACATAAACACAGAAATTGTTATAGGGACAAAAAAGGGTGTTTTTTTTGTTTTTTTTTTTACAATGGCCATCTCGGTCTCTGGAATTAAAGCTGTGCTATGAATATAAAATTATACGTGATTTTGCATGTTTACATTGATGCATTTAAAACATCACAACAACATCAGGATAACTGCAGGTTTCAAGCCCTTGGCTGAGAGGGATGAGGTCACTAAGATGAGTTACAGTATGCTGCAGATAGCTCATTTCACTATCAGAACATCTAAGCAGCCTCTGAAGCCTGGAGCCCAAACACATGACAATCTGCACTTACCACTGTAATTCAGCCTGTCTGGAGGGTATAGTGAAACGTGTGAAGTATAAACTCTGTTGTGGATGAGAAGGCATTTTACCTTTTGGCCTTCAAAGGATTAAGCTGCTCAGGTGTTGTTTTTAAATAGCTTAGAATTAGCTTACATGGAAACCTAACATCTTGGGGGGTGGGGGGGGCAAAGTGCATTGCCAGATAAAGATCGACAAAAGGTCACCTTTGATGGACATTATATTTATTATTAATGCATTCAAGCTTAGAAATCCCTTTTGTTTGCTTCTGTGGTAAGAGAAATGTGTATGCAGTTGCTTTGAGCTTTACACCCCCTCACTGTCTGGTTTTGCTTACAACACCTCTTCAGAGAGTGCTCATGAACTTGGCTCAGACCTGCAGGGTACGCAGCTGTGAGCGACTTCCATCCAGCTGTTGCACTCTGCAGTCCCAGAGATTAATTCTTTCATATTATATACAGGGTGACATAACCTACAATCAAATCAAAACAATAACATGTAATAACATGCTGTTTGACCACAATAGTACTGTTAACGCAAAGAATGCAACACTTCAGCCGTTGCTTATTTGTATTGTAAATTTCATGAAGGAGGTTTGCTTTTGAATCTTCTGGGGCCGGTTTTTGCCTAAGGTATGGTTTAGTTAAGGAGGTCTAAACATTCATTCATTTTCAGTAACCGCATTATAATGGTCAGGGTTGCGGTGGATCCTGAGCATATCCCAGAAACACTGGGAGCAAGGCAGGAGAATTCACCCCAGATGGGACTCCAGCCAATCACAGTGCACTATGCACAAACATTCAAACAATCATTCACACCTAGGGGCATTTTAGCATAGTCACTCTGCCCACCTGCCTGTTTTTGGACAGTGGGAGGAAACTGGAGAACCCGACGGAATCTCATGTGAACAAAGGAACATGCAAAACTCTGCAAATACATTAAACCAAGCTTAGGATCCAACCAGGAAAGCTGGAGCTGTCAGGCAGCACAGTGCACCACTGTACCACTTCCCAAGGTTGAGGTGTATAAATACATCCACCTGATGCTATTACAATTACTTACCATGCTTGTGATTTATACACTGTACCTCATACTACTTCTTTTGCTTGTCTTCATACTTCATAGAATTAACCTGAGATACAGTAAAAGGCCCAGCCAATCTATGCTACCCAGAAGCATTACAGCATGACATCCCTATAGTAGATCAAAGGTGAAAAGTAAGACTCGCTCTGCCATTTAATGAAGGTTGTTTTCTGTGATGCCTTTGGGAAGCAAAGCCCTGCATGGGAATGATGCATGGACTGCAAAAAAAATGCTGTGTTTCCATGGAAACCACTAAATGTCTAACACTATGGCTTTAAATGGCTACATAGGCATAAGCTTCAATGCTAGTGGACAAGCCATGGGGTTTTCCTTTCTGTCATCAGCATGCTAGAAGGAGGAACTGTGCACTTTTCTGTCTTTATATTTTCTGCAAATAGCACAAAGTCTTTTTCATTTAAGGCTTTGCTGACATCAAATATTCCTACAACTGCAAAAAAAAAAAAAGGCATGGTTACATGAACATTAAAATGCTTTTTCAAAATAAGGTCAGCTTAAATGTATAAGTAGTCAAATGGTACATGGTTATATGTGGTATCGACTGCTTAAATGTTACAAGATAAAAATGTTAATTGTGTCACTCATAGTGACTTTTTACAGAGTCACTATCTCACACTACATCACAGAGTTATTTGTTTATCCAAAGGTTATGTGGCATGAGATCTGACCACCAAACTTTATGACCAGCTAATAGGCATGAGAAGAGCATTAAACAGTGAAAAACTGACTGTGAAATTTTTAAAGTATTTTCTTCTTGTGTTACTGGATTGTGTTACTTCAATTGCTATAATAAACGTTTGATTGGGATAACAGACCAAGAAACCGGAATGTTATTCTAAAAGATTTGTACTTGTACAAATAAAATTTGATGCATGGCTGTTGTCTAAAGTTCAAGTAATTATTATATTATACAAGTAGACTTGATGTTATTCAGATGGCAATGATAAAACACAAAAAGAAAATGTTCAGTTTATCTACTTTATGGGTTGTTCGATAACAACTTTCCTGGGTAATGCTTATGTGTAAATAAACTTGTTGCAAATCAACTCTTATGCTGAGTTCCTACCCAGAGAAACACTGGTCTGTAACTAACTGCAGCATGTCAATCTTGTGTCTTCTTCTGTCCAAATACATCAGTCAAGTTGTTGTTCTGCTTCATTGTGGCTCTATGCCCAGTGGGTGTTAGACTGTATTGCTTGCGATTAGTTGACTTTAATACAGGATACTCTGTTAGAAAACTGTAAATGCCACCTATTGTGCAATGTATTTATTTCTGTATACTTGAGTGACTTTCTGTGCACTTGAGTCAAGTCTGTACTTGAGTGAATCCACTAAATGTGTAAATATGACTAAGAAAAGTTTAGACTGCAGTTCCCTGTATTATTTAGATGTGCCATGTCAATATCAATATACTGAATCAAAGCCTCACTTTACTAATACTGTTTCAAAATGTTGGCCAAATTAAGGTCAATGTATTATCACATTTATTCCCAGTCAGTGTCCAGTAACACCTGGCTTTTAATTGTCCGTTAATGTATGATTATAAATATTATTTAATACAATTAATTTTGAATTGAATTTAATTATGTGTGAAAATACTGTTGGATCACTGATCACTTTTTGAAAGTAAATCTGACATGTAGAACTAATTTGGAAAAGCAGGAAATGTTTCTTGTAGAAGTTCACATGCAGTTAACAGTCTTTACTAGCTCCATTATCTGTGGATAAAACCAGTGTCCAGACCCCAGAGAGTAGAGGGAACTCATTTCCATTTTAATACCCACTTCGGGAGTGCAACACTGCAGCTGTTTGGAAAGTATTAGCTCGATGGCCCACTGATAAACACGACATGCAAATAAATTTATCGTTAAAGTGAAGTATGGGCTATTAATTGTTTGAATAATAAAAATCCCACGTGGCTGCTTTTAGTTTTGGGGTTTTTTTTCAAATTCTATAAAACTACATAATAAACTATAGATTCTACATGTAGTTAAGTGTGGTGTTGTCTTCTCAGTGCAGAGTCGTGAATTAAACCAGTAATTATAAAGCGGTAATTGTAAAGCAGTATAAAAGTATATTTACATTTAATTATGTTATAATTAATAAGACTTTAAAGGAAAACTCGCATTACAGCCAATAGTACTAAACTTATACTCAAACAAGTGTAAAAGTAAAAAAAGGTTTCTGTAAAATATTTAAGGAAAAATGTATATGTATAAACATTAGCGAGGAATTTGCGTTGTATGGTGAGGCAGTCCACCATTACTGAAAGTTGGCTTATATTTGGGCCTCATGCAAGAGTTGGCTGTGAAGGAAAGTAGTTTTCTGAAATGCTTTAACCTTATATATATATATATATATATATATATATATATATATATATATATATATATATATATATATATATATATATATATATATCGAATTTATACAATATGCATTTCTGTTGTTTTTCGAAATTAAATTTCTGATCACGTTATAAATAAATATTTCCTGTTTCCGAAATTAATCTCAAATAAATTTAATTTCATTCTAGTGACTAATAGTGGGTAGAATTCAATGATCGTCCCTAGCTCCAGATTGAATTACTTGTGCTGCGGCTTCGACACTAACCCCACTGTCGAAGGTTTAATAGGCTATAAAATTTAATTGCTAAACTCTTGAACGCTACAGCTCTTGAACAGAGTGCTACCCGTGTTTTCCGATACAGTGAGAGTTTGTTTTCTCGGCCATGCACCAGCAGGGACTTTCATTACATTTGGTGGTGTTTTATATATATATATAATATATATATGTATGTATAATTTTGCTGCATATTTAGGCCTAATGGAATATTCAACAGTTAAGGCCTATGGCTGATACAATTTTCTTTAAAAACAAGCAATATATTTTTCTGCCTATATTTTGCTTATATTAAACTACGCAGCCCATGCGACGGTTATTCACAATAAGCTTGCACTTGTTACGCTTTAACGTGCTCCAGAGATTTTATATGTGCATGTAGGCTATTTATATCACTTCAGAAATTATTGGGTCTACCGAAACAAAAAATGTTTTTGTTTTCGTACTAGACTGAATATCATGTCATCCCACAGCATTTATTTTATTTATTTCACATGATCATTTGATTTTTTTATGGCATGAATTTTTTTATGGCTGTTTAATGGCATGAATTCATATTATAAATATTTAGCAAATGTATGCAAATCACAGCGGCCTTCCTTTATCTTCAGCAATGTAAAAATTTTATTTTAGGAAAATATGCCACACTGCAGCAAAGATTATACAAAAATAAAACGAAAAAATATCACTTTCTTTTTTGTTTTTGCGTTGTAAACACAATTAATCATTCAATCATTCATATTAAACTTAACCCTTCGCAGGCTAATGGTCTAGGCCTAATTTTCAAACGTTATAATTAAAACAGACTGACCATCCGTCAACGTAGAGAAAGATAACGGGGCTTCCTTGTGCTCAAAAACTGTTAGTAGTTCAAGTGTTGTAAGTCGATCGTCGTGAGCGTCTCCGAGAAGAAATCAAATGAGTCCGTGACTAAACCCATGGGGCTGTCCACCGTCTCAGACACACTCGGAGAGATGGCATCTGAGAGATGCAGGCAGGAATCTGTGGAGAAAACGTGAAAGTCGTGCATGGGGCCGTCCAGGCCTGGAGGAGTGCTATTGTCCCGAGCAGCTGCGCCGTCCACAGCCATTGTAGAGGCGCACACGGGAACAGTGGGTGACTGGTTGGGAAAATGTTTCAGATTTTTGTCATTACTGTTCAGGGGCGAAACAGTAGAGCTCGCCGACTCTCCATTGTGTCCATTCTGCGTAGTGTTCTGCTGGAACGCGTAACTCTCGTTCTCCAAGAGAGCCCCGGAAACGGAGTTCGTTCCCGATTGTTCGTAAAAAACCTTGCCATGAGCGGTGTTTTCCTCCAGGCTCACAGCTCTCGTCTCGCCGTTCTGGTTCTCCTTGCACTGCGTCTGGCGCTTATGCTTCATGCGCCGGTTCTGAAACCACACTTTTACTTGCCTCTCCGTGAGGTCCAGCAACGCGGCGATCTCCACCCTGCGTGGTCGGCACAGGTACTTGTTGAAGTGGAACTCCTTCTCGAGCTCCAGGAGCTGTGTGTTGGTGTAGGCCGTCCTCAGTCTGCGTGTGCCGCCGCCACCTCCGCCACCGTCAGAAACCTCCGGCGAACCTGCACGCGCATTGCAACGTTATATATTATCAATATGCCACTAATTATCACACGTCCTTTGTTAACAACGCGCTCTGGGGCTATACAGCTGACCTCACAAAACTTGTCCAATATATTGCGGTTCGCAAGGGGCATAAATCGTCGGTGGGAATGAAGCCACGGCACGAGAATAATTTGTGTCCTCGGCCCCGGTGCCAGAAAGCTGTGTGTGTGTGTGTGTGTGTGTGTGTGTGAAAGAGAGAGAGAGAGAGAAAGAGAGAGAGAGACAGAGAGAGAGAGAGAGAGAGAGAGAGCTGTGTGCGGTGTGAGTGCGGACGAGCCCGCGAGAAGATTAATGAACACGCCAGCTGCCGACTTGAGTAATACCAATCTATCACTCTTCATTACTGTCAAATATTAAAATTCACGCCCTACAAGTAGCGCACACAGAGTTTAGGAGTTGTGCAAAAACACCCTCAAATAATTTGTCATGCTTTCACATATTAAATATTGCATACACCATTGAGTTCTGATGCACCGGAGCGAGAGACTTTTGCCCATAATTCCTTAAAGATAACTTAAATAGGCCTATGGCTATAACATGATGTAAAATTGAAACATAGAGTGTTCGAATGAGATTTACAATTTTTTTTACCTTCAGGAGAGAAGTAGAGTGGTGCAGGGTCGGTTGTGGCTGCAGCTGAAGTCTGGTTTTTCTTTGAAGCTTTTTTCTCCTTCATCCACGGGTACTCCGGGGGTAACGAGGCGGCGGGCAGCGGGCACACGCCGTTCGGGTTCTGCTTGGGTCGGCTGTGGCGAGGGTGGCTGCCCGGGTTCAGCCTGGGAATGGTCTGCTCGAAAGGAGGAGGAATCAGTGTCGAGCGTGAAAGCGTCGAGCTCTTGATTGATGAACTTTGAAATGCATCAGCGACAGGGGGAAAAGATGTCAGGCACTCAGCGAGCGACGGCTGACTATTGATAAAGCCCGTCTCTCGCTCGAATTCGTAATTCATCTCCTCCGAGTCTTAAAGGAATTCCCCGCGCACAGATTTGGGACCTACGAAGAAATAATGAAATATTGTGCCCGGTGTAAAAAAAAATCACTATTTTGCTGATTACGGCCGTATGGGGACCGCGATACCATTAAACTGCTTTCATGGAGACAAGGTTGAAATTGGACCGTATTGCTTGTCACATGATTACCTCTGTCCAATGACAATTTGGGGTTTAATCAAAAGGAGCCACTGTCCGCGTGATTGATCGAGAAAAGTCGAAGAGGAACGCCTCATTCTCAGGGACGGGCTAGTTTATTTGCGCATTTTGTGAACAGTTTGTCCACATGCTCGCTAACTGATAATTCTTTTTTAAAAAAATTATATTTTATATAGGCCTATATGTATTTATAGCCTATAAGCTATGAAATAGAAAATGCTCGCCGCCTACTTTCTTCGACGTATTTTTCCGACTCAAATTGGATTGTGAGCCACACCACATAAAAAAACTCACCATATAAGATCCACCAGCCGTGATGCTCAAAAGAAACCCATTAATCTTGCGACCGAGTTTTACCACCAACTTTTGTCAGACTATGCGCGTTCCCAAATACACGCATGCGTAAGAACCCTGGCACGCGCACTCTTGTGTGCGCGTTCACAAGGGCGAGTAGACTTTCACTCTGCAGTTCACGCGCACAGGGGCGTGCGAGCGCGTTCATGAAGGTGTTACACGGGCATTTGCATGGGCATTGTCCCTGTCGAATGATCTTAAATGTATTAAATTGTAGAATAAAACTTTTGGGTTTTGGGTGCTCTTGCAATTGGACAGTTTTATCATAGTGGTGCCAGAATGGTCTGAGTTCGTTAATATGTATCTTAATAAGATTTTTACGATCAAGGTTTAAAAAATATTTTTGCATTGCATTTAAACGAAAAATGCAAAGTGACCTACATCCGTACAGCCTATTTGCAATTATGATTTGCAATTATGAAGGTATATGTTGTTGCCTTAACTGACCTCACGATGACATTGAGGATTTGAATAAGCCTCAAAGTATACTCTTTTGGGATATTTTAAATATATGAATGCAAAATAAACACATAAATATGGACCTCAGAATGTTCAGAATGTGACTTTTTACCTATGTTGTCTTCAGCTGTAAGTGGCAGTGGGCCACGAGCTCTTTATTGCTTATATTCCAAACAAAGAGCCCTGGAAGCCTGCGCGCTATCAATCTTGCTCGCCAAAAGGTCTGACAGCTTCGTGCCCTAAGAAACACATTTAAACCATCTAGCCCTCTCTTAGATCATATGTGCTCAGGAAGAAGGAAACAGCATAGGGATTGCGATGTGAGTCTCTCTCTTGTACATTTGTTTATAAAATATTTTACCGAAGAATGGATTGATCTTAATTCTAATTTCAAACCGGATATGCCCGAGAACTACATTTGCTTGTTTGTGGACCAAATATTCGTTTGCCCTGCTTCATTTTGGTGTTGGAAAAGAGAGTATGGGGAAAAGGATTTATATGGATAGAATTACCAAAGATGTGAGAAGAAGAAAAAAGGATTTTCTCTGCAATTACACTGGATGTATTGTGTGGGAAAGAAGTGGGTGTTGGCATTCTTCAAAAAAATCTTCCTCCTTCCTACATATTTTCTATCAAACAGCAAAGCTGGCGTGCTTTCTCACGATATGAGCAATAACACTACAAATGGACAGTTAAATTTACTCCATATAATATTTATATTCACTTCACAGAAACAGAATGTTTAATTAATCTGTATTTGTTTTCTGTTTTCAGATATAGTAATTTTTTTAGTTGTATTGCCTAAATTGTGTATTTATAGAGATTTTCGTTCACGTTACTCTGTGTACTTTTTATGTTGTGCTTTATGTATGTGTAACATGAACACTGCAATTGTATTGCATGAATTCAAGTTGCGTTAGTAATGCTAACTGTATTTAGAATGGAAATGTTTTTCAAGCATAGTTAGCTACATTCTTCTTCTTCCTCTTCTTCTGCTTCTTTTTCTTCTTCTTCTTCTATTATTATTATTATTATTATTATTATTATTATTACTATAAAATATACATCGTTAATATACAACGTCCAAATATATTTAAACTCTTATTTCAAATGACTCAGAGACTTGTCAGAAGTTATCTATTACTCTAAGGGCTTCCTTGTTCTACTGTTTATATTTTCATGCATCCATTTATCAAAAAGACAATTCTTAGATTTTTTTTATTGAGATGTTGAATAAACAGCTTAATGCTTAATCATAGCTATAAGGTTACTCGTCTTTCTATTTAATAAAGGTTTTCTGAGCAATCTCTTTGTTAGTGTCTGGCACGGTGATTAGGCTCGCTCACCGTCTGTTAGACATAACAGTCAATGCTGATCATAGACATTTACAAAATCCATCAAAATTAAAAGGGAAAACTTCGTCATCCAGCAGATGAACGTGTCGAATAATGTTTTTAAAAATATCTCGGATTTACTTGCTAAATAATTATTTATTATTGAATACCGCACAGTTTTGTTTAGTATTCGTCGTCTTCTTCTTCTTCTTCTTCTTCTTCTTCTTATTATTATTATTATTATTATTATTATTATTGCTCTTGTTATTGCTGACACTGTTGTTAAAATCCCTATAACCCATTACTGCTATATTTTAAATCGCCACATCTGCACCGCGAAAAGATATCCAAAGGTACAAAAATAATTCTTAATAAGTATTACCCACGACAATATTTCATTTGGCTTCATACGTTTACTGTAGTCTATCCAAAAACATGTCCGAGCTGGAATAAAACCCACCCAAGGTAAGAATACTATGCAGCAGCGCCTGCTACATATCCTACAACTTCATCTTTAATGTCCAATTTTTACTTAGCTATTTTATGTATTTCTAATGCAATTCGATATTCTTATTGTTTATTTCTTCCTCAGCGTGGATGCTGTGTAAATGAGTGTGGCTGAGGCGTGTATGGGCTGTTTATAGTGTGTGCGGAGGCAGCGCTCGACAGTAGGGCTTGATGGATGACCCTCAGCACACTCACACACACACAAACACACACACACACACACACACACAAGCTGTAAATGAGATCCATACCACCATTGTTCATCTGGAGGTGTCTGTCGTTTCCGGCAATATAGACCATAATAGGTTTTTACAGATTATGGCGTTGTAAAGTAGTCCTTTTCTAAAGCGTAATATGAACTAAATATTATATTGTAATCAAATCGCTGCTTACTCTGTGCCTTGCATTTTATATCTATCGTATTTGGTATTACTTGATTAAATATTGTCCTGCGTTATTTGTAACATAATTGTCTACATTTGTTTTGTCATATGACTGCCATTAACATCAACATTCCTTTAGTACATCTGAGCCTGGTTGGAGTGTTCACATCACACAGTATAATTTGATATATATATATATATATATATATATATATATATATATATATATATATATATATATATATATATGTATGTATGTATGTATGTATGTGTGTGTGTGTGTGTGTGTGTGTGTGTGTGTGTGTGTTACATGTTAGTATGTCAGTATTTATGTGATTCATGTGATTGAGAACCCAAACTAAAACGATAATTTTAGGAAGTGAAGTACAATACCATAATTATTTAGGTATATTATGTATTAGGTTTGTATTGTGTATAGGAACAGGAAGAATATCGCAGCCAAAAGTTAATTATATGCAGGTAAACGGAAAATTAGCAGAAAATAATTTTCAGGACGAAAGCATCGCGCAATTTGAACTGGGTCCTTGTTGTATTTTAAATTAGCCAAATTTGTGTTATCGTACCCTTTTGTTTTGTTTTATTTGTTCACATGCTTGCATCTCTGGTATCATTGACGCACTTCATATTTAGTGAAAGAACGCATTTTAGAGCTATGTTTTTCATAGGAACTAATCATTTGGGTTGCACAGTATGAACAAGATATGCTTGTATTTTCTCATTTGTAAGTCACTTTGGATAAAAGAATGCTAAATGAATACATGTAAATGTAAATGTAAGATAGCCTATCATATTGGATATTGCAATGCCTATGTCTTGTATGTACAAGCATTAAAAATATATTAAAACCACTTTTGACTAATGCCACCATTAATGCTAATGACACCATTAGGGTCTTGTCTTCATTATTTTAACCAAACATTCCTTATATTATTCACGACGTACTGGCCCTGGTGCGGCTTCTGGAATTATGAATATAGTTAAAACCAATGTTATTAAAATATTAATACGATTAGAAAACGACACACGTAATATTTCCTTCGGTTATACAATCGTTCAGTAAACGTGGCCAGAACATGGTCATGGCTCTGTAGAATGTGATGTTGTGACCATGTCACTGAACCCCTACTGAAACCAGGTGCTGATCCGCACAGCCAACACTTGAACATCTTGCACCAGAGCGCAGCGAAAAAGACCCTGCCTGTCTGGAACTGACCTCGAGTTTGATGTATTGCAGGTCGTAGGGTCAGGAAAGAGTACTGAAAACTAGCCCTCACGGAAGTCTCACGGATGCTGGAAGGCTTTTAGATGTAAGCGCCTTTTGTAAGGTTTGAATTGAAAACATGAGACTTGCATATCTGTGGAGCGCTATTTAATCATGAAGTAGAATAATACAACCAAATCTTAGTTGAATTCTAAGAGTACAGATATGGTCAGCAAACCCTTATAACTCACTAAACAAACGTGCAGCCTATGTAGGGACAACAATATTACATAATAGCTTATTCCTCGTCATGAAGCAAGACATTGCGATTATGTCCACAATTAACGTGCTTTGATGCAGTACTGGTTTGTTTGCATAAAACGCAACATGCGTTTTGCGGAAGCTTATACCAACAGAGGGTTGTGCATCTGGAGATGAAAAGCTCAACACTGCCTCTAGCGGTAGTTGCGTAGCTATTCGACGCCTAGGGTTTTGCTCAAATTCTGCACTTTTTTTTCTATTTTCCTCAAATTGATATTAAGTAAAAATTTCTTTCTGGGAGCTCTTTTTCACGAATATAGTACTAAAGGTTTTAATTCCACTGTCTACAACCAGTAATAACATAAATAAAACCAGCTTAGAGCTTTAAAACAATTATTCACCACGTTACTAGCAGTTAACTTGGCAAACATTTTTCAGCTCTCTTTTTTCTCATATAGTATAAGATAAGCTGAGATAGTGTAAGGTAGGCAATAATATAGACTATAAGATCATTTACGATAATATGAAAGACAATGAAACTTTTGTATAGGCCTAATTATATATGTTTAGAGTATAACCAGAAAACGTAACAACATACGACAGTGGACTATGTGGTAGGCTATTTAGAAGACGTTAAGGGTGTACTTATATAAATAGCCTATAATGTGTTTTGGTATTCCTAATAATTAAACAGTGAAGCATCATTCAGTGGAGTTCAGTTATTTCCGTCACGTGACTGTCATATGTCACGTGATTGTTGACGCTGTGCCGTTATCAACACGTTTGTTGCTCATGGTCAGGTCAGTGTGTGGTACAGATTATGTAGAGTAACCAGTGTAATCACTGTTTATGTGGGTCTATTTGACGCATTGTAATCACTGTTTTTAACAGGTTTGTATATTTATCTAATAATAAACCATGTTACTGTAAATTTCTCAACCTGGTTAAGCTGTAGGCCTACTCCCGTAGTCCGAATGACGTAAGTAATTTAATTTATCACCTGTATAGACAAAACTTTCCCAGTTACAAAATGCATCCTTTTGGTCAGTTGCCACTGATTAGATTCATTAGACCTTCTCAAAGGCAACTTTAAGCGTTCTTGAACGTTTTGGCCTGGACGTTGCCTCCATCTGGTGGTTATTATGGGTAACAGCAATGGCTTCCGTTGTGATTGTGCAACTTTTTTTCGACTGTTAACTATAGTATAGATGTAGCCTGTGTAGCACTCTGTAGTTTGTGTCAAAGAAACCGCATACTAATACACATATTTAGTAAGACAGTATCTGGATTTGGACGTAGGTAGAGTGCCATTAGAATTAACTCTAACGCAGTACGCATAATAGTGTTACTCATGTCTACTCTTTTTTACTATTGAACTAGTGGGTTAAATAGAGGGGGAAATTTAATCTTGATTGCTGTTAATTCATTAACATTATCTAATATGTCTAATAATATTTAAATGTCTTTTCACCATCCCTGTTTGGGCATACACATAATAGCTTAGCTTTGGGGGGTTGGGTGTTAATTAATTAGATTGGTTTTTCCCTTGATTTTCAATTGACTTTGAAGAATTTTTAAATTGTTCTTGGCAAAACGGTGAGGATTAGTGAACATAGGCTAGAGCCAAATGCAAGTCTCACAGGACTGATGGGTCAAAATGTCTGCTTTTTTCTCTGTGCCTTTGTGTTCGGCGTTAACAAATGGACGACGCGATCAGGAGTGTCGTCATTGTTGCTGTAATAAAGTAATTAGCAGAGAAAAAGTCAGACAGTGCGGAAAGCCTTGCGTTTTATGGTGCTGTCTGTGCCTACAGCTTTGAAGGTACAGCCTGCAGTGCAATAATCAAGAGAATGTCCCCAAATCATTGTTCCTTAGCAGCTGTTAGAGACCGATAAAACGATAACCTTTCCTACTGTATTTTACTGTGACAAAATATCCCATACTATGCCTTCAAAGAAAATGCTCGCGCGTGTTTGTATGTGCGCTCGAGACTTTGTGTTTAAGCACGTTTTGTGCGTTAAAGTTTTATGATGCAGTCTATATGCGGTAGACCACTGCTTCTATAATTGCACACACCCCATGTTTGTCACACAATATAGGCCGTGTGTGTTATTATATTGATGACGATAAGGAAGTGGCGTTTGAAAAATTCCTACAGGTCGGCCTTCAATCACTTTGCACCCCATAAACTGTTAAGACTGTGATTGTGGTTTATTGTTGGTATGGCCACCAATATCATTTGCGAATGCACGTACACATAACACACTCAAGCCTGTCCACGGACAACAAAATAAACCTGATTTATATGACACAAACGAGACACGAAACAGGGAATTTGTTATAATATATGAACGGTGAAAAGCTGAATATGGGATGGTAAACGTGACATGGAAAAATGTTTGATTTTAAAACTTTAAACCTGCGTAGTATAAGGTTTCAGATTATATACAGGACTTTTCAGACTGTGTATATATATATATATATATATGTATATATATATATATATATGTGTGTGTGTGTGTGTGTGCGTGTGTGTGTGTGTGTGTGTGTGTGTATGTATGTATGTATTATCCTAGACCCTTATATCCAAGATTTCATCCAAATATTTTAATATATAAATTCTTATGTAATATTATTATAGATTATTCTATCTATCTATCTATCTATCACTAATATCATTAATAGCAGTAGATATAATTAATTGTAGATTGTTGTAAAAAAAAAAAGTAAAAAGTTAAATGTTCAGTGGCAGGTTATTACGTTTTGCAATCGGAAATAGAGCAATAACAAAATATTAAATTTTCTGAACTTTATTTGTCATCTACACAGATGAACTTTGAATTGAAAATGGTTCAGCTAACTGATGATTTGAGGTATTTACTTGTACAGCCTTTTTTCCAGTCACAAAAAAATTCAAGCATGTTTATGATACAAAATTCACCGATGTCTCAATGACAAAACACTTATTTTCATAATGCAAATAGGTAGTTCAAATACATCTAGGTAGTTACATTAAACATTACATTAAACATTAAATATTTGGACAGAAGTCATTCTGGCATTTTAAAAAGCAACTGACACTCATGCAACTCAACAATATTAAATATATCGAGCATTTAGTATATGTCCCTGAAATCAGTAGCCTACATGGAAAGTTTCTCAAATCTGAAAGAGACTCAAAAATGTACACAATTATAAACACTGGACCTACAACAAGCAAACACGACACAAGCTGACTAACAAACAGCCCTATAACAAAAACGCGATCATTACACTGACACATTCTCACACCGAAAATTGGTGCAAAAGTAATTTTGTTGCTGTTGTAGAGGCATAGCACAAAACCGGTGTACGCAGGAATTAAAGCTGTCCAAACCACTGCGGTGTGCACTCATCAGTATTCTTTAACTTCAGATGTCTTTTGGGCGATTTTTGTTGCATTTCTTCATCTTCATCCTACGATTTTGGAACCATATTTTAACTTGTCTCTCGGTGAGATTTAGCAGTCTTGCCACTTCGTATCTACGGTCACGAGACAGGTACATATTAAAGAGAAACTCCTTCTCCAGCTCGAGAGTCTGATGCTTAGTGTATGGGCAGCGTTTTTTTCTCGTGGACTTCGCGTGTAGCCAGTTGGACGCAGGGTTATCTGAAAGAAGGGTCGGAAAAGGAAAAACAGAGGTAGTGATATTGCCCTCAGGAATAGACTGCGGCCATTTTATGACCTGTGGCTGGTGGGTGCGCGATTAGCCAGCAAGGAAAGATGTACAGCCTAATAAATGCCTGCTCAAAGTACAAGCAGACCACTTGCTCTTTCCAGCTTACATTTTATTTTTATTTTATTTTATTTTGTAATTAAACGGTACAATAATTCTTTTATCTGAGCAAAATATTTTGCGAGGGCATTACATTTTCCTATCTATTTACCGTCAAAAGTGAAAAAAAGGCCTTTGAAATCTGTGAGCAAATAATTGTCAATTGTGTTCTATATGCTTTATGGCACTAATTAAACTTTTTCTCCGGAGCAGGAGGATGGGGTGTGATGTGGTCGAAAGCCGTTACACGAAAACAAGGAACATCTGAAGACAGTAATCACTGCATAGTTCGTTGTTGTCAAAAATTGTGGCACCCAGCTCACTAATTTGTTGCAATGAGCTTGTAACATATTGGAGGATAATAAAATATTAACACATTTGAATCTAACTAAATTCACCAAGCACTAGGAAACAACCACAACCACAGGCAATACACTGCATATTTTGTGAAAGCAATCTGGCGCAAAAGATTAAATCATCCGATAGGTTTAGATTACAATGCTATATAATTTAGGGAACAGATACTACCAATGGCCGAGCGACGACGGTGCTGGCTGCAAACACAACACTGATTTCTAATCTCCACTATAACGTTACCCTTGAAGTAAAATTGTGCAGATAGGTAACGGTCTGCACTATTTAAAAAATGTGGAAGCCAGATGAAGTAGAGCTGCACTTACTCGGGTCCAGATCCCGCTTAGTCTCAGTTAACGTTTTCTCTTCGCTTGGTTCTGTCACATCCGCATGGCTCAGATCCGCCTCCTTCACCGCAGGGTTTGCGTTGTTTTGAACATCAGGAGCCATTAGTGTCCGTGCATCTAGCGTGGTGCACTCACCACTCCCGACCAGCGGCTCGAGTTTGATATCGTGATGCACATCTGTCGATAATCCGGCGAAAGGCACGGATGCAGAAAGCGACTCGAGCGCCCAGGCGCGCG
The DNA here is from genome assembly GCF_023375685.1 of Ictalurus furcatus. Classification (NCBI taxonomy): domain Eukaryota; kingdom Metazoa; phylum Chordata; class Actinopteri; order Siluriformes; family Ictaluridae; genus Ictalurus; species Ictalurus furcatus. The sequence goes on along the minus strand of NC_071255.1, from coordinate 14,685,879 downwards.
CAGACGTTCCATCCGACTCGGCTGTCGGACACGGTTGATGTATGTAAGGATGGTATGCGATAGATGTGCCGCCCGGAGGCTGCACAGGCACTGGGCTCCACGACGCGCCAAAAATAGCCGACTTGCTTTGGAAAGGGTACGAATCGGGTTCACCATATTCAGACAGAGATGGCTCTCGAGCCTGGCTCTGTATCGCCGGTGCAGTTGGGAACCGCGGTGCCAAATGATCATCGTCCTCGTGAGGAATGTGCGAGTCGGTGTAGTAACCCAGAGTACCCAGGGTCGACATAACATAAAAAAACGCACACAGGCGCGACCGTGCGTACAATCCTCACCACGGAATAGACACAAGCACGGAATCTGCAAATCTAGGAACGGTCGACTTCACTGTGAACTACAGACCTTTGATAAGTTGAACGGCGGCCGAGACAGGATTGGATGACACGGACACGTGACCATGGGAGAGAACAATAAAGGGGTCGCCTAAACCAGAGCTTCACATAGCCTCCATTTTGCAGTAAAATTGTTAATGGAAGAGCTGTATGCTCATATGAGAGCGAGTTTGGTTTTATTTGTGCAATTAGGTTTATATTTCTTTATAATAATTCTATAAGGTATTTGATTCAAACGTTCACGACTGTAATTTATGTATCAGCATTACTCTGAAAATATAGATTTAAAGTTTATTATTATTATTATTATTATTATTATTATTATTTTAAGGAGTGCGTCTGCGTAAAAAATTCTCCAAGTCAAAACAACCTCAGGCTGCTAATGATGCAAACAATAAGAAATACATTATCTTGCAGGCTTCACACATTGCATGTGGCCAACACGTAATGTTTATAGTAGCACAAGGTGACATAAAATATTACAGACATGTTTAAGAAATAAAGACAATCATTACGTGAGCCATATGTAAGTTTTATACGGCAATAAGTGCCATGGAATAGTTGAGATATGATCTACTAGCCAGTGACCGCAGTCTTTCAACAACGTTGCGTGCTCAGAAGGCGTGTGTGCTTCTACTGCAGCGCATTTCAAATAAATTTAATTAGCTGTTTAATTTGTCGTGTATAAAATATGGTGAAATTTATTAGCAAATTATTTTTTACATTTCAGTTTCGTGAGTTGGTAGATATGTCTTGCGAAAAGATCTAAGTAGGTCAGCACAGAAAAAAATCGTATTGATCACAACTATTAACATAAAATAGTCTATGTTGCTGTTGGAAATGTAACTAATAGGCTATTTAATGGTATAAATCAGAGAAACTGACACATCTATCAAATTGTGTATATACTGTGATTAAAGTGTAGATATTTATATAGATGTATTTATGATATATATAATCATAGTATATACACAATTATATATAGACATGTCAGTTTCAATTATTTATGCTATTCAAATACATTTAGTGTATATATATATATATATATCTCAAGTAGCCTATTATTTACATTACCAACAGCAACATAGACTATTTTAGTCTAATAGTGGTGATCTAGTTGTGAGCTAATAGTTTTTCTGTCTGTGCTGACAGATAGATAGATAGATAGATAGATAGATAGATAGATAGATTAAAGCCACTTCTTAATAGGAAATATCAGCATCCACTTTCATTTTTAAGATTACCTTAGCTTATTAACACTAAGATTTTTTTTTTTGTTTAAATCTGGCTTAGAAGTGTATTTCTATTTCAGATAATAACCAGCAATATTACATTATAGCATGTAGAATAAGCACTGTTGATAAAACGTACATTTGTCACTATAATAAAGCATAAGAAACCTTTAATTTGAAGTAAATTAGAAAAGATTTCAGACGATCATCATATATGTGGAGATAAAATTGGAAATTGGAGAATACAACTCAACAACTGCAAAAAAAGGCCCCTATAGTCAAGCTTTCTATTCTGTTTGGTCACAGCATAATTTTTCCTTACTAACAGTGTCCCTCTGAGAGTGCGGATTGCTGGGTACTATAACAGACTGCGTTTATAATAGGGCTATTACGCTGTTTTCCTGCAGGTTATTTGGCTGTCTGGCCTGAATATCCCCAATAAAGCTTTTGTGCTGCTTCTACAGTGCGGCGGAAGCATCCGGCGGTGTAGGCGTGGCACACGGTCCTGTAGTACTACACACACACACACACACACACACACACACACGGCTTTGGCCAAAGTGCATTGATCGTAACCTAGGCCTTGCGGTGGCTTTACTGCACTCCACGGAAAATTCAGTTACAGGACACTCCTTCTTTTGTCGATCTTAAGGGTGAAACTAATGTTTATACGCGGATATCTATGAAGTCTCCATTTAACATATGGCACCAAAAGAAATTACGGTCAATCCAGTGAATCTATCACCAAATTACGCACAAATGTGATCGGCATACACATACTCTTTCTGGAAACACTTTAGCATATATTGGCACATAATGTTCAGTTTATAAAAAGTAATTCAAACACATGAGGTAGATTCTGAGGCGAAATTCACTGCAAGGCAATTAAGACAGTTTCGTGTTGTGGGGGTACGAAATGGAGCCCAACAACATAAAACTACCTAAATCACTCAGCAGTCCTCTTGTTTCCGTTGGAACAACAGTAAATACAAATATAAATTTTAAAAAAGCAAACAAATAATAATAATAATAATAATAATAATAATAATAATAAATGTACTACTGCTACTACTACTACTACTACTACTACTACTACTACTAACAATAATAATAATAATAATAATAATAATAATAATAATAATAATTAAACTACCAAAACATCAAGCATCACATTTGTAAACTATTTATTTTTAATTCAGACACACAGGCATCTGAAAAAAAGTGTTATAAACATGTTTTAGGTATGGTTTCAATTTTTTACTAGTTTCAGAAGAATTCACAGATAGCTACATGTTTGGGAGAATGCGGTGTCAAAGATAAGCTATTGGGTTTTGCCCAAACAGCCTGTTCACACAATTCTTTGGCAGCAAATTATAAATGATATCGAGCAAAACTAAAATCATATTGCACCTCTGACCTATACAGTTTGTGATATGTACAAGCAGGTCATTTCTTCGTGGCCGCCCAAAACCATAGGCATACTGTAAGATTAAAATATACGCCACCGATTAACATTATCTGTGATAAAATGGTCTCGTCTACTCTTAAATGAATGGTAACTGGAATTAAATTGAAAACTGTATACACCGCCTAGAAGTAAACTGCAGCTAAATTCACGTGTAGACATTAATTTAAGATAGTTTTTTTTTTCCCCCCTTCATATTAACACTTTGGCTAATTCAAAAAACAGTCACCAACATAGTCTTAACATGGACTTAGCGATCAATAATTGTAAACGATGATTGTAATTACAATTAATATTACATCATGCAAATATTGCCATACTATATACAGTTAATATATACTACTGTCCGTTTATATACAACTGTCAATAAAACAACATGATTTTCTTCGAGTTGTAGACTATATCCCACGCACGCAGCGTTCATAAATAATGATGATGTGGTACAGGGAAAAAATGTGAAATTAAACGGACATATAAAAAAGATTCAGACAGTAGTATATACGACACAATAAGTTATCATTTATATTATGTACAGCTCAGAAGTGCGCGCTTGGAGAGTAATCTGAGCAAGCGCTTTAGCTGGTTGAGGGCGCCAGAGCTCCTTCCTCAGGCGAAGCTGAAGTTTGCCGATAACTCGCGAATGCGGTTTTCTCGAGTCATTTTCTTTAACTTCATGCGGCGGTTTTGAAACCAGATCTTTACTTGTCTGTCCGTTAGGTGAACACTGCGGCTGATCTCCAGACGTCTCTCTCGGGTCAGGTACATGTTGAAGAGGAATTCTTTCTCTAACTCCAAAGTCTGGTGCTTGGTGTATGGACAGCGCTTCTTTCGCCCACTCTTTGCCGTCAACCAGTTGGCCGTACTGTCACTTTTACATTCTCCTGTTAAATAGTGTAGAAAACACACAATATCTACATATGTGACATATTTGCAATACAGGATGTAATGTGCATTGTTTATGTCTCCACCTTTAAATGTACAAAAATAAACTTTTCTCTAGTTAATGATTTGTTATTGTTATTGCAAAGGTTTTGCTAGAGGTGTTTCTTGCATTTCTCTATCAAAAATATCTATGTATACAATTGTTAAAACGTACTAAAAGCTAAAAAACAAATGTTTTTGGGGGACCTACGTATTTAGAAGTGTACAATAGCCTACCTGGAATATGACGTATTTGGTGAGTATATTAAACAGAATTAAGAAAGGTTAAAAATAGACTAATAGTCTAATCACACTATTTAATCTTATCAAATGGTACAATCTACATTACAGTGAATTAGCTTTCGTGGCCTATAGGCCTACTAACAAACTCAACAGCATTCTGACCTTTACATAGGCTACTATTAACACATGTAAATCGAAACCTATATCTTTCTATTTGATTATCGCAAAGCTATAACATATACTGTAGTGAACAGATAAAGTAGACTAAATATACTATGCTTTGTCACATAATAAAAACTGTTAGAGTTACAGACTGCTAGAACTGTTAGAGCTGGTTCAAGAAGGTACAGTAAAACTTATTAAGTTGACCATATGACAACACGCAGGGCGTGGGAGCTTTGAAAATTAAAGTCATATTATCCATCAAATTATTTTACACTTAGAGATACTGTATGACTGCAGTTGTTATTGTAGTTGGACTGCAAGACTGCAGAAATTACAACCCACACATTTTAAAGTAAAAAAAACAAACAAACCTTCATTCACTTTTTGTGGGTTTTCCGCTTCACTTTCTGCTGGTAGTGGAGATGAAGAGGGGCCGCTCGGTGATCTCCGGCTCTCCTCGTCTGTTTGGACGGCCGGCTCTTCGATTTCTATCCCGTTTGTTTCTGCAGAAAGGGTTGGACGCGATTCCTCAAAACGGGCAAAATGGCCCGATTCGGACAGGTCGGTTGGATAATAACCTTTGGACGATGAACTCGTTTGTGACAGGCGAAAGTAACCAGGTACAGGAACGCTGCTGTTACTCCCTGCTGGACATACGGTCGTCGTCACTCGGGAATAAGAAATGTCTTCAGTCCCCGTGCTTTTTAGACACTTCCCTGACTCGTAGAAGCAATACGAGTTTTCTTCTTTTATGGCAGGGGAGAACGACCGGGAAACGCTCTGGCTGCTGAGCTGTTCAGTGCGACATGATCTCGAAGTCTCCAACCATGATTCCATTCCTTGCATATATGGGCCAGTTGTAGGTACCATATTTTGATTCTCAGTTCGTTTGGGTCCGTGAAAATAGCCACAATTAGCCAATCCATAGGAATAGTCGGAGCTGGGTGGCAAGTACACGCCACCGTTTTGATAGTAGTGAGCACTTCCTTCGCTTCTACTGCTTATCAGAGAGTCTACCAAAAACGAATTTGCAGATGGGCTGTCGGAGCATGCCATCCTCGTGGTATAATTTGACGGTCGAAGAAGATAACCCTTTCTGGATGTCATTTCTTGGGTAAAACATGCTGAATATAATTACCGATAACCGTACAACTCAGTGTGAGCTAGCAACCAATTAAAACGCATCGGAGCTCAAAGCTCCTCCCACTGTGAATACGTAGTCTAAATGTTGTGTACTGCTTCCACTTTGGGCTACCATTTTTTTCAACAAGAATGTGAAATAGGTATTTACTGCATTTGTGTTTTTGTTATTGTATGAGCACATGTGAAGGGAATTTAATACGATCATCCACATTCATTATCACTGGTATGTCAGCCAGAGCAACCCAGATTTTTTAAAAAGCACAATAAAAAAAACCATGTGTATATAAAACAGCTTGGGTTAAAATGGTAAACCTTAGTAATACTGACTAACTAATCAAGCAAAGTAATAAAATTAAGCGAATTACAATTGATCTTCCGATCTTTCAATGTATTTGGGACCGTTTCAACCGCATTCAAGTTCAAAAAAAAAATTTTCATGCTTTGTTGACTGAATAAATTTGAAGGCATCATCACATTTCAATACAATTAATTCAATTTACTCATTTTAATGTTATATACAATTAATTAAATTTATTGATCTACCTTTTATCGTTCTATCTATCTATCTATCTATCTATTTATCTATCTGTCTACCTATCTATATATCTTACCATTTTACTATATCGAATAAAAAACTCACTAGAAAAAAATTAAATCAGGAAGGAGAAAATATATATTATCCTATACAACATGTCTGAGCAAATTACCTTGTCGCTAATTGCCCCCAAATTTACAATAAAGGCGTTCTTTTTATAATAATTACACATACAATGCAACCTGTAGGATAACAGCCTGTAGCCTATATGGCAAATACTTTTTAATACTAAATATGTTTATTTTTCAAAACGGCTGATTGATGTTTGATATTTAAAATGAATAATAGTTATATATATATATATATATATATATATATATATATATATATATATGTGTGTGTGTGTGTGTGTGTGTGTGTGTGTGTGTGTGAAAACTGAGAACAGATACCTTACAAACACTTAACTTGCTATATAGTCAATTACATAAACTTTTTACTACGTCTCTCAGTTTTACTAAGGGCAAAATTATGATATTAGTGATAAACAATGTTTGGTGTGTTTGGTAGGAAAAAAACACACAAAGAGAGAGAAAGAGACAGAGAGAACAAGGCCTATATTAACAAGAAGCTAGATGTAAATTTTCGCTACATGTACATTTTCATGTATTACTTATATTTTTCTATAACCATGGAATGTTTTCTTTTTCATCTAAGATGAAACCAACACTGTTTTTTCTCTTTCTCTCTCGGCGTGGCGCGAATTACTTTTGCACGTTTAGTTTAGCAGATAATTCTTATTAAGTTACTTGCAGCATCCTGCGACTAAACTTTTTTGCAAATTAAGGAAATGGAATTTCATATCCTAATATTGTAAATATTGTACAGACACTATGAATATTGTAAATATTGTAAAAACACTAGGACATCCAGCCTGACCTCTTGTTCGGGCATTGCTTATGTTATAGTTACCTTCATTCTGATTCCACCCTCGTTTTTAGGTAAAATAAAATTAGCCTAATTATATTGTAAATCTTAATAATTCCTATAAGCTACACTGTAAAATAAATATAAAAAAATAAATTAAATAAAAGAGTCAGTCACAGACATATTCCAACACTGTCTCAGATATATGAGCACCACAATGTAGCATAGCTAGTTATCGTGGAGGTAGTTTTAGGCAATCTATTTACTAGTTTCTCTAACTCCGAACACTTGGATAAACAATGATGTTTAGCCTACCTGAAATACCTTATTATATCATGAGGACATGGTCCATCTTCAGAACCAGACGTGAATTGTTTTTCGGCAGCATATTTTAAATCCGCGGCCATGACATTGAGCTGAATGGCGCCACCTTGTGGAGAAAACGCTAGTGCTCAGGAAGGCTAATCGCTGAGGACTCCGTCCACGAGTCTGAGACAAATGCCGGAAGAGTCGGTGAACGCAAGCTTTCAATGATTGCAGTCGCTGTTTTTCGCGCTCTTAGTCACAGTTAATAACCTTGGTTCTCAGACAGTTTATTGCACCGCACACCAATTGTACAAATGCTCCAGACTAAGATGGGTTTTATGGCCAAGTTGCTACAGCAACGCCGGTGGGGGAGGGACGTCCAAATTCCACAGAGCCTCAAAGGATGCGCGAGGAACTCGCTATTACTTGACGCGCGTCTTTATTTATTAGACCTGAGAGTTGAAGACCTGTATGAAGCCTTTACTGGGTTTGTGACCATATCCTATATTGTATTTTGATAGGTCACATTGAAACTGTAAAATATAGGTTGCAAGCTAAGTATTTGCGATGAAAGTAATCACTGCTTGATTGATGCGCTTCAACTGTATTGTTTTCTTGATTATTTAAAGAATAACTGTAGGTATTACTACATTTGCATCAAAGCAGTGTCAGCATACATTCAGTCGTCTGGGAGGTCGAAACTGGAGCGAGGGGTTTTAAAGCCGATTTGATTCACCGAGACATCCACTGCAGTGTTTTGGGGTAGTTCCGTAATGGATACGAGGCATTAATAATGACAGCTATTTGATCCCCGAATCAATTTGAACTTCCACGGTAATAAAAAAAAAATCAATCAAACATTTGATCCTATATAAGGGGGAAAAGTATAGAAACAAAAACAGACTGTTTCTTTTCACGAATCGATTTATATAACGAGTTCTGAATGCATAGTCCATAATGTATCACAAGTTGGAAAAATTACAGTATGACAATTCGAAGATATTAGCCCAACATTTGTAGTGAAATGTTAACATGTTAAGCAGTGTCCTTCTCGACTTGGCTATTGCTTTTAAATTGTTCTTCATACACATCTTTATAGTTCGTACACTTTTGTATTCATTAAATCAGATCTTTTAGGCCTAGATGAAAGTCTAGCACAAAAAAAGGATAAAATTCAAGTAGAAGATAACCCTTACAAACCAATTCATTTGCTTTGTCAAAAAAAAAGAAATAGAAAGAAAAAACAATGATGTCATTATAAAGACACTCGAATTAATGATTTCTTTAAGTGAATTTCCTTCTGTAGAACGACTTTCCCCTATACATTGGTTTGAACAGGTATACATATCACATTTATAAATATAAAGTACACACGATCGTCAGAAAATAAAGCCATAAAACAATAAAATATAAAAACCCTGTAAAATGTATCTGACATTGCTGAGTGAATGGCGATGCAATAATAATAATAATAATAATAATAATAATAATAATAATAATAATAATAATAATAATATCGCCGATATTGCATAGCCTATATATGGTGAAATGAGGTTTCTGGACCTTCAGGTCCGCTCCTGGAATGTGCAGGCGCTGCGACCTTGAAGTTCACCCTATCTCTCTCTCACACACACACAACCTCTACAGCAAAGGGTTTGCCGAGTAGTACTGTAAACGGTCTCTGTTCAACTTTTTTTCCTTCATTCTCCTGTTTTGAAACCAGATTTTAACTTGACGGTCGGTAAGGTTAAGCATCCTGGATAGCTGCAGCCTCTTCTCTTTGTTTATGTAAACGCTAAAGAAAAATTCTCTTTCCAGTTCCCTTATTTGATACTTGGAGTAGGGGCATCTCTTCTTACGGGTTTTTTGTCCATCTGGAGGAGGGAAAAAAACATATAAAACATAAATATAGAACAGGCTATTATTGATCAGTAAAATGAACCTCGAAAAAAACAAAGTTCACGTTTTAAATTAACTTTAGACTACTCAGTTGATTGTAGTTTACAGTAGAGAAAGCTGTGTTTTGCTACTGTAGATAAGTACATTCAAACAAATCATATCCAACTCTGTCACGAATGTTGTAAAAGCAACAGCTTAAAAAACAATTATTGGTCAAGGTAAAATTTGAGTATATCATAGTATTTTGCTTAGAACAAAAAGATTGTTAATTTAGTTTTGTGATGAGTAGCCTACCATCGCATGCGTAAATGTTATATACATTGAAATCAATATAAACTTACAACTTGGCTGAAATCTGAACGCTAATCACAGCTGCGGACCGAATTTTCCTACAATATTAGCACTGTTTGCAATTGCTAGGTTTTGCAAAATCACAGCTCTAAAGAAGACTTAAAAGACTTTAGAGAGGAAATGCCCTATCATTCACGGCCAATTTCAACCTTAAAGCACGTGATCTTGCGTTTATAACAAAGTTTTGTTAGAGTAAATCTACAGGCCCTCCATAAACCTTATATGCTTATAAAACAGCACATAAAATGTTTAACAGGGGCGCGCGAGATTACAAAGTTTCTCCCATAACCGACTCAAGTGTTCATACGTACTTGTGCTCGCGTATTTTTCCTCGTTGTTGCCGGAAGACGATTCGGGACTGCTGGCCTCCTCGCGGCGGTCTGCCTCCTCGAGGTCCCGGCATGGCTCTGTCCCCGAGCTTAAGGCTGCCGCAGCTGCTGGAGGGGCTTTACTGCTGTTAGATCTGCTCGCTGCCTGCTCGCTGTTTTGATTCTCCACGTTGCCGTAAGCCGTTTCGAAAAACTGATCAAAAGCTTGGGGTAAAACCCCATTCCTTCCGACGCTGCCATACACGCCGGAAGCATGGCCGGAACCCGAGTGGTAAACAGCCGAGCTGTTTTTCGAGAACATGTCCCCTAAAGTCCCCGGGTTGGGCAGACAGTCTCGGTGCACCATGTCCTCTGGCGCGTAGCAGTGTGGCAGATTGGCCCGGTGGTGCCACTTGCTGGCAGGGTCAATGGCATAGTCTCTGAATGCTACCTCTCGGACGGACTGAACCTGGGGCAGACTAGACGATGAGTAGGAATATGTCATGGGGCAAGTAGACGGGGTCTGGGGCAGAAAAGGAGGGAGGCTGGAAAAGTCCGTTCCGGAAACGTAGTAAGTGCAGTTAGGCAAATACATATTAGACCCAACGGGCACGCGCTCATCATAATCCATCATCTAATGGCCCGTACCAAAGCGCCGGTCCTGCTTCACATCGTTGTGCCGAGCAGAGCTCTAGTGGGTTTGGAGCGCAATCGCCGAGTAGAAATTTTGAGCAGTGAGGTGACGTGGAGATCCATCTCCATCCATTGCAGAGAGCAGAAAGTCATGTGACCATGAGCAGAATCTGACATCTACTCCTAAGTGTAGGCTATATTGTGCCAGCATTTGTAAATGTGCTGTAAGAAGAAACATTTTACTGATAGCAAACCAAAGCTCAAAAACGCTTTTTTTTAGACTTTTGTTTTGTTTATCCATCCAAATAAGCTACTTAGGAAAAAGTACGACGCCACGTCTCTGTAAATGTTATGTGCTCTGTAACAATATAAGCTGATTGCTCGAGCCTTTCAACTGATGTGATTTTAAATCTTTGTCCTTTTTCAATCATGCATAGAATTACTGTAAATATTGTATACCACAGCTTCTTCTTTATAGGGTATTATTTGCTGAAAGGGAAATTGTCATTAAATCCATTCCCAATTTGCCACCCTTTAATTTGGTTTTATGACTCAATTACTGGAATTAATTTATTCAGACCAATTTATCATAGAACGCATAGTACATGGTTGGGCACTCGGGTATATTTTTAAATGGTTAAAGGGAGAATGTTTATGGAGTTTGCCTACACTCGTTTTCCTCGGTGTTGTTAGTAAATCCTGGTTTACTTATATGCGTCCGTATGCGGTTATTTGCACTTATACAGCATGTGTAACACGGTCGATTAGTCATAGACTACAGAAGTTAATTCACTACCCTTATCCGTGCAAATTCAGGTCGTGCATCAGACGGAGGTGTAAATGCAGCTAAATTCAGGAGCATAATATTGCCATTCTTCAGCCTACCCGTTTCCATCATGCACCGAGCACAGCTTGCATGTTTATTTAAAATAAAAATTTTATCTTTTGTTCTATGAATTTTCCGGTAAGAACTACCGAAAGAGCTGTCTTGTCGTGTCTGGCCTCAGGCGGTAGTGGAGAAACCGAGTGGTCTAAACACGGTTTAGGGCCATAAAGTTTTAACTTGGACTGCGGCCCTGTTAAAATTACATTGGCCTCCATAGAGAAGGACGGCTGATGGTATCCTTATGTAGGCGTTTAGGCCTATGGGGAGAGATGTGGGTTGCTTTAAACACAATACCATGAAAAAGGAGGTGAAAAAGTTCAGTCTGATCCGTTCAATAATTCGAATGCCCTACTTTAAAGTATTGATTTGCTGGACTTTCTCCACCAGGTATCCACTAAGTAATATTTCTTTTATGCTATGCCATTTTAAAGCTTAAATGAGGGCAGGGTGGGAACCAATACTAAAGGCAGCCGGAGATATAGGCTCTTTTTATGGCGGGTTTTAGCTGCAGTAGCTTATTGTCTGCACAGACAAGCCGAGTGCGACTAGGAGACACCACCTACATGGGCTTCGTGAACTTCAATTAGACCTGAAGTCACGGGTAAAGGGAGATTAAACAGAGCCTCCAGCTTCGTCTAACATATCTGGTAGGATACACACACATTTTTAACGTTTATGTTTAATAATCAGATGCAAAATAGGTGAACAATGATCTATTAAAATTGTGTAAATTTAGTTAAATATTTTAGCTTTTTTATGCAGTGTTGTGAAGGTAATTCTCAAAACGATTTTATAGAACGGCTCTACCGCGCAAGCCAGCCCTGTTTGTTTTAGAGAGCTCACGTTCACGTTGAAATGGGTATAACTCATGTTCTGCTGTGAAATTTAAGTAGACGGAGCCTAGAAATGTCCGGTGTGCGGGATGAAGCACATGCTTACACTATAAGAGCGATTCTCTGTCAGATCTAGAAAGAAATAGCATACTAACTCGTTGTTTCTTACTAGTAAAACTTCTTTACTTGTACCCATTTTTGTTTAAGCCAAATGTAACAGTATTTTTGAATGGTATATACTAATTGGCATCCTTTATAGTCCAAACTAATTTGCCAACGGTTCAAGGAAATTCAAGGAAATGAAGATAGCCCACGTTATCAAAGCGCCCATCACCATAGATATACGCAAGGGGCGCTCGAATACTTATTTCTTCAATCGAATATTTCAAGTAGATGATTCGTTGCTTTTATAATACAGCATATACTATATATCCTGTACTAAACTGCTTCTATGTCTTGCAGAGTGTGGTAAAATAATTAACGCATGCGCTTACACACACACGGAAGAAAAAAATTCCTGGCCTATAAACATGTAGGCCTATATATTCCTTTTAAAGTGATAGGCATATAGAAACTCAACAACCTTTCACAAAAATGGAATAACAAAAGGCTCATATAGTCACTCAGAAGTGACTGAAATTTATTTGATAAGTATGCTTTCATTTTTTGAAGGGTTTAGATAACCAACGATTACTTCATTGATATTACTTCCTTCTTTATTTGTATTTGGTTTATATGTCATATTTGAAGCTGTTCATTTTTCACTATATTCTGCATTGCTTGAATTAATTAATAATATTTTAATTGCACTTGTTACAGTATTTTATATTTAGTATAGTTTAAAAGTTGAAATATCCAAATATAAACATATAAATAAAAATGTAAATATAATTAATATAAATGTAAATATGTTCATAAAAATAAATGAATTCCTTATACTCTTTAACGGAAAAGGTCAGACGTGTCTGCATTTTCGTTTGATTATTAAATGCCGTTATATTTCTGTGGATTCTGACTGATGCCTTGCAGTTCAATGTTTATTTATTTATTTTTTCTTTCTTTCTTTCTTTCTTTCTTTCTTTATTTATTTATTTAGCTTTATTTTTTATTTAAATTCTCATGACAGAAACAATGTGTAATCAGGAAAAAACATTGCCATATACAATTTGAATAATAATAATAATAATAATAATAATAATAATAATAATAATAATAATAATAATAATAATAATTAAAGATCAAACTAAGTACTTTAAATCTGTAATAAAGCAAAGGTTCCAAACCTTTTAGCCAAACTGAATTGCGATGGCTCTTTTAGTGTCTGCAGTAGTGGAGTGGGGGTTTTGCTGATGTTAGTAGTGCGTTTGGGGGCCATGGGCACTGTCTGAACCCAAACCCAACCTTTGCCTTGCACTTGTTCCCGCTCCAACTGGTAAACAGCCTACTGATTCTGACGACTGTTATTTTCAAATAGTTGATATCTTCATAACAAATATATTTGTTTCTGTTACTTTTTTATTTTTCTTTGCAGGTGACACCGTCGTCAGCTGCGAAGATCAGACTGTGCAACGATAGAAACAATTAATATTCTTATAATAAATATGAAGAGCATTCAATACGCGTTCAATTAAAGCTGTTAGAATGTTGTATTGGAGTAAAGTAGAATAAAAACTAGTATATTATTTAGCCTAGGCTATATATGCACCGAAAATGCACTTTTACACGACTCTAAAACACGTCGCAAATATTGAACACTGAAATTTTCTCAAATTTTAAAACCAAATGAAATTATGAACACAATTATTAATGTTCATATTATACCCAAAATACTCATGGGTGATACATTTGGCATACCGATTGAATTAGTTTAATGTCTCCACCAATTTCTTTGTGCCTGCAAATCCATTTAAGAATACCTGAAATCCTTCAAACCGGATCATGAATATACATATGATATCAATTTATTGTCTACTCAGGTGCAAGTTGACAGGAGCTAGATACACGCGATAGCTAAGTGTCCCAGTTTTTGGACTGTTTCTTGTAATTCCATAATTACTTTTTTTGACAAAGAACGCGCGCTGGAGTATATATTCTCTGTCTTTATATTTCTTTCCTTTTCCTTTTTACTTACAGTAATAACTGACTGTGGCTGTTATTAATTTGGGCAAATATATAAATAGCATGTTTATACGCATATGTCTCTCGCGGAATTAGTTATTTCTAAATGGGTTGTGAAAAGCAGAAGAAATAATAATAATAATAATAATAATAATAATAATAATAATAATAATCTTTATAAAAGCACTACTGTGTATCAGATACAATTCAAACATAGTACATTTGTACAACAGGTGAAAAAAACAACCAGCCAGTAACAAAAGCTTTCTAAAAATGTTAAAATCTAAGATTGAATCTAATATGAAATAATGAACACTTTTAATCAATATATAAAGTAAACTCATATAATATTACTATATAACAATAAACTCAATATTCTTTCTGAATGTTGTTTCACTGATGATTTTGTTGTTGTTGTTCGTATTTTGCTGCGTTTTTTTATTATAAAATGTCAGATTAAAATAATGCTACCATTTGAACGAAAAGTGTAAATTCCTACTTCAACTAATGCTATTTTGTTTTATAGGAAAATACGTAACAACGTTTAATTTAGCTTCTAAATAGCTTTTGACATTACATCTAAAAGATTTTTTAAAAATTAAGTGTGATCAGGCCAGATCAGGTGTTGATATAGTGTTGTTTAATAAATCCATTGTCCATGAAAATGGCCTTTAATGAATAGCTAATTCTTATTTAATTTATTTATAATCAGTACCATTTTATAAGGAGGCTGGCATTAAAGCGTACTTGCTTGACAGGACAGCATATTTTTATTTGACAATCATGCCGCAGACTATTAATAGTTAGTGGTAGGGATTTTATAAGAGCAGTATTATAAAAGAAGGCACTTATGTGCTACATGTAGGAGAAGAAGCAACTTAATTAACTATACTGTGAAACTGTTAGAAATAAACGATGGGCAATGAATAACATAATGGGATATTATTTATACTCTCAGCAGCGCAAATAGTTATGCACGCATATAGATCAATAATTATTTAATGTTGGGTGTGTTTGTCTTCTGTCTTCTTAATAAAGTTCATAATAGATCAGCGTATAATATTTATTTTATTATTTTAATCACCCTTAACGAAATGTACAACAGTCAGTAAATGACAGTTGCAAAGCCAGTCTTTCAAAATGTAATGCTGTTTTTAATTCGGCCTTTGGGTGGCAGCAATCGCCCTGTTTCTTTCTATCCGGGTATTTTCCTGCAGCATTGCTTATTGGCTCATTTACTGTGATATGTTTCTGCTGCAGTGCAGGGGCCAAGGAGGGGAACCTCCGCGTATTTTCACTGCGACCTCATGTGCAACATCGGATCTTTATCTTTAGTGTCACCGGTCTAGGTTGGTAACACTTGTAGATTTAGACTGTGACAAACAGCTTGCAGAAGAAACTTATCTGCACACTTAGAGCCCCATGGAATAACTGTTTCGATGGAACCCCATGTGTTAAATGTCACTTTAAAAAAAAATAATAATAAAAAAACCTTTAATTTCCCCTTGCAATAGGAATTTGCTTTCTAGGTTTGAACTGAAACGCATTGTGCTTTTGTTTTTTGTTTTTTAATGCACTAAATTTTCCATCATCTAATATATATATATATATATATATATATATATATATATATATATATATATATATATATATCCACTATGAGAATGGCGGTTGCCGAGTAGTCTATGAATAATTAGCTACATTTGGCACACATATATTTGATTAGACAAGTGTGGGAAATTTTGTGTAGTGTTTTGTCTTTTAAGTCGTTTTTTATTCACCACTTCAAAAGGTGACCACGTTAACTTAAACTACCCTGAAAACATACGGACCCAGATTCTTTTTTTGTTTTTATTTCTTATTTCCTGCATATAGCCTATGTGTTTGAGGGTTCTGCGTTACTCTGAGCAGTTTTATGATTTTTTATGTAATACATATAAAAATATAATATTGTCGTCTTTACCCTGCTTACCCATTTTTTTTGTTTTAACCGCATTCACTTTCGACTTAAGAGACTAGATTACTTTCTGCCATAACAGCATTCGTCTAAACCACGTTTCATATTCAGTGCCTTTTAAATGTTTTGATCAAGGTGATTCATTTTCACCTTGCTGTTCCATTAATTTAGTTTCTGACCTTGGAATTGGGACTTTAGTCAGTGTCACTGACTAAATATATTGTTTGCATGTCACTGAATAAAAGTAAGACGTTTTACAACAAGATCTTGCCTAAATGTATAAAAAAATGTATTTAAAAAAAATATATGAGTCAAAATGCTATAGCTTTAATAAAGATCTTAAAATCACAGAATTGTCATGTACAATGTAAATGATTTCGATGAAATGATTAGTCATCTTTTACATTTTATTTGAAAATATTATATAGTAATATATATATATATATAAACTTAATTTATGTATTAATTTCGCAAGTAATCTTAGGAATTTCCTTACAAAAATATACATGTATAAATATAAATATATACATGCTTGACAGTCTTTGAAATTTCTCGTCTCTTTGGTGGTAATAAACGCAAATAAATTAATTTTATTTTTACTTTAAAACGATTTAAAAAGTGATTTAAAAAGATTTACTAATTTTTGTAATGATTTTTAAAATATTTTAAAAATTATTTTTAGACCATTTTATTTTAAAATCAAAAACTCTATGTATAGCCTACTCTGTGTCCAGGTCTTGTTAAGTTCAACGTATCTGGCTGGCTTTTATTCACGCATCGGTTTCAAATTTTCTTTAATCGTTGAAAGACTAAATTAATGATCTCTTAAAATCCATTTAGTTAAAAAGTCGGAAATTATGTTATATTTCGTAAAAACGTTATCGCCTAGCTGATTACAATATTTTCCCAGGTTTACGTGCTTTTCCTGGCAAGTATGAGATGCTAATCACGTAATATTTAGCGCATTTATTTCACGAGATATCAAAAAGACTGATTTATATTACGGACGTTGGTAGGCCCATCAACTCATGTTACGTATTTCTTCACACACAACTTATTTCTTTATTGCTACAATATAGTAATCTATAATTTGACAAGCAAACAGCTCATACTATAGCTCTACACTATTACAATGACTTCAGGGCCTCGCAGAATGACAATGCAACCACTTCTAAGGGTAACTAATTGACTTTAAAATGATATTCGCAGCACGGCAGAATTAATTGCCTCAGCACTAGAGTGTAAAATGTTCTGTAAAAACCAGCATTTGTACCCTACTTTCATGCACGGCGAACATTGGTCCGTACGAGCGGCTTATTCATTACGTCTCTCCCCTCCCAACACACAAACACAACGTCTGTTGGTAAAAGTGCAATTTCTGTGTTCTTCAGAAAAAAAATGTTACTCTACAATAATAGTGATTTGTCTTATTCCCCTATTGTATGGTTTGTCCTGAGTCTTATCCAATAGCGTGTAATACCTTCAGTACCTGTTCTGTTATTATATTGTGTTGCGTATGTCGCTATACTTAAAATGTACTTTTCTACACTGCTCTGATATTACACTTATAGTACTATTTGCACTACATATACACCTTGTCCTGTGTTCAAAGTCCTTTCAGTCTTTTTATTTAAGGTTTCACCTTAATCCTGAAAGCTCCATATTTCTCCCTACTGCTTACACAGATGCAACGACTCAAGTCTACCACGAGATGGCAACATTGTGGTGTTCATTCAAGTTTCACTTGTTTTCTGCCTGTAACATTGTCACATAAATATTTGTCGATTTTTTTCTACCTGTATTTCGAATATAGGTATATATCGAGAGAGAAAAAAACAAAACACTTTTGCAATGCGCAAACAATTTAGGCATAGCGATGAGCATTCTTCAGTCCTTACTGGAAATATTAAAATTGGGAATTTTATTGGAATATTTGTTTGCATTAACAAATAGGAGCTTGCTCCATAAACAACCTGGACTAGAGACTTAACGGGGTACAAACATTGAACAAACTGTAAATAATTATATTTTCTACCTAAAATCTTTAATATACCATGTAGTCATATCTAAGAGGATGTTTATTTTATTTACATAAACTATTAATGTAATGGCGGTATGTAGCTGAGGTCATCAATTCCAGTACTGGACGCGAGTTGAATCAGGTGTCTTTGAGCCTGAAAATCACCAAACTGAGCATTACTCCAGACCTCCAGGACTGGAGGAGATGACCTTTGGTATAGCCTTAACAGCGTGTTCTTCCAACATTGGATTAATTGTAGCTTCATGTTACTGAACCTAGACACAGCGTTTGTCTCCCGCGCAATTACAATTAGCACACTGGTTTCGTGTTTCAATACGAAACAGGGTTTATGTGGCGGGTAGCACTGCCACAAAAACAAAGAAATTGTGTATGCATACAAATGTTTTGACAGTTTATTTGCCCGCTCATCACGATCACCGTGTAACATATATGGCCTTCAAAGTTAAGCAGAATGTTGTTTTTGTTTTTTTTTCTTGCATGGAAGCTATAGGCTACACATCTCAGCACAGTCACTCCCAAAGGAACATAATAAATAACGAAGTGGCTCCTTCTCTCTGTCCGTCTCAAATTCTGTAGCCCCTTAAGTGATGCTCTTGAATTTGTTGACCACTTTCTTTTCCTTTACCCTCCTGTTCTGAAACCAGATGGTGACCTGGCGCTCGGTCAGGTTTGTGTGAGCAGATATTCGTCTCCGTTTATCCTTCGTGATGAACTTATTGGCCGCATATTCGCGCTCCAGTTCTTTCAGCTGGACTTTGGTATAGGGGACGCGCTTCTTCCTCCCTCGGCGAATGGAAGCGCCATCACTTCCTGACACATTGTCTAGGGGCCGAGAGAAAAAAATCATGGTTACATCTGGCAGAAACTCATAGGAAAATATTTACGAGTAGGTCCATTCATACAGATAGCCTCTTATCTGCAAATATTCTTAAACTCATTCAAGAAAAGAACATACATATAACATTTCATAAATGGGGTAATGAAGATAGACGTCAAGGTCAAGTTGAACTGATTTTATACATACATACATACATACATACATACATATACATATATATATATATATATATATATATATATATATATATATATATATATATATATATATATATGAATAAACTAATGTGAAGAATATATTTAACTGAATGAGTATCAGCCTAAATGTGTTTGCAAAAACGCTGTACATAATTGTAGCTTAATAATATTTTGCACATAGTCACAGAATAGTCTATTGATTTTACTTATTTTACACTTATAATTGTTATAATGATGAACCACAAGGATGGACTAAATGGATGCACTAGCTACGTAGGCCTAATACCTTGAAGAGATGACTTCCAGAGATGACTGGACTGGGTCTGCTCCTTTGGGCAGTACACAGGGCTGTTCCAGCTGTTCGTGATGGCCCAGGGTTGGTGGTAAGTTTCCATGGGCAAAATTGACTCGTGTCTCGGTTCCGGAGCTGAGCTTAGAGCAGGCACGACTGGCACGTCCAGATAACTGGGGACGGGTTGGTAAGGTCCGGACGAGTAGCCCTGATAGAAAGTGAACTCCTTAGATCGAGACGAGAACTCCTCTCCGGCGACAGACGTATCCATGTACTTGTCTGCGTAAGCGGCAGGCTGCGCGCAGGACTTCACTGCGCCGTGATGTGATACTCGGCACGGATAATAGCCACTACCGAAATATCCATAGGGCAAAGAAGCAGCACCAGGGGAGTTCTGCGCCGCCGAACACGGGCTGCACTGCTTGACAGGTTCCGTCACGCCAGATACTGGCACTTCGCTCGATCCATAGGGCGCACCGGGAGCAAGAGAAGTCGGGTGGGCCACGAGATTCCGGCACTGGTTGGTGGAGAAATTGCCTCCCGCGAATCCCTCCATGTTTTTGCTCACGTCGTCTGAGCAGCCGCTGTCACAGAGAAACATCACCGGCTCGATCCAGCGAGAATGGAGGAGCAGAGACGCTGTCATAGCACGACCAACATTGAGCCTTTTCCAGCTCTTTCAGGAATCCCCACGACTGAAAAAATGCGACGGTGAACTTGAGAGAGTAAAGGGAAGCTCACGCGCCCGTGCAGACTAAACGCGAACGGTTATTGGACGACGGGAAGCACGTGATATGCAAAAGAGGACGATAAGCGTGCAAGGCAGAAGATAATGCAAAGCACGGGTATGTTTTTTTTCCCACTGAACATATAAAGAAGAGAGACTAATTATCTGTAGAGTTTAGTTTGATTGGGAACCAAGTGGCGTTCTATTCAAATTCAAAACGAATTTCTCTTATAGTTCGACAGCTAGAATGAATAAAACAAATATGACATTTATTTGACTAAAAGTATTCAATTTGCTTATTTATATTTGTGAAAATTATTTTCGAAACCTATCAAGAGCCTCTGAACATGTATAAACGGCCAGCATTTCAGGTTCATGAGCAATGTCGTGTTTTCGTCGTTTCTACAACACGCTGCCCGGGTAGATGGTAATGTAATTTCAATCAATAAAGAACAATGTTGATGACTTTTAAGCCTTAATGTAGATGACAGTTTTACCCCATTGTTACACATTTTACACTTTGTTACAGGCTTCGTTTCCACTAACACGTTTAGGAAGTCCATGGGATAATTTAAAAATATAATAACCATCTAAACCAGTTTCCAGTTAATTCCACTATGATGATTCGATGTTTGTGGCAGCAAATATATGGCCAGTGACAGCGAATAAAGTAAAGCGACGAAGCCCTACATAAAATTGTCACATAGGCTACAGCAAATCACACTCACCTAGTGAAGTGTGCATTTTAAGAATTTGCGGTATTCTGCCCAGAATTTGGCAGGGCCAGACTCCATAAGAGTTTAGGCACGGCTGGAGGCCAAGGTCAAGTTGAAAGTTGCAGTCTAGCCAAGGCGCTTTCCGTGTCACTGAAGCCTTTGACCGTCTGACAGGAAACGACCACACATCTCTCTCAGCATTGTAAAATAAAATAAAAATAGGGGGATGAAAACAGGTACTGATGTGTTAGGTTTTCTTTACTGGATTTTTTTCTAT
This sequence comes from Ictalurus furcatus, assembly GCF_023375685.1. Lineage (NCBI taxonomy): Eukaryota > Metazoa > Chordata > Actinopteri > Siluriformes > Ictaluridae > Ictalurus > Ictalurus furcatus. Next base: position 14,664,480 of record NC_071255.1, on the reverse strand, counting down.
TCTGACCAATGAGCCAACTTTGTTGAGGTGTTAGAAGCTCTATAGCAATTGCAGCGAGACATAGGAAAAGACGAGATTCAGTCTGGCTCTGATAAATAGGATTTTAATTAGAGTCACCTGGAAGAAAATCTACGCAAATTACCAGATTATTTTATTTTGAAACCAAATGTAAATGAAACAGTACTTTGGTTTTCGAAGGTAAATGTAACAAAAAGAAAATACTTATTTATCAGAAGTACACAGACATCAAATTCACGGTTGCAACTCTCGGAGAAGATAATTACAGTAAGTTATTCTGTATCACTTTCATTTTAAACTACACTGTAATATTTGTTGTGTGATTGAACATGAGCAGTATTAAGAACATGATAAAATTAAATTCCCATTTTAGCATAGTATATGCAGGCCTATTAATTACTACTACTACTATTGCTACTGCTACTACTACTACTACTACTACGAGTATTCTTCTTCTTCTTCTTATTATTATTATTATTATTATTATTATTATTATTATCATTAAAGTAGGACCTGTCGTGGTACTACTGCTGCCACCAATAATAATAATAATAATAATAATAATAATAACTATTATTATTATTATTATTATTTATTCATTCATATAATTCATTCATTCATTAAAGCCAGAATATACATTCTTTCCTATGCCTCCTAAAATGTGCTGCTAAATTGTGCTGCCTAATATTGCTCTGACCATAAACCTATTTAGCGTTATGAGTAAAAATAACAAAAACACTGGTTCCGTTTTTTTTTTTTTAGCTGTTCTTACAATGAGCTAAGAACCGTTTTGTTGGCAAAGCCTACACTTTCCTGACCACCCGAGATGGAACACAGACGTCAGATGGTTTTTGCCTCATTTATATTTCACTGTCTTTCCCATATAATATAGCGAGTGGGAGAAATTTAATTTGCTGTATTACAAATAGGCTAAGTAAGCTGATATGTGCCCCTCAAAATATTTGGGTTTTGACGTGGCCTAATCTGAATTTGGACTGAACCCTTCATGTGCCATTTAGGAGTCATTTTACTTTAGTTTCTCGTTAGTTGTTTAAAGTTAGTTATAAGTAACCATATAGGCCTAGTAGTAGGCACTGGTCATATATTTGGGGTAGATTTAATAGATTTGTTGAAGTAATAGATTTGCAATAGATTTGTGTTAGCGAAATTTCGATCATTTTTCTACAGTGTTCATAATCAGACACTCTTAATTAAACGATATGTCTTTAAGAGCAGACACTGTAGGACATCTCAGCATGAAAATGAAATGGTGTGTAAGTTACTAAAAAGAGGAAAAATAACTGGGTGACTTTATTATAGATATTGGAAGAAATATAAAAGCCAGAAAACAGAGGAATTCTTGTCTCCCTAATGAAGGCAGTTTTTTATTCCTGAAGCTTGATATACTCTTGAGGTCTTTAAAATGATTTTGACGTTTCATCATAAGTTTTTATGAGGTCATATAGATTCAGCAATGCTGCTGTCAGATATACAAATATACAATAATTAAAAAGTAAGTCAGTCAGGTTAATAACATTGATGGTATTTTCTTTTACAGTTGGGAAGAAAGGTGCATATAAATCGGATTAGTAGGCTTATAGCCTACTTTTTGTTAAGACACTACTAAGTTATCCTGCAAATAGGACCATTCCTTTTGTAGACTGTTATAGTACGCATTGTAATGGAAAACAGTTTTAAGAAAAGCCTAGTTCCCTAGGTCACTTTTCGGGTTTACTTTCTTTAGTTGTTGTGAATATGAACAACTAAGCAATATTTTCACTTTAAAGATAGATAGGTAGATAGATAGATAGACAGACAGACAAACTAAATCATACATTACAGCTTGTTTTAATTTCTTTGTTTAACATTTGTCATTGTAGTCATTTTCTGTTTGTTTGACAAAATGCATTTAAAACATTTCCAGTAGCGATCTTTTATCGTTCCTGAAAACAACCGAAATACGTCTCTGACCATTCCAGACTCTTCAGACTTTGATCATTAAGACCACAAAATTATTTAGGGCTTATACTGAATTAACTGTGACAAGAATTACTGATTAACAGATAATTGCTCCTTTTAGTGGCCTTAGTATTACATCCACTATTTCATTTATAACCCAAAGAGAACCGTATACCCCTTATACTAAGTCACGATTAATAATATTCAACTATTTTATGCTGAGCTAGCTACAGGAGAAAGTGAACGAGTAGGTGAACAGAAGCTAACACCAACAGTATTTATGCACAATTTACAGCCCACATCAAAGCTCTTGGCGCACTGGTATTAATAAACATAAACGCATTCAAATATAAGATACATTATGCAGTGCAAAAATGGTAATTATCTGTAAGCTTAGGGTTCTCACTGGTTTTTGTTGAATAAATATTGGAAAATATTATGACCTTAGACTTTCAGGTTTATCAAATAATTGCATAAGTGCTCAATGAAATGTGTAACTTTTGTTATTGGTCAGGTATGCTAAATAAATCAACAAACAGAAAAAAAGCACACAAAAAATAGCTTACGTTAAGTATATGTACATAACATTAAACTATTTTAGTTTACCTTTTAAGGGTTTTAAAATAACTTGATAATAACGTGTCTGCTATATTCCACCACAACGACGGTGTAGCTAGGTATTCTTGTCGGGGGAAAAAAACATTCGTTAATAATTGCTAACATATATGATAACCAATTAATAAAAGACTGCACTGGATACGCATTTTACATAACGTGGACTTTACCGTCAAAATAGTTCAATCCAGCGAGCTGCAGCTAGAGCTCAATAATTCACAGAAGTTATTAGCACACGTGCAGTCTGAGCTGTGAGTAAAAATACACACCATTAAAGAAGATCTGTTTAGCATGATCAGTGGTCATGTATTTAAGCACAAACGTTAAATGTATTTAAGCCCCGTTTTTAAGACTCGTTAGTGTTATCAGAATATTAGACTAGACATTAGAAAAGGGGAAGGTTATGTGACTATCTTGAAGTAAAACATAATAGTGGAGTTCCTAAATAATCAAACTGGAATATTTTATAAAATTACATCCCACAAATGTCATCGCACATTTTAGTCTAATTTAGTTAATTTTTCTTTAAATCTGACCAATCACCGAAATAAAATGATAAATAAATTCGTCCTAAAAGATATTTTTCATCACAGACTCGGATGCTTAAGAATTACGTTTTTTTTTTAGAGCTGTGGTTATTGTAAGCAACAACTAGTTTTTTTAAAAATGTATAATTTTTTGTAGCATTGTTTGTTCGGCTTTTTGACATGATGAAGGTTAATCACCCTCAGCACATGACACTGCATGTTAATAACATGATTTTCGGGTTTTTACTAACTTTCCCAGCAAAATTACAAATCTTCCAGAAAGCTGGTTATTATGAAGCGGTTTTGAGTGACAAACATAAAGGAGCCCTAAAGATCAAGTACATATATTTTTTTTTATTCTTTCCGTTTTAATTGCTCTGGAGAATTTAATTCCATAGGCCTATCTGAATCAAAGCACTGAGGGTTGAAGTACCATAGGCAATACTGAAAGGCATTAAGAAGGTCATATAGAAACAAGCTAACCATAAAGTATTGAGCAAAGCAATCCAAACGAACAGTGGTTAAGCACGCTGAGCGTAGGTGAACCCCAGCACAAAGCTCTGTTTGGAAGAACTGTCAGCTAGATAAGGCAGCACTTAGGCCTCCTAGCTTAATGGACTTTTTATGGGTTTGCCTTGTGATCATGTGACATCTGGCATTAGAACCTCTGTGTGGTTCTCTACAGGCTTAGATCTTAAGCACACCGATACTTGTGTTCCTGTTCCTTTGAGAGAGAGAGAGAGAGAGAGAGAGAGAGAGAGAGAGAGAGAGAGAGAGATATTGATTGATTTGTTCAGTCGGTGCAACATTGAAGATTGACATTATAAAAGACATCACACTGAAAAATTTCGATTGCACAAACTGTGAGCGTATTTGTACAGGTACCAAAATATTTCCCCATAGCATTCGTAAACTGGTGGAATTGAGATAGGTGGGAACTAGATATGTGTGCTTTATAACAGTAATCTAGTTGAGACAGCTAAATTGCCAGGTAGCCTACCAATCACAGTGTTTTTAAAAGAGGTGTCTGCTATAAGTACTGGGTCTTTGCATATAAATTTAAAAAAATTACTAATCAGTTAAACTCATTCATCTGGAATTAATTCAAGGCAAAAGTACACTCCCACTTTTTAAATTATAATTTGTCAAAATAAGTACTACATTATTTTGAAACGAATCATTAAGCCATAAAGTAACTATATCACTATCGTCACAATCACTATGCCGAAGGCAAAATGTTTAATCCATTCAGAGCTCCAGTCAGTGATTCATTTGGAATGTCTTGCAAAAAGTAAAAGACTACACTTGTACTGTATAATGTAAACTTTCCTTTAGTTTTGTTTGTCTTGTTTGTATCCAGTCAGAGCAGTGAACTTGTTATTACATGGCTGCTGTGTTGGAAAGGGGACAATAGTAGTAACCGGAGGAAAGCCCACATTAAAAACAAACAAACAAAAACTAAAACAAAAAAAGAAAGAAAGAAAAGAAACCCTCCAACTCCACTACAGTCCGTTTAGAGGTCTGAGTGCCTGCCCGACATTTTGTGGGAGGAAAAAGTGAAGAGAAAGTTCCACAATGTGAGACAAAGGTGACAGTGTAAAAGGGACAAAATTTCAAAAGCATACACTTTGTCTGCAAAACATGCTGGAAATAGTGGAAAAGCTAATTGGCATTGTAATAAACAGACGAACAAACAAACGAACAACAACGACGACGATGTATAATAATAATAACAACACCACTAGTAATTACAATAGGGTTTCAGCCCTTTGGGTTTGAACCCCTAGTAATAATACTACAACAACTACAACGACAAATAAATAAATAAATAAATAAATAAATAAATAAATAAATAAATAAATAATAATAATAATAATAATAACGTTCGTATTTATGCTCACCTTTACAGAAAATCATATACATTTCACATGCGATCATAAAGTTCACATATGATTATGCTGATTCATGACGTGAATAATATGTGAAAAAATAAAACCACATGCCTAACATGTGGAAAATTAATATGCGAAAAGAAACTAAAATAAAAAATATGGGGGAAAACCACGTGAGAAATAAAACTGCATTCCTTGCAAGAACAAATGTGAGAAGAAATACAGGCACTGTGAAATGTGAAAATGTTTGAAACATATCTTGTGTGTAAAATTCCCATAATGAATCTTGTGATTATTCATATGTGAAGTCTGTGTGACTTTACCGTAAGGGCATCTGAAAATGGCTGGAATAAGTAGCCTACAAAAGCGAAAGAAACTAATCGAAACAACGGAGCACAAATAACCAGTTGCCACCTATCGCAGTTTCACCTATTATTGTAGGGGAAATGTTTTGGTACCTGTACAAATATGCTCAGGTTGTGCAATCGATTTAATGAAACGTTTTTAGTGTGATTTTGTTTATAATGTCAGTCTTCACTGTTCCACCAACTAAACAAAACTCTCCCCATAGCTCTCTGTCTCTGTCTCTCTCCCCCTCCCTCTCTGCCTCCCCTCTCTGTCTGTATCTGTGTGTGTGTGTGTGTGTGGGTGTGGGTGTGTGTGTGGGTGTGTATGTGAGAGAGAGAGAGAGAGAGAGAGAGAGAGAGAGAGAGAGAGAAAGACATTGACATTGGTGGCATGCAAGGAGTGCAAAGGTGAGAAAATGAAAGGAGAGTGGGAGTTCCCGTTAAGCCTGTTTGGGTTTGTTATTCCTATCTTGACAGTGCACTTGCTCTATAGAACATTGTCAAACCAAAATTTACTTATTTAAGCATACATACACGCCAGTTCCTCGCACAGCTGGATTCTTTTTTCATCCCAGAACTCAGTGGAAACATGGTTACGTCATCTTCAAAATATGATGGAAATGCCAGTCTTACTGCAGTGCACCCTTGCGCACGTTTTGTCGCTTCCATTTGCATTAGTTTGATTTGCAACCAGGATAAAATAAATGTTTAAATAAATCTGCAGGATTCTTGTTTTGTAGTAGATCCACTTGTATATGGTGTTTGTTGATATAGGCTAAATATAGTTCAAGCTGTATTGTATTGTAAAATTGCCCTGGGTGCAATATGGACTAATTCAGTTAAGCCCAACAGTGTGCGCCTCGCGTGAGCAGCCTTTTCTCCCACATATTATCAGCACAAAAGAACCTGCATGCAACTCATTTTCTCTACAAAACACCTGGTGTGAAAACAGCTTTACATGACTAAACCATCATAATTCAACATTACATCCGAGTACATACTGAAATCATGAGTGAATATCAAACGTAGTGTTCGAAATAACTTGAATCTGCGGAAATGTTAGGGAACATTTCTAGAACTAAAAGTAAATAGTTATGCAGCAGCCCAAATTTAGTTTTAAAACTAACTCGTTGTTAACAAAAATACAATTGAATTTAATCTAATTTTTATAATAAAATATAAACATAACTTTTTTTAACTTCAGTCATATTTCCCCTAAATATAACGTTAGCTAGCCTTCAATATTATTTGGCTCATTGGCTAAAACGTTAAAAATAATAATAATAATAATAAAAAGGATTGCCTATTATGCCTGGAATATAGTTTAAATCGATTAAACTACGTTATAAATTAAGTTTCATGTGAACAAAACATTTTTTTTTTGCAGTTACAGGTATTTTTTTCTGGTTGTCGCATATTGACCCAAAGGTAAACCCAGCAAGCGAGTTGCCAAAACAATTCCGCATTTTTATGTACAATTATAATTTAATATGTATTTGTTTCAGTTTTACAATATTTGTATGTCTTATTGTATTATTTTTTCTTGTTTAAGTAAAGAAATCAAACATTGATTATTATTATGATTATGTTTTGGGACAAGCAAACATTTGATCATCTTTGAAACAGTCCCTATTTATGAAGTTGATATAATTGAACAAAAGCAGAAGAAAAATTCGCTTTTTAAATAATTTATTCAACAGAAATATCAACAGATGCGAGATTTTTCTGTGGAAAAAGTACACCCTTGGCTTCAGAAGTTAGTGTTGCCCCCTTTGGCAGAAATAACTTCCTGTGGGCGTTTTGCATAATTGTCCACAACGCTTTCTGGAAATTTTAACCACTCTTTCATGCAATATTCGTTTCAGTTGCAAGATGTTTGAGGGTTTTCTTGTATGTTCTGCCCGTTTCAAATCCTCCCCACTACAGTTCAATGGGATTCAAATCTGGCTTTTTTCTAGGCCATTCCATAACCCTCCATTTAATCTTTTTGAGCCATTCCTTGGTGAATTTGCTAGTGTGCATAGGATCATTATCCTGTTGAAAGGTCCACTTTCAGTTTAATTTCAACTTTCAGACAGATGGCCTCACATTATCTTCAAGCACTCTTTGATATGATTCAGAATTCATAGTTGAATCAATGATTGCAAGCTGTCCAGTCCATGAGGCAGTGAAGCCACCCCAAACCGTAACATTTCCACCACCATGCTTCACAGTTGGTATGAGCTGCTTCTCCTGAAAAGCTGTCTTTGGTTTGTGCCAAAGATGTCTGCTGTTACTGTGGCCAAACAACTCTATCTTTGATTCGTCTGTCCTGAGCACATTATTCCAAAAGACCCAGTCTTTGCCTGTATGCTCATTGGCAAACTGTAGTCTTGGTTTAATGTTCGTTTTAGACAGCAAAGGCTTTTCCCTGGGACACCTCCTATGCAGGTCAAATTTGTGCAATCTCTTTCTGATTGTAGAAGAATGTACATTGACACCAACAGCAAGACTTACTAGCAGATCCTGTGATGAAATTTTGGGTTCTTGGAGACTTCATTTTGCATCAGACTGTCTGCTCTTGGGCTGAATTTGCTGGGACGGCCAGTCCTGGACAAATTGACAGTCATTTGAAATCTGTGCCATTTGTAGATGAGTTTCCTTACACTGGAATGATGCATTTAAAATAATGTGGAGATCTTTTTAAATCCCTTTCCAGACTCATAGGCATCCACAACATTTTATCTGAAGGCCTTATAGAACTCTTTAGATCTTGTCATGATGTCACCACACACCTCAATAACAAAGGGAACACCAGACACTAGATATGAGAGGGGTATAAATAAGACAGGTTCCACCTGCACTCCCTAAGTAGGTTCTGATCACTGGCACACAATCTTGAACACCTGATTCTAATTTTATGGTTTTGATGGTGTGATAAATGTAGGGGTGTTCCATGCGACTGATCTGTTTTTCTGTTCATTTAAATTCCATAAATTACTACAAAATGTCAATTTTATGTGCTATTTAATAGAGTGTATCAACTTTATTAATAGGCACCGTTTCAAAGAGGATCGAACGTTTGCTTGTCAATTTCCATGGGGCATATTATAATATTATATAATATTATATTTTATACTTATATTATAAGTTTGGGTAAATTGCATAACAGTCAATAGCATACTACTTGTGCCTTAACTTCAAATTATCATGTAAAATTTATCATGAATCAAACAAACCAACAACAAAAAAAAAACCGACAGCAAAAAATAATAATAAATTATTGAAGACAGCTATATTTATCCCGTCTGCACAGTTACAATTTAGGCATGTTAATCTTCCCCAAATTCCCTAACATAGCGTTCACTGTTTTCCCTGAATTTGTTTTAACCGAAATTAATTAAGTAGCCTACACTAAACATAAACCCTAACATTATCGCTGTATTACTGAATTTCTTTGAGTTAGGTGCATGATTTTCATGATTTCTCTCATTCTATTGGATTTTTTTTTTTTTAGCTGAATCAATTTAACTGAGCTTATCGTAGTCCGTTGTCAATGGCAACGAACTGAAGACGATTAACACTCCAGAGACAGAGTGGAACACAACAGGAAGAAGAGTTTAATTGGGCTGTTTGAACTGACGCCAAGGCATGGATGTAGCGCATATTTCTGTCAACGTTTTCTGGTGAGTCGAAGGACTTTTTGTAGGTGCGTTTTGCTCTGAAACAAGCCATTATTAATTAGTCTGAGAAAGGTCAAATGAACTACAAGCCATTACTCGCAAGTGATAGCAGTTAGCTAATAAAACTAAATTAAATAATTACAAAAATTTCACGACGGTTTGTCACAGATCGTTTTGTTTTGCACCCGATTTGGACCACTTTACACTTTTATGTGTAAATACGTGTCCGATAATCTGTTCAGTGATCCTCAATAAACAAAAGGGCGAAAGCACCATCTCTCAATCATGTATGCAGCTTAAATGAGTGACAGAGACAATCATTTGTGTCTAAGACAGACATCCCAACTCTCCTGGAGGTTCCAGGAGTCTCCCGCAGGTTCCAGGAGTCTCCCGCATTTTAATAGCGGCTCCCTGACGCCTGCAAATTATATACAATAACCCGGATTTATTTTATTTTTTTGAGAGCGATAGAGAGAGTTCAATGGTTATTTCTAAAGGTAGACGGACTCTGGAGAAACCGAGAGAGCGAAAGATAGACCTGGTGAGAGAGTGACACAGCGAGCGTCCTGATTGGTCTCTCTATATGCTAACTAACCTATCAGATTTCTCGGTAGGCGGGCTTTACACTCAACCTTTCTCTCTCCAGTTCATTCATCAGTTCGGTTCAGTTTAGTGTCTGCTGCGCCATGGCAGTGTCCAAATAAAAAGTACAAAACGCACTTCACCCCAGACTACACTAAAGTGTACCTATGCATAATAGGTGTAAAACAACAACAACAAAACAAAAAAACAACAACGAGAGTGTAGCTCGCTGTACTGTTTACAGCAGTGATTTCTCACCTGTCCATGGTGGGTAAAATGACTATAAGACATGTTGAGGTGAGTTTAATAGGTGTCATTCGTCCATTAGCATAGCTAACTGTATTGATGTCTAGGTGATGAGGCCAAACTCCCTGTAGACATGTGTAAAGTAGTTACTGAATATAAAAATGACTCCATGAGTGAAATAATACAGTAATAAAATAATACGAAACTGTGTGCGTACATATTTAATGTCACATATGCTGCATATACCAGAAAAGCTAATTGCATTAGCGTGTGTAAATAGTGTTTGCAAAACGTTATGAAATAGTTGGGGAACTCCCTTTTTGCAGGTTGGGATGTCTGCTGTATAAGGTAAGGTTAACGAGTATGCGAAAGTATATTATATGAATAGATTCGTCTTTTTGAATAATAATTACAATCTCATGATTATCCTAGCTGCATGGTGTTAGCCAAGCTAGTTAGCTACTGTATACATTTTCGTCGATAAGGAGTCTGTTGTACCATGTCATGCTAGATAATTTTACTAGCCTACTGTTTTTTGTAGCTGTTAAATAGAAAATTATGTGGATAACTTAACAGATCACAAGTTTTAAGGACAGTTTACCTCATCAGTGGATTTTTTGTGAATTTTTTCCCCCAAGAAGATTCAAGCAAAACTAAGCAATGATCTGGAAATGTAAGTACTGCATATTTGCTTGTGACATAAGGGGACACTTAAAACATGGTAGCTATGCAAGAAACCAGCCATTTCCAGGCCTACATCAGGAGTGTTTATGTACTTTCAAGAGCCTTAAAATACACTTACAGCATTATTTTGACATCAGCATTTTATGATTACTTCAAGACTGTTAAATAAGACAAAATAATGATTGATAGAAATTTCCTTCCTTTGATGATGACAACTGATACAATGTTGTCTCTGCCACCACTGCACCTCAGACCTTTGACCTCGCTGACATAGATGTGTTGCCATAAGAGGACTTCCAGTAATTCTTAGAGATGACCCAAATACGTTCTTCAAAGCATGCTTTGTAAGCATTGTTAATTTTAAAAATCTCTCATAGTTGATGTAAATTAAAAGGATCATTACATACTTTTTATTCTGTTATTTTCCTTGATGTGCTCTTATATCATTAGTAAAAATAAGTCATAATTTATTAATAAAATGAATGAAATCAAACATGAATTTGGGGCTGCTCTTTTTGTGAGAAGTGAGGAGGAAGTTTTGAGTTCTGAAGTTTGAATGAACTATTGCATGCTGAAAGAAAGAAAGAAAGCTAAATTTAATTCATGCTATGACAATTTAAAACTCAAATGCAATCCAGGATGATCTCACTGACTCATTCTATAATTATGCATATCATTTTGAATCAGTCATTTAATTTGAATTGAATTAGTAGTTCATGTTAAATGCAATTACTCTTATTGAAAAGCAGACAAACAATATTTTCAGATTTTTGAACTCCTGCATATATTTGTGTACGTAATTCATAAACCATTGTGCATGCACATAACTAACAAAAACATGTTCAATAAAAATTTATTGATATCTAAACGAATATTAGACAGCTAAAGTTTGTTTACGTAACCTCTCTATTCATGATGACGAGGACTCATTCCAACATGTGCCAGTTCCTCCACTTAGAAAGTAAAGATGTGGCACAGCATCCCCCTTCCTTCCACCTCCATGAAAATCATCTTGGAGGGGAATGTTGTGATGGACAATTTAGAGAACCGGCCCCCCCCCATGGGTCTCGTCCCCCCCATGGGTCTCGTCCCCCCAAGTGTATGACCAACACATTCCATTTCATTCAGCAAGTGATTTAATGTTTGGGTAAGAAGGAGTTGAAAGGCAAAGTTCTACCACTAACAAATCAGCTTCCTGTGTAAGACAAGAAAACATACATTTGTCTTCAGCTTTATTGTCAGTTTTGTTAGACAAAAAGTCAACGTGTCTTAATTGTGCTTCATAAACTATGCCTATTCAAACAAATCCTTGTTATATGTATTCTTTGTCCTTGTTTATAATGCAGCTGTAACTTAAAGAGTAACAATTCTGCAAAGATAATCAAATAATAAATAAAAAGTTAAGTTTTGTCTACTCAAAGTTAAGTTTAACTAAAAAAAAAACCAAGTTAGTGCAATTTAATATTTTGAGTTACCTAAACTGATTATCTATTACAATAAATAAAAGTTACATTAGTGTAACAATTTTTTTTTAATGCAATCTTATTTTAATATCAAGTACATTAAACTTGAAATGCCTTGTTTGTTCACCAAGACAAACTTTTTTAGGGCAATGAGTTTCCATAAATAAGTTCAATCAACTTGTATAGGCTTACAGTGTTAGAGGGGAAAAGATGTAAGCCTGTTTATCTGGAACCCCAATTCTCTGTCTGCTCAGTAACTACGGGGCTTTGGTATTTAGGCATACTCAATTTAATTTTCAAGATAATCATATGGACAGTGAAGAGGACATGTAGCCCAAAATAACCAGTGTTTATGGTTGCAGCTTTAAACGTAATTGATAACAGTTTCTTATTTTTGCATTTCCTAGTTTTCATATTTCTGATGTCAGGACTGCGACAGTCATGCCTTAAATGACCTGATGTTAGGACAGTGCTATTACGGAACATGTAATACCACTTAAAAATGCCAACCCCACATTATGTAAATAAATAAATATTATTCTGTCTCTTACACCTCTACTCTGCACACTTTGCTTCTCTAGAACTAAATTAAAGATCTTGTATGGTTGCACTACTTGTAATTGCTCTCCGCTTGATATATCGCTTTGTATTTCCTCATTTATGAGTCGCTTTGGATAAATCATCTGCTAAATGAATAAATGTAAATGTAATGTGAGAAATGTCACGCTTTTTAGTCTATTTGTTTAACCAGAATCAAACGAAATTTGTTTGGTTCGTTTTCACAGTACATAATTAAACAAACCGAGTTTTAAAAAATTATTTAAATAAATAAAAACTCGAGCAAAACAACTTTGGATGTTTGAGATGTAGGGCTGAAAATGGACTCGTAAACCGGTTTCATTAATTGGTCTGAAATACAGAGATGGAAAAAAGTGAGAAAAAAAATCTTTGTATTTGTGCAGAAATCACAAAAATCACCGAGCATAAAGAACTTTTGAATAAATTTTAAAACTATGGTCTGCATCTCACCCAGATTTTCTTTTTGTTTTGGTTCCTTAGTCCTAATATCCAAAACAAATCGCACTTCTACTCAGCGATCAGCTCAGTCCTTTGGCACGCAACCTATTACAGGTGCATCTAAAAAAATGTAAATATTGGGGAAAAGTAAATTTTTTCCTGTAATTTAATTCAAAAAGTCAAACTTTGTTTTAGATTTATTAAACAAAGTGAAATATTTCAAGCCGTTTTTCATTTTAATCTTGATGATTACAGCTTATAGCTCATGGAAATCAAAAATCCAGTATCTCAAAATATCAGAATTAAAAATTTATAATTCTTTAAAACACCTGTGTACACAGTGTGTTTGGTTCACTTCCTGCAGTTGGGTTGATTCAGTCAAGTTGCTTAGAGCCGGTCAGAAATGGCTCTCGAAGTGCTGTTTTTATCTTCAGTGCAATTGCCGTGTTCTCACCTGCTTAAACAAAATGCACCGAAGATTCAAACCATGAATATTAAAGCACCCTCACATGTGTCTTCATTCTATCAGCATGACACTGCCAATCAGGACACTGACCAGGCAGCAGGAATCATAAAAACCATGAGAAAAAGGATCATTTGGAGTTCATTAGTGAGTGTGTAAACCAGGAATTTAAGTGTCACCTGGAGGAAACCAGCTTTCATTGTCAGATTTTTTCCTGCTTTAATTTCAGAGTAGAGACATAACTTTGACATGTAGACACCACTGCAAACCTGTTAGACATGACAGCAATAACTCTGAAAATAAAACTAGGAAAAAAAAAAAAAAACCATTACCAAAAAAAAAATAGAAAAAAAGTGCTACAGAACTGTAAGATAAGGTATGGGGTGTCTCAGCTAGCTGGAGCAAAAGGAGTGTTTATATTTAGTGGAGTCTAAACGTGTCACTTCCTCACTGCAGTTGCTGCCAGTTCCTTCAGCTGAAACCATAAGAGCAATTCAAACATGGCCACACACATAATTGAAAGTCAGTCTACAGGACACAACACCACAGAATCTGCTTTAAAAACAAACTGCAACCACTGCCTCAGATTCAGTGTCAAGAGTTAAACATGGGAACATGGTTTGTACAGGGCAGGCCCAAACAGGTAACATGATTCCAATGAAAAGGACTGAATTCTTTAGGACTGAATATGTTTAAATTTTTACATTCATATCCTCTTTTCTACTCATTCACTCATTTGACTTCATAGACTTGAAGTCTTCAAGATCACATAGGTGTTGCACTATGAACAAACATTACTCTCGCCAGGTCTTGGTGAGGCAGGAGAGTAGAATTAGGCCACAATTGTGAGTGTTACCCCCTACTGGCCCTCCTCCTCACGCAGGAACTGGAAGACAGAGGAGAAGTCCTTGCTGGCATAACCACGTGCACACATCATACGATAGATTTGATGAGCCACAGAACCAAGTGGAACCGGAGTCTTCGTGTTTGTCGCTGTGCTCTGTGCAAGTCCTAGATCCTGTAGTAAAACAGGATTTTATTTTAAAGAATTATTTTACGTCATTGTTTATTACACTTTATTTAAACAATATGTCAGATCTAGTCACTGGAATAAACTAAATATTAAAAGTACTATTTCTGTTCACACTGTATACACATTTAATACAATATGAATGAATGACAGCGAGAGAGACAGAACGAGAACACCGAAACAAAACAGACAAAGCCTACCTTAGCCATTAGTGTGGTTCCAAAGCCCCCTTGATAGTTGTTGGCTGAGGGGACTCCCTCCATCACTCCTGGAACAGGATTATAGGCGTCACTGGACCAGCAGCGGCCTGAACTCATGTTGAGTATTTTTGCCAGTAGCTTGGGATCGAGCCCCAGCCTGTCAGAGGTGACCAAAACAGAACTTCCTTACACCACTGAGTGTGACAGATCAACAATGTCTACAAATATGCAAATAAAAAAAAAGTAATAAAATAACTTGGCCAAATCTGAACAAAATATACATGCAGAGTAAGAGTGATATAGAAGATATAGCATTTTTACTGCCCTATTGCACACTCACACCTTCAATAAAAACTAAGATTGGCCAACTATACCTGATGCCCAAGTTCATGGTCTCAGCAGTGCCAATCATTCCTATTGCCAACAGCATGTTGTTACAGATCTTAGCAGCCTGTGAAAAGAATGTGAGAAACAGAGCATTACACAAATACAACATACAAAAGCAACAACAAGAGCAACAACAAATGCAGAGTTAGAGGTATACCTGTCCTGTGCCAACTTGACCACAGTACACAACGTTGGCTCCCATGCAGCTTAGTAACTCCTTGGCTGCAGTGAATTCCTCCTCCACTCCTCCTACCATGAAGGTCAGCTTACCAGAAGTGGCGGCTCCAACACCTGCGCCAATCAGAAAATTACTTTCTGAAGGTGGTACCAAATTAGTCCATACCTAGCTGAGCTTGTAAAGGGCTTTATAATTAATTTTTGAGCCAAGTAAAAGTATTATAGTGGTCATGTATGAGTCCAGTATTAATATTAACACAGTTACTTAAACCAGACTATTAAAGTTTGCTATTTCATCACCAAAATACCCAACAAAGTGCACTTAGCTGTGCACTGCTCCACTAGAATTTGTATGAATAATGCATGTATAATGTAAAATACAGTGAGTGAGTGGCTTTTCAACCAGGCTTTTAATTTCAGCAAATGAAGCCAACTCCACACTGGCAACTTTGAGTCAAGTGTCTTTCCAAAGAAAGCTGCCAGCAAAGAAATAAAATAATGCATGCTAAGCAAAACAAAAAGACACATCTTGGTACAACTTTAAGTGACCCACAATTTCCAATCTGTAGATGTCACTGCATTCCAGTGAACATTAATGGTACAACATGCAGCAATAATTAATTAATAAATAAATAAATAAATAAGCAAGCAAGCAAGCAAGCAAGCTAGCTAGGAATAAAGAGGCTGAGAGCTTGTGTGGCTCTTTACTTTGACTCCATCTCAGAGCCTTAATTACACAGGCAGGAAAAAGTTCTATAATTACAGCAGTGCAGTTCCATCTACTTTCACACACGGACGAAAGTGACGTCATGCTCAGTTTTGTTGTGGCTTGCTTTTCATTACGGCCGGTTCACAGGCACAAGGGTAGAGCTGAGAATAATGTCTACTGGAGGGGCTAAGTACAGAGATTGAGCAGGTTTGTGGAATTCTTATGACTGTTTCGCACCCAAAAGCAGTTTCAGCGGCGCCCATGCCAAACCATGCTGACGCAGTCTTGTCGGGAGAGGCAACAATTTAAGGAAAGAAAACTAGTAGCGTGCTCTTGTTTACGTGCTGAAAAGCCAGAGGCAACAACTTCCTGATTAAAAGGGCCATAAAGCACAGAGTGGGTGCTGGCTCAGTATAAGAACCGGCTGTCTTAGAACATGAGGTAGCCATTGCACCTCAGCCAAGCCTACAGGAAAGGAAGGCTGCATTACAGTAACTGCCAGGATTATTTAAAAACGTATACTTTTTTAAAAATGTGTTTATGCACTGATGCATGTGCATATTGAGAGTGGCCTATAAGTGCTGTTGTGGCCTATGCCTGTTGCTGCAGGTGTCGAACATATTTGTAGCCAAAGATGAAAACAGAACAAAGGCTCATGCATACCTGTAATAGTTCAAAATTGTGATTTATTATTTTTATTAACCTGTAACCTCCCTCAAAGTGGAGTTGAAAGATTTAAAACTCTTGAGTGAGCAGCCTTGGACTCATTCCCTTGTTGGTCTGGAGATACAGCAGCTTATGTCAGAAGGTCTGCACAGGCGGCATTTCAGATTAGGAGTTAATAGAGAGATTGCAGTATGGTGTTTCTAAATACAATGCAGAACAGTCAGTTTAAGCATGGACAGCTGAACAGCTTTAATCACAGTGCAGTAGGAAAGGGACTGAAAACATAAATCTTCAGTAATCTGCTGGGGCTACATCATAAAATATGGTTGAGGAGCTCAAAGAACATGAGTCATATTTAGCTGAGAGGTGGAGAACAAGCAGAAAGCATGTATGATCGTATGAAGGATGTGCATGTGTGTTGTGTGAGCATGTCTTTAGACCCCAGGAGTCAATCTGTGGGTGGTAAATTAACTTTAATAGCACGAGTCACATTCTGCCTAGTCTCCTCAAATCTCCAGAACACTACTAGCAAAAGGGAGCACAGTGGAGACTGTACAGGCCTCCCTCTGTGTGCGCATATGTGCATATATAAAATATACATTAATTATACACACACGATAGATAAAGAACAATGGGGGAATTTCACCAAGACACAGGGGTTATACCTTTACCAAAAGTATAACCAGGGCTACCCTTTACAATAAGTGCCCTGGGATTTTTAACGACCACAAAGAATCAGGACCACGGTTTAACGTCTCATCCGAAAGACGGTGCTGTTTTAATAGTATGGCACACCAGTCACTATACTGGGGCATTAGGCCTCATAGAGACCACAGGGTAAGCACCCACGGCTGGCCTCACTAATACCACTTCCAGCAGCAACTTTAGTTGCTTAGTTCCTGCTTCGCTTCATTGGGAAACCAGACAAGAACTGCAGGGTGATATGGCTCTAAAAACATCCAAAACGTGTTCTACTGGATTCAGATCCGGTGACTGGGAAGGCCACTGAAGAACACTGAACTCATTGTCATGTTCATTTAAACAGTTTGAGACGACTTTTGGTTTGTGACATGGTGCATTATTATGCTAGAAGTAACCATTAGAACATGGTAAATTGTGGCCATGAAGGGATTCACTTGGTCAGCAACAATACTCAAATAGGCTGTGGCATTCAAGCAATGACTGATTTGTATTAACTGGCACAAAGAGTGCCATGAAAACATTCCCCACACCATTACACCACCTCCACCAGCCTGGACTGTTGGCACAAGGCAGGTTTGGTCCATGGATTCATGCTTTTGCTGCCAAATTCTGACCCTACTATCTGTGTGCCTCAAAAGAAATCGAGATTAATCAGAGCAGTCCAAGTTTTTTTCGAGTCTTCAACTGTTCAGTTTTGGAGAGCCTGTGCCCATTGCACCCTCAGCTTTCTGTTCTTGGTTGACAGAAGTGGAATCTGACATGGTCTTCCTCTGTTGTAGCCTATCCATGTCAAGGTTCGACGTGTTGTACATACGGAGATGCGTTTCTGCTCGCCACAATTTTACATGGTGGTTATCTGAGTTACTTTAGCCTTCCGGTCAGCTCGAACAAGTCTGGCCATTCTCCATTGACCTCTCATCAAACATGTGTTTCCGTCCACAGAACTGCTGTTCACTGGATGTTTTTTCTCTCTTTACTGTACAATTCCGAGTAAACTCTAGAGACTGTAGTGTGAAAATCCCAAAAGACCAGTAGTTATAGAAATACTCAAACCAGCCCGTCTGGCACCAACAATCGGTCAAAATCACTCAGATTTTTTGTTGATGTGAACACTACCCAAAGCTGCTGGCCCATATCTGCATGATTTTATGCATTGCGCTGCAGCCACATAATTGATTGACTGATTAGATAATTGCATGATTCAGTATGTTTACATGGACAACAGTAATCCAATATTAACCCGATTAAGACAATACTCTGATTAAGAAACTACCACGTAAACAGCGATTTCTGATGACCTTAGTCCGGCTAAAGTCATACTCGAAGTAAACACATCAAATTAAGACAAGTGGAGTATTCCTGTTTTAGTCGCATTATAGACATGTACACACCTTAAATCACACTATTAACGTCGTGTGGGAGTTTTCACTGCATTTTGTGACAGGACACATACACACACACATGGCAGTGCTCAACCGTTTGACGGCAAACAAGAGAGCACGGCTGCGTCCAAAACCGTGTATTTACCTACTATATAGTAGGAGATATACACGTATTTCGGCTACTATATAGTAGGCAAGTATGTGGTTTCGGACACAGCCCATGGCTTCAAGCAGTCGTCTATTTGCACGTATACCATGACAAATAATTAACTGCACTTGAAGCTTACATAAAATTAAAAATGAAACACCCAAAACTGTATATGGTACCATAACGAAGACGAACTGTATGTTGATGCATGAAATTCCGGAGGGAACGTCGGACGGCGTGGTGCGGGGACATAATGAAATGTGCCATTAATTGATCCATGTTCTACATCTAAAACGGGAACATGAAAGGAATATTCTAAAAGCAACGCATGTAAACACCTTAGTCAGATTGTCTAATTCAGAATAAGGTCAATAATTAGATTACTGCTGTCCATGTAAATGTAGTCAATAAGAAATGTGAAACCTGTACCTTGTGCATTTTCTTCAGCTTAGTGGTATCTCTGGTCAAATTCAGAATTATGGATATGAAGCTAGAGATTTATTTGAACACTCACAATGAATAGCCCATGTCTGTAAATAACATAGAAGCAAGAGCGTCACATGAGTGATGCATCTGAATAACTCTCTGGCACTTCCCATTCAACACAAATGAGACACAGGCTCCCAAACAGCATACCATCATGCAGAATAGTAGACTACTACATTATATGAAACATCTGGTGGTGCACTAATTTTTTATACTATTTAGTATTATTTGGTAATCCCTTTTCAGAGGGGACTGTATGTTTCACGATATACATATTTGTGAACAATTTCCCAGCAATACAGCAGCACTGCATTTAAAAAAATAAAAAAAAAAAACTGTTTAATACTCTAATTTATGCAAAATATACATTCTATTTTTTATATTTAAGTAACTAAAAAGAAAAAAGTAAAATTTTTAAAGTTTAAGTGCAACATTTTAACATAAAATGATCCGCCAATTTGTACATAATAAAAAATAATAAAAAGATAATCACAATATCTAAGAAATGCAAACCTAATTTATCACAATATTGATACGTTCATATCGATCTACACCATTTCCAACCCCTTTAATGAATGTCAAAGTTTTCATTTTCACTGACCCATCAACTTCTCTCATCTCTTTACAGCTGGGAACTTTCTCTCAGGACAGAACACAGGTCAATATGGCTGCATGGGGCTGAATTAGCTCTGGCCTTCTGACAATAATGAATCAGAGTTTTCCTTTTCATGTAATGAGCAAAGACATTGGGTGTATTGACAGGCAGAATGCTTCTCTCCTATACTGGCATATGTACTCTGGTGCAAGTCTACTAATGAATATTAAACACACCAGTTCTGTTTTATAAATATACATTTTTGGGGATGGGGTCAGTTAAAATGGCTGGAAGTTAAAGAGGGGAGAGAGGCTTTAAAAATTATATCAACATAAATGAAACCAAATGAAATTGCCAAAATATTTTAAACAATGAAACTGGAAAGAAATATTTTTGAATTACCAGATTATATTTTACAAAATAAACACAGTGAAAACATAAAGGGCATAAAGACCCTTCTCATATTCCTTCCTTTTGAGAAAACAGCCTATTTGCCTCTTCTGGGACATCACTTACAGTAAAGGATGAATCATGTTTTTTTTCCTTTCTTTCCTTCATACTGAGCTGGGGGGGTGGGGGGTCAGCTCAGGATGAATCACGTCAGTTCAGGACATGTGTGGGTGCGACAACAATAAAACACTGCACTCACGTAAAACAGTTTTGTCTGGTTTTGGCCACATTATTCATTGTGCTGGGTACATGCTTTTACCTCCAGATACTGGAGCATCCATGAAAACAGCACCCATTTTCTCGGCAGCAACAGCCATTTCCTTCGATACAGCAGGATCAATGGTACTGGAGTCAATGAGCAGAGAGCCTTTCTTTACCTTCCTATACAACAAGAGCAATGAGTATATGAGAGCATAGAAAATGGAATTAGTTTTATATTTTTAATGTCAATACAACAAGCTCCCAGCTCTTCACTCCATCACTGGACAATATACATATTAACTACAGATACTATTTAACGGCTTCATGTAAACTAAAATGTTTACTTTTTTTTAAAAAAAGCTTATGACTAAATCCAGAATATGGTAGTGCAACAATACACATATTTTCCATGTGATTTTTGCTTGATTGATTGCTTTTTGATAATTTGTTAAATAATGTAAGGATTATACAGCACACCAATTAAAAAATTTGGCTTGTTTTGGTTTTGACTTGGCTGTTGGAAGAGAAGAAAATAATATATACACACACTACAAATATATTTATATAAATAAATAATTAGTTAAAAAAAAAAAAAAAAAAAAAAAAAAAAAAAACCACACACAGACACAATGTATACACTATAAAATACTACTTTTGCACTAGAAAATTACAAATTGAAAGGAGATTGCATGAAGTTCGCACACATCACTAACAAAAAAAAAAAAAAAAAAAAAAAAAAAAAAAGCAGCCTATCGTTATTTGAGTATGCGTGTGTGGACAGCATAACCCCTTCACACTCTAATCTGATATCGCACATGTGGTCACCAATTTTCTATAAATTACACCATATGAAAAACCCAAGGATAAGGCAATTGGAAGTATCGAACATAATTCTGATCCTGTTCATACATGTTGACTTGACATTATTAGTCTTTTTGCAGCTGTATTGAAATAATTACACACTTATACAATTTACCCAGAAAAACACTTAATGTTGTGATATTAAGAATTGAAAACGGTTAACACGGGCTTACTTCAGAATGCCGCTGGGGCCTGTGTACACCTCAATAACATTAGGACTGGACGGCAGCATTGTAATGATGCGGTCTGCCTTGTCTGCCACATCTGCAGGGGAGTCCAAAATCTAAGACCATACAACACAAGAATATCAAGTCAAACATAAATAAAGGAAGAGACTATGCTTTACTAAGGTGCAATAATATGTTTCTAGCATGTATATCACTTTTTGCAAGTAAAGACGATCACACCAAATAATCTTGAATTGCAAAACCACGTATTTACAAGATGATCACGTGTCCATACTTTACACCACATAACAGTACAATCAAAGACATGTTTAATTTAAAGTCATATTGTGAACACCAATTCACTCAATTCAGTAATTTATTCATTCATCTTCAGTAAACACTTTATCCTGGTCAAGGTCACAGTGGCTCCATAGCCTATCCTGGAAAGACTGTGTGAGGGGAATTTACTCTGGGTGGGATGCCAGCCCAATGCAGGACACACACACAATTTACATACAGGCCTTTATTTGGAAGGTGGGAGGAAGCTGGAGAACCAAGAAGAAACCTGCTCTTACACGAAACTCCACACAGACAATACCCCGAGATCAGGATTAAACCACAGACACTGGAGAACCTGCAGTGCCACCTTAGATCAATTAAAAACCAGCACCATTTAAAAGCCATGCAATCATATTTTGATGTATTCTCACTTGAGCACCCAGTTCCTGTAGCTCTTTGCAAGATTCAGGGAAGACATCTGTAGCAATCACAGGGTAGCCATGTTTGATCAGGTTCTTGGCCATTGGGTTTCCCATATTCCCCAGGCCAATGAAGCCCACTTGGGTTTTGGAGGCCATGGATCTGGAGACTGAAAATAAATAAATAAAAATACAAACATAATGAACACACATGAACGTCCTTGTGCAGCAGTGATGTCCTTCTGCTAATCACAAGGTAAACAGCCAAAATCAGTAACTTATTTATTTAAGCTTTCCAGAGAAGAAGAGTGTGTGGTTTATAGGCCAAGACTGTAGATTTCTGAAAATCCTGCACCACAATCTGATCTTGGTTAATCAATGAAAAAAGCAAGCGGCTTTATTACCAACTTGGTTTAAAATTCAAATCTGACAAAGCCTAAATGTAGAGATGAAAAATGAACACATAACCTGTCAATGACACTCATGACATTAACCCTCTTAATAGACACAAAGCGGGTGTAAAGTAATAGTAATCGGTAACTAGTCGGCACAGCTACAACTGAAGTTACCCGAATAATTTTTAAACAGCATGACATTAGTTAATTTATAAGAGCATTTTCACAGTACAACGCTGAGCTCAGATTACTGTTTGTCTGAATGAGTTAATTTAACAGAACATTTTTCACAATACAACGCTGTAAACACAACAGAAGAAAACTACGCTAACTGAGAGAAACATGACCGAGCATACCCTGCACCGAAGTGACATGGCTATGCCACTTTCCTAAAAGACTACGAGAGCCCCTTAACAGAGCCGCCATGCTGCTT
This sequence comes from Ictalurus furcatus, assembly GCF_023375685.1. Classification (NCBI taxonomy): domain Eukaryota; kingdom Metazoa; phylum Chordata; class Actinopteri; order Siluriformes; family Ictaluridae; genus Ictalurus; species Ictalurus furcatus. Next base: position 14,641,318 of record NC_071255.1, on the reverse strand, counting down.
TACTGCTGCCCTCTAACTCACAGCGCCAGCATTGGACGGCAAACAAATGACGCAATTGCTGTCCATACAAGTTTGAGTTTGCTCGACTTTTTCTCCAATGAAAACCAGGTGTAGGCGGGGCATTCTTCATAGCTATAATCCCATTGGTTAGCTGCACTATAACAAGCGATATCCAGACTGGCTAGGGAAGTTGGCTTGACGTTGGACGTTCCATATTCGCGGATATGCGGAAATTAAGGGACCGTCTCTAAAGTTACGTACGACATTGTTAAACACGTTTCTAACTTCAATAGCATTTGAAGGGAATGACTTACAGTCATATAACCAACTGTAAAGTGTTCATCTAGGTGTCAGGTATAACACACACATTTTAGATTTCTGATATATAATACCATAAACTATTAAATCACATGTAAATTTTATATGAATTTCACTTCAGAATGGAGCCATACACAAAATATGCCATTATTTAAAGCTCAATAGCATTTGAAGGGAATGATGTACAGTCACACAACCAACTGTAAAGTGTTCATCTAGGTGTCATCTATAACACACACCTTTTAGATTTTTGATATTTAACAAATTAAGCTATTAAATCATATGTAAATTAGATATGAATTTCACTACAGAATGAGTCCATACACAAAATATACCATTATTTAAAGCTCAATAGCATTGGAAGGGAATGATGTACAGTCACACATCCAACTGGAAAGTGTTCATCTAAATGTCAGGTATGACGCACACCTTTTAGATTTTTGATATTTATTAAGATAATCTAATAAATCATATGTAAATTTGATATGAATTTCACTACAGAATGGGCCCATACACAAAATAATTTTCAACAATTCATAATTTTTCATAATTCATAATTTTGAATTCCTTTGGCTCCCATCCACAATCTAAACATGTACATAAATAAATTAAAAGAAAAAAAAAGTTTGAAATATTAAAACATTTGTGGATCATCAGTTCTTTTAATTAATTCATTAATAGGACATCTATTTTTTTGAAGAAAACCATTCAATCCAGTACGGGTCATTTTGACCCCCTTTATGCATTCGTGAAGGTTTTATTGGTTCATGCATTGTAGGGTTAAATATCAAAAATGTAAAAGGTGTGCGTCATACCAGACACCTAGTCGAACATTTTACAGTTATATGACTGTAAGTCATTCCCTTCAAATGCTATTGAGCTTTAAATTATGGTATACTTTGTGTATGGGCCCATTCTGTAGTGAAATTCATATCTAATTTACATATGATTTAATAGCTTATTTTGTTAAATATCAAAAATATAAAAGGTGTTCGTTATAGCTGACACCTAGATGAACACTTTACAGTTGGTTGTGTGACTTTAAGTCATTCCCTTCAAATGCTATTGAGCTTTAAATTATGGTATATTTTGTGTATGGGCCTATTCAGTAATGCAATACATGTCAAATTTAAATGTGATTTAATAGTTTATTTTAACAAATATCAAAAATCTAAAAGGTGTGCGTTATACCTGATACCTAGTTGAACACTTTACAGTTGGATGTGTGACTGTAAGTCATTCCCTTCAAATGATATTGAGCTTTAAATTATAGTATATTTGTGTATGAGCCCGTGCAGTAATAAAATACATGGCAATTTTTATATACATGAATATTGGGGGCAGTGGTGGCTTGGTGGCTAAGGCGCTAGATTACTAACCAGAAGGTGGGGGGTTCAAGCCCCAGCACTACCAAGCTGCCACTTTTGGGCCCTGGAGCAAGGCCCTTAACCCTCTCTGCTCCAGGGGTGCTATATCATAGCTGACCCTGCGCTCTGACCCCAACTTCCTAACATGCTGGGGTATGCGAAGAAAAGAATTTCACTGTGCACATGTATATGTGACCAATAAAGACTTATTATCATTACTTATTACATTACTTAACAATGTTTTATGTAACTTTAGAGACGGTCCATTAATTTCCGCTTATCTGCGAATATCAACATCAAGCCAACTTTATGCCAGTATGTTATTTGATGATAATAATGAAATCAACGCAGTTTAGATGTTTTTGCTGATATACTGAAATACACATCAGTTAAGAGAGGGTATACAAATCTAGCCAATATTCTAAGGTATATGTCAATGTGTATAAAAATAAAATAAAATAAGTATCATTATCATCCAGAAACAGTATTATTTATTTTGTATTTGCATGTGTATTAACATGCAAGTTTTAGTGATTATTTGGGAGAAAATATTTCTAATATTATCCATTCATCCATCCATTTTCCATACCACTTATCCTACACAGGGTTGCAGGGAGCCTGGAGCCTTTCCCAGGGAACTTGTGGTCCAAGGCAGGTGACACAATGGACGAGGTGCCAATTCATCGCAGGGCAGGAAAATGTACCTCTATTTTGTTAATTCATTTATATTCAGTAATCACATTATCCTGGTCAGAGTCGTGGGTGAGGCAGGATCCCACTATGTATGGGAGGGCACCATGTACACACACATTTACACCTAGGGGCAATTTAGCATAGGCAGTCTACTTCCTCCCATGTTTTTGGAAGGTGGGAGGAAACCAGTGTGGACACGGACATACAAAAGGCCAGACAGTAAATGAAGGTCAGGATCACACCCTAAAGCTGTGATGAGGCAACGCTGCCCACTGCGTCACCATACCTGGAACATTTTTCTGTGAAGAAAAATGTTTTTTATGGGAAGAAAAATGTAGCTATATTTTACAGTTCATAAAATAGATCTCCAAACTTTTACACGTGAAATGTGAACACAAAAACAGAAAAAATAAGACAAAAGCAACAAAACATAATTTGAAAATAAGCTTTGCTGTGACCCAGGTGTGCGACACCTTATACCAGTATAATAATATGTACTGTATGTGAGGGTTCCCAAGTGGTGCAAAAGAGAAGAATTAGTCATGTCATTGGAAGATTGCGAGTTGGATCCTGAGAGATCTTGATGAATGTCCCTGACTATCAGAATGTCATTAGCCAATCGCAGTCATCTAAAGTGCCCTCCACTAATACTGGCACCCTTGGTAAATATGAGCAAAGAAGGCTGTGAAAATTTGTCTTTATTGTTTAAGCTTTTGAACTTTTGTTTAAAAAAATTCACAAAAAATTGGATATGGATATCCAACAATTGCAAACAACATAGGTTTATAAAAAAATCTTTGTTAAATATAGGTGTGCAAAAATTATTGACATCCCTATGAATTCATATGAGAAAAGTACGTTTGAAGTATATTCCCAGTGATATTTTAAATTGTTTAGACACCTGCGTGACTAGGAACAGGAAATTGTTCAACCATAACTTCCTGTTTCACAGGGATAGAAATATCAGGTAACACATATGCCAAATTCCCTTAGTAATTCATAACAATGGGTAAGACCAAGGAATATAGCTGTGATGTGCGGCAAAAGGTTGTTGAGCTTCACAGAATGGGAAGTGGCTATAAGAATATTAGCACAAGCATTGAAGATGCCCATTTCCAATAATTAAGAAGTTCCAGTCAACTGCAAATTTTATGAATTAACCTGGAATTGGACGTGCGTCTATATTGTCTCAACGCACTGTGAAAAGGATGATTCAAGTGACCAAAAAATCTACAATTATAGTTAGTTAAGTCACTTGCGTCTTGGAGTTAGAAAGTCTCCAAAACTACAATCCGAAGTCACCTACATCACCACAAATTGCTTGGAGGGGTTTCAAGAAAAAAGCCCTGAAAAAAGTCCATCTCAGCCAAAAACAAACTCAAGCGTCTTATAAAAAAAAGATATATTTTTTGTATAAACCTGTGATTTGTTTGCAATTGGTTGATATCCATGAGAGCAGAATAGTTTTGTGAATTTATTTTTAACAAAAGATCAAAAGATTAAACAATAAAGACACAATTTCACAGCCTTCTTTGCTCATATTTACCAAGAATGCCAATATTAGTGGAGGGCACTGTATGAGCTCATATATGTAGAAGAGGGCAGATAGCTCTTTCCTTCACCTGTTCACTGAGAGTAGGCTGATGTTTGAGAGGCAGGAAATTGGCCAGTAGTTGCTGCAAGCCTTTTGTAATCGACCAATTGGTGTGCGAGAAGACGGGAATTACAGAGTGGGGATAAAGCAATGCAAATATGCGCACACATGTTGCAGTATTAGACCATAAGCACATCATAATGAAATTAAAGCCGAATCCCATACATTTTCTAAAATTTAGAGATACGCTTTTTTAAGGTCCGAAAAAGAGGACATGTTCGGGAAAAAGAGGATGTATGGTCACCCCAAAAAAGTATTTCAGAGAACAACGTGTGTTAATTTCTACCAAATTAACTTGCCGCAAAATTTATTTGCGCATGCACCAGGAGTTTGCTCACATGAGCCACGACTGGCAAGCAAGAACCAGAACTATAATCAAGCAGCTGTCTATATTGTATTATGATGTCAAAACATTAATTTCTTTGGTTTTAAAATATATATATCTTTAAATCTTGATAGCATTCCCACTTTTTACAAAATGTACCTGTAATCTGATTACTTTGTTTTTTGACATAACTGTAACGGATTACAGTTACCAGTGTTTCCTGTATCCTGATTATGTAATGCCATAACATGTATTCCGTTACTCCCCAAGCATGATCAGGTTTTACCTGCAAAAACAGAAGCAAGTGCAGTAATCAAACTCTCCAGAAGAACTGTGGCAGATTCTTTACTATGCTTAAAAAAACCTCTACATTCCTAAAAACTGCACAAAATGTACCTGAGATGCATCTGCTGGTGCATTTTTAAAGACAAAGGACCGTCACATTAAATACTGACTTTGTTTACTTTATTACTGATCTTTAATGTAGTTTTTTTCATGTAATTTTTTTTTATTTTCATTACATTTCGAAGACATCTTTGGTTTTCACCATTTCTTGACCAGTGCCTAAGACTTTTGCACAATACTGAAGGTATTTATGAATTTGACTTATAAGTTCTCTCAGAAATCTCAGAGATACGAACGATACTTGTGTTACAGTGAGACTGCACGGAACTGGGTTAACCCTGCACACGGTTAAACGTGGCCGATGAAGCCTGTACCTTTGCTCGCATAAGAACAGATGTGTGTTGGAGTATTGGTGTGAATCTACACATCATATACAAGGAAACGATTTTGGAAATATGATTTGAAGAGCCGTATTTCAAGCGCCTACGTAGGACAGTCATGTAGTCACGTTCCCGGAAGCGGAGTAGGGAATGTACAGCTGAGTCTGGAAAGTGCGTCAATAACAGGACCAAGGCTTTCTGCTTGCTGTGAAACATGGGGTAGGCCATACTTTATATGTTTATACACTGTATCACTATTTATAACATTTTGATAGTTGTTTTTAGTGTAAATGGTATTTTGACGTCAGGTATGTCCAAGATAAATAGAAGCTTATTAGCTAACGCTAGCTCTAATCCGCTCTCTGAAGTAGCATGCTAGCCGCTTATAGATCCGCCAAACACACTCCTATATATAGTTATATATGTGTATACAGTATTTGATATGAAAAACAGCTAGATTCTCTCATCGTTAGGATGACAGGAGCACTTGAATTCTGTGTTATGATGTATGTATTCCGATAGGACTTCTGTATAACTGAATAAGGTTAAGTAAATAATGGGAACTTCGTTTGTTATTGTTTAGCCTAGCAGCTCACGCTACTAGCAACGAACTTTGTGGGTTTTAAATGACGTTGTTATGAAGTCAGCTTTCTGCTTAGTTAGCATAACTCGTTAGAGTCGAACATTATAAATAATAATAATAATAATAATCATTATTATTATAATAATAATTATAATTAACAATAACATCGTAGTGTTAAGTGTATATATTTCTAGAAATAGGAAGTATAGCATTAGCTAACTGGTTTAAAATGTAGTTGGCTGTGTTAGCAAGTTATACATAGCATTCTACATGTACATGGGCTGTATACAGATACACGGCATATACATAAGAAAACATTTTTAATAGGAATGTTGAATGCTGTCAGTGCACCAAAAATAACAACAATGGATAGTCAATACAGTGCTTTCAGATACATGTAGACACTATTAAAAAAAAAAAAAAAAAAAAAAAAAAAAATATATATATATATATATATATATATATATATATATATATAAAATTCCATATTATATATTTATTTATATCGTTTCAATTTAAACTTGTGTTAAAACGGCTTTGAAAAGAGGCCTACGGGGTCGCCATGGTTTCAGGGGGTGTTTAATTCTGACAGGTTTATGCTTACACTCCCATAAGATATGCTTTCTTTCATCTTATCTTCAAAAAGTGCGACATCAGTAATCCTGGTATGCAGGGCTTGTCATGTCATATCAAGTGATTTTATGTGATGACTTTTACTCTATAATGCAGTTCTTATTGTTAAAGTTGAGGAAAGTCCGAATGCTTGAGTTTTTGGCATGTGTCTGAGTTATGGTGTCATTTGGGGAAGCACAGAGTGTGTAATTTCTAAACTAACTCATCTACTCTTTTGTTTTTGATGTTTTTAATGCAGGACCAGCTGCTGATTGATGGATAGACTTTTATAGGAGGGAACGACAGCACCTAGTACCATGGAAATGTCTAATTTTGCTCATGTCATCTTCCAGAACGTGGGGAAGAGTTATCTCCCCCACGCTGCTCTGGAGTGCCACTATACACTAACACAGTTCATCAAGCCCCATCCCAAGGACTGGGTTGGCATATTCAAGGTAAAGCTTCTACGTTTCTGATTAATTGTTAGTGGTTCGTTTCTGGTAAGGTTTATTGCAGTGCGTTGATTTGATCGCCTCACTATTACAGTTTGACATGGTTTGAAAGGAAACGCATTGCTTTTATAATCAGATTGGTTTGCTTCAGCAAATCAAAAACTCGAGCACATCTTCAACATCTATTTTGCCAGAATAAAAACTAACAAAAAACAACTGTCTTTTGTTTGAGGGTAAAGTATTATAGTCTACACTCCTGGGCCAAAAAAATAGCCAAGCCCAAAATAGCAAAATATTAAGTTTTTAATGTTCAGGAATTGAGTCATTGGTCAGGAATTGAGCAAAAATTAAACAAATAGATAAAGTAACTTAATATGGGATAGATTTTCCCTTGAATTTCTTTAAACGTTTAAGCCTTGTGGGTAAACTTGCAAACAGCTTTTTATTTTATTTATTTATTGTCTTTATTTTATTTTAACACCCATACATGTTAGTTTTGACTTTTACAGCAAAATTTTTATTAGGGATGCACAGAATGTTCGACAACCGAAGTTATCCGGCCGAAAATAGCAAAAAAAAAAAGCATTTTCTGTGTTTGACCGAATAAGTGAAAATGCCGAATAAATTTGACCGAACAACGACGTGTTTGATGACGTGACCAAATAGCCTAGCAACCAGAATGAGACGCGCAAATTTCTTGACCTCGATGAGGGGGCGCACGCATGCGTGAGCTCTTCGGATGTTTACTTTTTGGTTTCTGTTCCGGAGTATTCTGTCACGTCGCGAGACGTAAGGGTACGGAAGCAGGTAAAGACGTATTTAAGGATTTAAGGGCAGGCAGACAAATCCAAATCGTAATCCAAAAACGTAGTCAAGACAGGCAAAGGGACTAAATGAACTAATCTATAGTTTAAACTAACTAAATCTATCAAGGAACATAACATTAACAACATGTCTAACTATACTATATCTACTATAATACTCTGCGAGGTGTACAAGGACGTGAGCAGTATATATCCCCAATATGATCAGCCGTATAGAACCGAATAGAACCATTTTTGCACTCTTATCAATGCACTTTTTAATGCATTTTTAGTTGTAGGCTACAGAGTGTTAAATTCTTTCAGCAGTCAGTTATAGGCCTAACATCGGCTATTCAAGGGGGGCTCGAAGATGACCACATAAAAATATTTTTATTTTACTCATTTATTTATTTAAAGTTATATTGTTCCTTGTTGGTAGCCTATGCCTGCTGGAATGAAAAACAAATGTTCAGTGTTAAATAAATATTCTGAAATTGTAGTTTTTGTAATAGATTTTTTTTCTTTGAAAAGCAAGACAAAATAGTAAAAAGCACATTTTGACTATTTAATTTATGCAGTGGTGAAAAAAATGGCAAAATAAATGGAAAAAACGTGAAAAAACGTGTTCGGTTTCGGCCTTCAGCTTTCGGCCAAGTTTTTCATTATATTCGGCTTCGGCCAAGAATTTTCATTTCGGTGCATCCCTAATTTTTTTATCATTATCATGATTTAACCTTTGCATACAAGAAGTGAATTTCCTTGTTTCTAGCTTTTCCCCAAAACAATTCACTGCAGCTAAAGCAAACAAGCAAATGGTGGCACAGGAGGTCTCAGTAGTGGTTTTGTTTCATTCTTGCCACTTTTCTGACCAGTAATTTGTTGTTAAAACTATTTAAAAGCTTAATATTTTGCTCTGGAATGTACAGTTTTCTTTGGGAGAATAACTTAAATTCATGAATATCAGAAATAAACTCACTGACCACTTTGTTAGGAATGTTTACACACTTCATGCATTCATTTAATCAGCCCATCATGTGGAAGTGGCACAGTGTGTAAAATAATGCAGATACACATCAAAAGCTTTAGGTAATGTTCACATCGAACTTCAGAATTGGTTAAAAATGTGATCTCGGTGAATTTGACCGTGGCACGTTTGTTGATGCCAGATGAGCTGGTTTGAGTTTCAAAAACTGCTGATCTCTTGGGATTTTCATAGACATCAGTCTCTAGAGTGTACACAGAATGCTAAATGGAAGTTCTGAGGATGGAAATGCCTTGTTGATGAAAGAGCTCAGAAAAGCATCTCAGAATGCACAACACGTCAAACCTTGAGGCGAATGGGCTACAACAGCAGAAGACCACATTGGGTTCCACTTCTATCAGCCAAGACCAGAAAGCTGAGGCTGCAGTGGGCACAGACTCACTAAAACTGGACAGCTGAAGACTGGAAAACATAGCCTGGTATGATGAATTTCGATTTCTTCTGAGGCACACAGATGGTAGGGTCGGAATTTGGCAGCAACAGCATGAATCCATGGACCAGACCTACCTTGTGTCAACAGTACAGGCTGGTGGAGGTAGTGTAATGGTGTGGGGAATGTTTTCTTGGCACACTTTGGGCCAGTTAATACCAATCAATCATTGCTTGAATGCTGCAGCCTGTGTGAGTATTGTTGCTGACCATGTGCATCTCTTCATGGCCACAATTTACCATCTTCTAATGGTTACTTCCAGCGTGATAATGCACCACGTCACAAAGCAAAAGTCGTTTCAAAACAACAGGTCTTGGGGGTGTTCGTGGTATCCAGTTCCTGGTATGCAGTAGTTTGTACTTACCAAAAGTGGTCCAAGGAAGGACAACCGGTGAACCAGAGATAGGGTCATGGGTGCCCAAGGCTCAGTGATGTGTGTGTGGGAGTGAAGGCTAGCCTATCTGGTCTGATCCCACAGAAGAGCTACTGTAGCACATATTGTTGAAAAAGTTAGTGCTGGATATGATCAAAAGGTGTCAGATAGGCTTGCTGCGCTAGTCAATGTTCCTGGTGTTACCGGTGTTCAGGCTGCACACTGATTACATCACTTGCCCACTGCAGCACCACCCCCACCATCGTTTTGCCTTTTTATAGTAATAAAAATCATTTAGTTCTGTTAGAGAACGGACGCTACAATTAAAAACTGAACGCGTCTGCTCAATTCAGCATGAGCCGAATGAGTCAGAGTCGCAGCACAGATCAGATTTCATTTATCACGTGATGAGATTGAGGCGAGCTGACTGCTTAGATGCTGGTGGAAGATTTGGTTTCAAAAGTTCTGTGTTTAATATAAGTGAGTTGTCATTGTACTGTTTTGTAGTTGTTGTGTTTTTCATTAAGAATAATAACAAACCCACCATTCAAGCAATTGCTGCCCCCGAACTGCTGCTAATTCGAAAGTGAAAGTGAAATGCGCACGGTGGGAAGTGAGAAATCAGAACTGGACCATGGAGCAATAGGAAAAGGTGGCCTGGCCTGATGAATCACATTTTCTTTTGCATCATATGGACAGCCGGGTGCGTGTGCGTCTCCTACCTGTAGAAGAGATGGCACCAGGATGCACTATGGGAAGAAGGCAAGCCATTGGAGGTAGTGTTCCGTTGGGAAACCTTGGCTCCCTGCATTCATGTGAATGTTACTTTGACACCTACCTAAACATTTGGTGCAGACCTTCATGGCAACGGTATACCCTAATGGCAGTGGCCTCTTTCAGCAGGATAATGATGAACATGTCAAAGAGTTCAAGGTGTTGACTTTGCCTCCAAATTCCCCAGATCTCAATCCGATCAAGGGTCTGTGGGATGTGCTGGACAAACAAGTCTGATCCATAGAGGCCCCACCTCACAACTTATAGGACTTAAAGGATCTACTGCTAATGTCTTGAAGCCAAATGGAGTCCATGCCTCAACAGGTCAGAATTGTTTTGGTGGCACAAGGGGGACCTACACAATATTAGGCAGGTGGTTTTAATGTTATTTCTGATCTCTCTCTCTCTCTCTCTCTCTCTCTCTCTCTCTCTCTGTGTGTCTGTTTTTGTTTTAAATTATACATAGTGTGACTTATGTGTTTCTAAAAGAGTCAGTTTGCTTTTGAGGTAAAAGCCTCAGCTAGCACTTTGGCAATGAAAAATGTTTGTTACACATGGACTTGAGACTGACAGAATGCGTTGCTTCATGTTGGAGTGTAAATTGCTTGGAATGTAGCTGAACATTCACCTACTATCTGTGAATGCATGTGAGAGAGCTAGTGTAGCTTAATGGCCGTGGGAGCTTTTAGGTATGAATTATAGTTGCTGGCAGGGTAAGCTTAGTGTTTTGGCTTGATCTGCATGCTGCAGTTTCTCCCAGCTGCTGCTGGTTAAAACACACACACACAACTGCCTTGGCCATGTTAAGGGAAGCGCTGCTACAGAGAGAAAGACTGACTTAACGTTTAATGGTTTTTGAGATGGAAGGAAGGATGGTAACTGACAAGATTCAGTGTCTGGGTTTTGGTCTGATGAGATCAAAGAGGAATTTTAGAGGCTCCTGGCTTGTGTGTGTATGAGTGTTTCTGTGTGCTGTGCCGAGTTTGATGTAGTCTTTTTACAACAAGCTGTCAGGAGGGCTTCTCCTCCTCTGCAGCTGTGTTGCATTGCAGGCAGTGTTCTTCATTAAGAGCCATGGGATTAACCTCCGGTGAAAACCGCTCTAAGATCCAACCTTTTAGACTTAAGCTAAATGGCTTCAAAGAAAGTTGATGATGAGCAATTTTGATTAATGGAAAAACTTTATGATCTCTGAAACTGCTTCCTGTATTTTTTTTATAACCTAGAGCAATTTAGGGAAAGAGCAAAAATCAAAATCTGAAGAGCCACATTTCACTGGTTTAACTTCCTGCCCAATAGATGTATTGTATTTCTGTCACTTACAGCTGCTATCTTATATCTTTTGTTGTCATTGCCACCTTTGTGTGATCCTGATTGGAGCTTGAAGCCTGTTCTCCAAGCTTGAGGTTGGTGGTACACAAAACACAGCATTGCCCTAGAGGTAGATACGTTCATCTGTACGTCTGCAGTGCACACAGACCTCCTGACGCAAGACTAAACTTTGGGGATGAAGAGCCTATGGGTTATAAATCCTTCACACAGCCATTGCTTTGCTGAAAGATGGGTGGGTGCTGTGCCAAACACTAAACAATGCCAAAATGGATACCTGCTCCATGAGTCACTGGCCTGGAGCTGTGACTTGGGCTCACGGCTGCCAGTAGGATGTTATTGCCACCTGGTGTTCAGGGGAAGACTTCACACTACCTGAGCTGGGACTAATGAAATGGAGCCCTGGTAGCAACTTGTTGGTCTTTCTGTCTGCCTTGTATAGCTTGGCTGTGTATAGCTATTGCTGCCTGAAAAGAAACTGTATCGTTTTTTTCTGTCCGTTTAAGTTCATATCGCTCTTGTCTTGAATTTAGAGCTATGACGCCATGATGTCTTTGCTGTCCTTTATGTCCTCAGCTTACTTGGCTGTTGAAATGGTTTGCAATAACCCATATGTTAGCTGGAGCTTGTCTCTTCAATCTCTGGTCTAAACAAATTCTAAAGAGCAGCAGCTTGATGCTCTTTGAAATTGGAGCTCTAGTAGACGCCTGATTTGCAATTTGTGAACGTCATGATTGGAGCGTCAGAACATGCCACCAGGGTGGAGCTGGCAAACACTGCTTTATAATTATCTTGTCAGAGAAGAAGCAGTCAGTATTGTGATCTATGTTCTTCCTACTGCTACAGGTAGATTCAAGTCTGACTTGATTTGTTTTACATAACAAACTTTAAAGCAGTTGTTGTCAACTGGTTTTGCCATGAGACCAACATTTGTCCTTGATTATTGTGTCCTGACCCAATAGTAATTACATTTATTTCACAAATTGACTATTTCACATATACAATTAAATCCACTCTCCAAAACCAAAACACTGTATTCCCAATCTTCTTATTATTACAGCATTAAGAACACACTTCTAATTGGAACAACAGGCAATGCTCAGTATGAATAATAATAATGATGATGATGATGATGATGATGATGATGATGATGATGATGATGATAATAATAATAATAATAATAATAATAATAATAATAATAATAGTAAGACTGTTCATCCCATGTATTCTGCACCTTATGTGTTTAGCAAGTTAAAATGCTGTGTTTTGAGCCAATGTGGAAGCTGGACCTATTCATTGTTCCTGACACTTAAGCTCAGAAGGCTTCATGATTTTCATTCCTAAAAACTGATCACGCAGAAATATTTTCTGGCCATGTTTCCTGTCATTAATATAAGGGGGAAAAACATGTTAGTGTTATAGTTTTCTATAAAGGTCTTTCTAAAAAAAAAAAAAAAAAATCCACACCAATACACCCACATCAGTTTATCATGGCTAAGAGATTTTCTTGTTAGGTTACTTTAATATTGACTGTAGGTTTATCTGTTACTGTTCAGTGTTAGGCTACCAGTGATGGATGTCAGATACAAGATGTAAATGTCAAAGTGCTTCTCAAAATTAACCCGCGCCATTGAGAGGGATTTTTTTTGTCAGATGATGTAATACATAATATCTTGCAAAGCCGTGGTTTCTGAATTCGTTAAGGCTGTTGTGTGTGTTTTTATTTTTTTATCCCCCCCCATATATTTTTTTAGCATGCCTTGGCATTGAGTATTGAGCAAAACTCCTACAAATGCGTCCAACATCAAACAGTTCATTGGCAAACATGAAAAATTACAAAATGGAGCGGCAATATTTTATTATTGTTTAGGCAAAGCTTGACTCATTCATGTATTTCACACTGGCTTGGATGCCATTGATGCACTGGAATGCTGCGCTTCGTTTGGGTATTTTCTCAATATGAGTAAAATAAATACATTGTGCAAAGGATCATTTACTTTTGAATATGGATAACCTCTGTATACAAGCAGCTATAGAAAATTATTAGATTCACAAAATAAGGTTACTGAGCATGAAGATGCTTTTCTCGCTTCAGGTTTCAAATGAGAGTTTAGTAAAGTGGCACCAGTGATAATGATAAACCTCCTCACATTTATATACATACAGAACGAAAACAAAGACGCGAGAGCCCGTGTTATAAATCAGCCAAATGTCTGCTCTTAAGTTTTGTTAAAGGGACCAACACAACAGAATTTCAAAAATCCTGATCAGCTCCTGGGAATATTCAGTCATGTGGGAAAAAATAAGTACACCCCATGGTAATTGTTGGCTTTTTCTTAAAAAAAAAAAAAAAAAAAGTAATAATTTTTTTTTAAATACATATTTGGAAAAGCAAACATTTGATCCTCTATAAAACCACACCTGTTAATAAAGTTGATACACTTTATCAAATGACACATAAAATTGACTTATTGTAGTAATTCTCACAATTTAAATTATCACAAAAAAACACATCAGTCACATGGAAAAAGTAAGTACACCCCTACATTTATCACACCTTCATATCCATAAAATTAGAATCAGGTGTTCAAAATTGGGTGCCAGCGATTAGAACCTGCTTGGGGAGAGCAGCTGTTTATTTAAACCTTTCACATGTAGTGTCTGGTGTTTCCTTTGCTATTGAGGTGTGTGGTGTCATCATGCCAAGATCTAAAGAGTTCTGTAAGGCCTTTAGGAAAAAAAGGCTGTGGATGCCTATGAGTCTGGCAAGGGATTTAAAAAGATCTCCAAATTATTTGAAATGCATCAATCCACTGTATAGAAAATCGTCTACAAATGGCGCAGATTTCAAAGGACTGCCAGTTTGTCCAGGACTGGACGTCCCAGCAAATTCAGCCCAAGAACAGACCATCTGATGCAAAAAGAAGTCTCCAAGAACCCCAATATTTCATCACAGGATCTGTTTGTAAGTCTTGCTGTTGGTGTCAAAATGCATGATTCTACAATCAGAAAGAGATTGCACAAATTTGACCTGCATGGGAATCGTACCAGGGAAATACTTTGCTGCCTAAAAATAACATTAAAGCAAGACTACAGTTTGCCAATTAGCATATAGGCAAAGACCAGGCCTTTCGGAATAATGTGCTCTGGACAGACGAATCAAAGATTGAGCCGTTTGGCCACAGTAACAGCAGACATGTTTGGTGCAGATCAAAGACAGCTTTTCAGGAGAAGCATCTCATACCAACTGTGAAACATGGTGGTGGAAATGTTATGGTTTGGGGTTGCTTCTCTGCCTCAGTGACTGGACAGCTTGCATTCATTTATTTAACTATGAATTCTACATCATATCAAAGAGTGCTTGAAGATAATATGAGGCCATCTGTCTGAAAGTTGAAGTTGAAACGATAGTGGACCTTTCAACAGGATAATGATCCTAAGAACACTAGCAAATTCACCAAGGAATGACCCAAAAAGAAGAAATGGTGGGTTATGGAATGGCCCAGTTAAAGCCCAGATTTGAATCCCATTTAAATGTTGTGGCGGGATGTGAACATGCAAGAAAACCCTCAAACATCGTGTAACTGAGAGAATATTGCATAGAAGAGTGGTAATAAATTCCAGCAAGTCTGGTGGACAATTATGCAAAATGTCCACAATAAGTTATTACTGCTAAAGGGGGCAGTGCTAGCTTCTGAGGCCAAGGGTCTACTTAGTTTTTCCACAGAAAAATATCACATCTATTGATAAAGCTAATTTTGCCAACGGTTTCCATGGGGTGTACTTATTGATTCACATTGCTGTACATTAACATTAATGAGAAATTGACCAAAATTCACAACTTTATATTCCAGCAACTAAATAACAAAGTTCCTTACTGCGGTCCCCCCCAACCCCCCACCCCCACCAGTGATTACGTCAGGTCACAGATGGTGTTTGTATATGGGGTGTGACAGCAGGAAAAAAGGCTGCTGGAGTGGGGCGTTAAGGCATCAAGGGGGCTGTTTGCATGAAACACATTCTGTGGCATGGTTTGCTTGCAGTTCACACATGCTTGTAGAAGTCATCCAGTGCCTTTGAGGTTGATCAGATGTGAAAGTAGGGATACGTAGGGATGAGTAGGAAGGATATTACATGTAGTGAGTGTCCTATACATTCAGAATTAGACGAGCTTCACCAAGTCATTGTTTAAAAGTTGATTGTTTTTCAGACATGTCTTAATTTTAACCATCTTACTCAGTTAAACGTCATAGCATCCCATTTATATGTTGCTGTGATCAGCCACTGGCAGTGAATTGCTCTCTGGGCTTAAATGAGAGGCATACAGGGGTTCAGTTTCACCCTCACTCACCCTAAACGGGCTTAATGAGTGAGCGGTGTCCAGCGTGCAGTAATGATACTACCTTTAATGGCTTCCTGTTCTTTACAGCTCCAGCACCCCAGGCTATTCTCCCTTGTACAGTCAGGGAATTACAGCAACTTTAATTGTGGTGAACTGCACAGTGAGAGCAGCTCTTAAATATCACCGTTTACCAGTGACTCTGCGTTTGTGGATTTGTACATATGCATGTTAAATCACTTGCTGTAGATTTCCTGTGTGCACATTTATGAAGCGGCAGTCTTGTTTAGCGTGTGTGTGTGTGTGCACGGGTGTGTGTGCGTGTTGGGACCCACAGCCAGTACAACGTGAGTCTGATTTTGCTTGACAGTTTTATGGCAGACGGCTGAAGTTATGGATATATTTTCTGTGCACCCCCCTCATCAGCCATCAGTTAACAACACATAAAATTCATATAATTACATTTTGGTTTCCAGTTTGAAGTATGTGTAAAATTTTCACCTATTTTCCTCTTCCTGTTAAGCCTGAGTTGTAGCCGTGCTCCTTCAACCGAACATATCCAACAAGGTCTTGGCGCATGTGGCAGCTGGGAAGAGCCATGTATCAATCATCCACACTATAACTCATGCAGAGTTCACATGTGTGCACACATCTCTGAGTGTTCCTTTCAGGCTTTGGTGCTAAAAGGTTAGCGGTGATGTAAACAAGTGAGTCAGGCTGTGGGTAATGCCATGACCACCTGAACACTGCATCTAGTGTCTTTGAGTTAGACCGCACGTGTGGCTGACTAAATAGACCTCCTTTTATAGAAATAGGGTGTTCCTGTTCTCTTTCTAGCTTGAATTGTGAGTTGATAAACCTGTGAGAATGTATTTATATAAATTACATGTCGAGTGGAGCCATGTT
Source organism: Ictalurus furcatus (assembly GCF_023375685.1). Classification (NCBI taxonomy): domain Eukaryota; kingdom Metazoa; phylum Chordata; class Actinopteri; order Siluriformes; family Ictaluridae; genus Ictalurus; species Ictalurus furcatus. Next base: position 14,624,593 of record NC_071255.1, on the reverse strand, counting down.
TTAAAATTTTTAAAAAACTTTTTTTCCCCCCCCCATTGTAATATGGATCTAGCCAGTTTACCATGCAAAACCCTTTCTCTCATAGGTTGGATGGAGCACGGCTCGTGACTACTACACCTTCCTGTGGTCTCCTTTACCCGACGTGTACACAGAAGGCACTGCAATCAACAGATCAGTGATCTTTCAAGGTAACATGAGATTAATATAATATTGTATTGCCCCTTTATCTGACACTTTTTTTCTCAGTTGAATGCAGCACTGTGGCTTGGGGCCCTTCAGAGGTATATTAAGAGCTTTTAATATCCAAATGACGGATGCAGTAAAATATGGAACACTCAAACTCCCTATTAGCACGCCCAAGTGTTGATGGGCCACTTTTATAGCAGTGGTTTAGGTCACAGGCTGGAGTCTTTGTAAATTCTAAGATAAAGGTGCACCAGTATAGTCCGGAGATAGCAGAAAGATATAGTAAAAACAATTTATGAGCTAGCACACTTTTAGTTTGCACATGTGAGTTGTAAAACATGGTGTTAAGTGGAGGCTACAATTTAAAAAAAAAAAAAAAAAATCTTTCTCCAGAGGGCTTTCTATAAGCTTTTGGCAAAATCATGCATCTAAACTCTCCTTCATTGATAATGACGAGAATAACAAGATGGATTTGTGTTTATTTGTACAGGTTACTACGTCCCCAATGATGATGGCGAATTCTACCAGTTCTGTTATGTCACTCATAAAGGAGAGATTCGAGGGGCCAGTACGCCTTTCCAGTTCCGTGCTAACAGCCCCACTGAGGAGGAGCTGCTCACTGTGGAGGATGAGGGTGGATCAGACATTTTGGTTGTCACCACCAAAGCCAGCTATCTAGAGGTAAGCAAGTCTAGAGAACTGTAAATTGTGTTACAGAAAAGTAAAAAAATAAAAATAAAAACCTCTCCCTAATTCCTGATTATCACTCCTGTGTTTTGAGTGCAGATGAAGTGCTGTACGTTCTCTAATATAAAACATATGTTAAGTGAGCCTATGTAAGCTGCTTTGCTCACCTCCTGTCAGTTTCCTGTCTGATTCACCGCTCAGTGTGAGGCTTTGATGAACAACTAATTGTGTGCAACATTTTCCTGTATGTGCTTATGAGTGCTGCATCTGCTCCATGCATTGTTTTTCAGCAAAAGATGGAGGAGGTGTGCCTGGAAAAGGAGGAGCTGCTGAAGAACATGGAGCTCCTGCAGAAAGAGAGAGATGAGCTGCTGGAGGAGAGAGACAGAATTCAAAAAGAGTACGAGCAGGAGATAGAGAACACTGCACAGCTCAGGAAAGAAGTGCAGGTCAGAGCTGGGTGTCTCTTCTTCTTGCCTCTAGTTAAAGTTGGTGGAACATTTAACATGTATTAAATCACTTATGAGCTACCAGCTATGCATGATTTAAAATAGCTAAGCTACAGTCAAACTACCCATTTGATAAAGTAACTAGCTACACTACAAGCTAATAAGAAAACGTAGCTAGCTACGTTGAAGCTCCGTTATGAAACTGAGGAAAAGCAATTAATTTTATTGTGAAGCTATGTTATTGCAAAGGATAAAATTGTACTTGTTTGTTTAGGGTATGCTATAACAAAGACATGTAACTTTTCTGTTTATAAACCTTTGTAAATCACTCTTAGTAAGAAGTACGTAACTGTAAAACAGCAATTATAAAAAAAAGAAAACGCTAAAGATACAGGAAGGGTTCAACCTGAAAATATTTAGCTAGCTAATGTTCATGGGCATATAGCAATCCACATAACTCAACAGCTAATCACTCCTAATCACCCTCATACTGTGTGTGTGTGTATATGTATATGTATATATATATATATATATATATATATATATATATATATATATATATATATATATATATATATATAGATATCTATATATATATATATATAGATATAGATATAGATAATATATTTTATAAAGGGATGTCATGATACCAAAAATCTAGTAGTCGGTACCGATACCACCAAAAGTACTCGATACCAAAGTCGATACCACGGTGTGGTATAAAAATTAAATTAAAAACTCTCCTGGAGGACATCGTCCTCTGATGGAGAGAGATTTTAGTTATCAAACACTGTCTGACAGTGAGTGGAGGCTACAGTGGAGGTGCGGCATTCCTAAACGCGCACACAGACACGCGTGCGCGCACACACACACACACACACACCCACCCCCCCATACTCTGAATGCAAGCATTAGTTTAAATTCACTGATATGGTGGCAAGCCAAAAAGATTTATTAAAAGCATGAACATTTGAATAATTATTAGTGACATTAGGCTACATTTAGCTGACAGGACGCGGGCTGAATGGCGTTGCATGGTGGCCCATTAGGAGGTAGTTTATAACACTGCAATGTGTTCGCGTCATTAACAAATAACTGGCTATTGCAAACATTACATGGAGCATAACGTTAGCTGGTTTCACGGCCACAATGCCAGCTGCCTCAAACAAACATAATATAGGACCGTCTTTCAGGTGCTTCGCCAAATTCCAGGTGTTTCCTCGCTTTGAGAGGGACTTTTGAAATGAACGATAGCATCGGTTGCACACCGACTTCAGAGCATCAATTATATGTTTATCATCCGCCTCAAATGCGAAGTATTTCCATGTTCCATACCACCTTTCCTCGAAACGAGTCGCGGCGAGCTAAACTTCTATAGTTTGTCCTGTGTGCTTGTAGTAGTTGTTGTTCTTCAACACTTGTGGACTGACTAAAACACTTGCGCGTATTTGCTGCCCCCATCAGGTCCGGAAGAATTGCAACCCCGGTACCTCCATTAGAATCGGTTACAACAGTGCTCCAGGAAAAACAAGTACCGTCACGTTTTAAGAATGTTGGTACTGACTTGGAACCGAGGTATCGGTTCTTGTGACATCCCTAAAAAATAAATAAATAATAAAAAAGTGTGTGTGTGTGTGTGTGTGTGTGTATGTATGTATGTATGTATGTATGTATGTATGTATGTATGTGTGTGTGTGTGTGTATATATATATATATACATATATATAGTGAGTGTAAGTAATCCCGGTAACACCAATACTTTATCACACTCCTTTACCATTAAACTACAGTCATGTGAAAAAATAAGTACACCCCATGGAAATTGTTGACGTTTTTGACATATTTGGATAAGAAAACCAGTTGATCATCTTTGAAACAGTGCCTATTAATAAAGTTGATATACTTGAACAAAACCACAGGGAAAATTAGCTTTTTCAACCATTTATTCAAAAGAAATAGCAATAGATGTGATATTCTTCTGCAGAAAAAAGTAAGTACACTCTTGGCCTCAGAAGCTACTATTGCCCCCTTTAGCAGAAATAAGTTCCTGTAGGCGTTTTGCATAATTGTCCACCAGGGTTTGAGGGTTTTCTTTCATGTACTGCCCGTTTTGATAGGGAGATGAATGTAGGGGTGTACTTACTTTTTTCAGTGTGAAGGATCTGTTTTTCTGTTAATTTAAATTGTGAAAATTACTACAAAATGTTAATTTTATGTGTCATTTGATAGAGTGAATGAACTTTATTACTAAGCGCTGTTTTATAGAGGATCAAATATTTGCTTGTCCAAATATGTAAAAAAAAAAAAAAAAAACAAACAGCAATTTCCATGTGGTGTACTTATTTTTTTTTCCACATGACTATAAGTAAAATTAGATTATTATCTAGACAGGAAAAGCAGGTATGTGCCTGAATTAAACTTCCAGTAAAATGTTTAACTGTTATACCTATCTAATTTAGTCAGTGTCAGAATGTTTTTCTCCAAGATTGTGGTGTTTGTTTCGAAGTGGCAGTATTACATTATTTGCACAGTCTCTTTCATTGAGCTCATCTTTTCCACAGTTTCAGGGTGTGACGCTCGTTTTCTTTTTCCGTACTTCCCGCTGGAGCCACTGTGCAAGTCAAATTAGCATGCTCAATTTGATTCGTCTGTAGGTAAAGATACAACGTCAGCTTAGTGGCGGCCTGTTTTAAATACAGAGTCCAAAGTATCAAATGTTATAGAATCCAACTGTTCACCATGTTGAAAAGGCATTGAACTTGTTCAACTCTTGTTAGTATTTTACTCAAATAAGTTAATATAATTTACGTTTGTGAATTTTTATTTGGTGTAAATCCATTTCAGTTCATCATCACTCACTGTTGTAAGGATTTGCATTATTTACGTGTTCCCAGAATGAAAAGCACGTTAATAAATGATGTCAGTGCTTTTCAGGCAGTGGTGGCTGAACGGTTGAGTCTCTGGGTTACTGATCAGAAGGTTCAACCTCCAAGCTGCCGCTGTTGGGTCCCTGATCACGATCCTTACCCCTCTCTGCTCCAGGGGCATCCGAATCATAGTGCTGTGCTCTGATGCCAGCTTCCCAACAAGTTGGAATATGCGAAGAAAGGAATTTCCCTGCAAAGTACACTCACCAGTCACTTTAACAGGAACACTAGTACACCTGTTCATTTATGCAGTTATCCAATCAGCCAATCATGTGACATCAGCACAGTGCATAAAATCATGCACATACAGGTCAAGAGCTTCAGTTAATGTTCACATCAAACATCAGAATGGGGGGTGGGGGGGATGTGATTTCTGTGATTTTAACTGTGATATGGTTGTTGGTACCAGATGGGATGGTTTGAGTGTTTCAGAAGCTGCTGATTTCCTGGGATTTTCACACTCAACAGTCACTAAAGTTACGCAGACTGGCGTGAAAAAAACTAAAAATCACCCTGTGAGCAGAGGGTCTTTAGGCTGAAACACATTGTTGATGAGAGAGATCAGAGGAGAATGAACAGACTGGTCTGAGCTGACAGGAAGTCTATACTAACTCAAATGAGCACTCTTTATAATCATGGTGAGCAAAAAAAAAGCATCTCAGAATGTACAACACATCAAACCTTGAAGTGGATGAGCTACAACAGCAGAAGACCACATCAGGTTCCACTCCTGTCAGCCAAGGACAAGAATCTGAGCCGATCATGGGCACAAACTCACCCAAACCTGGACAGTTGAAGACTGCATTTTCCTTCTCTGACCTCTCTTATCAACAAGGCGTTTCCACCCACAGACCAGTCACTCACGCGAAGATTTTTTGTTTTTCACACCATTCTGAGTAAACTCTAGAGATGGTTGTGTGTGAAAATCCCAGGAGATCAGCAGTTCCTGAAATACTCAAACCAGTCTATCTGGCACCAACAACCATGCCAAAAGTCACTGGAATCACACTTTTTCCCCATACTGATGTTTGATGTGAACATTAACTGAAGCTCTTGACTTGTATCTGCATTACACTGCTGCCACACGATTGTCTGCTTAGGTAAGATCAGATGTACAGGTGTTCCTAATAATGCAATCAGTGAGTATTTATGTGATAAATCATCATCGATCAGATCATTGCAGCTATCATTCGGTGACTGAGTGGAGTTTTTAGAAATATATTTGTATGAGCACAGAGGGAAAACTGAGTTAAGATGAGTTTGCCCACCCATTTGTGGCTGTTAATTTTATGACTGCACTTTTATATGTTGTTTTATGTGCTGCTACAATAATTCTGAAAAAGATTTTGCTCCTAAAAGGATACAGTAGAAGGGAATTCTGGAGGAATGATTTTTGTTATGATTTAGCTGATGGGTGTTTTCCTGGGTGTTTGATAGGTCTCTACAGTCATATAATACACTTTTTTTTTTTTTTTTTTTTTTTTTTTTTTTTTTTTAAATATCAAAAAATAAGTAAGATTTTACAGTGTAACAGTTTTAAAAGTTCAAATAGCAGGATAAAGTGTCAGGATAAAGTGGAGAGTTTTAAAACTGATTTAATGTGAGTGTCAGAAATCAATGATGCATTTGCTGGATTGTGCAGCAATATTTTTGTTATGCTTTTTTTTTCCTGTTGGCGTGTCTACATTAAGTTTTACGAATACTGAGAAGTGTATGTGTATATCTTAGGAGCTACAGCTGTCCTCTCAGAGCTTACAGGAGGAGAGAGAGGAAGTGAAGAAGAGGATGGAGGAGAACACAGCACGGCTGCTGCAGCTGGAAGACGATCTTATTGGGGTCACCCAGAAAGGCTTGCAGAAGGAGACCGAGTTGGACTGGTGTGTGTTTTTGTATCAAAATACAGATTTACTATTCCAGTCCTACAGTCTATGTGTTAATTTTTATGCAAGTTTCTTATACACTGCAGCCTGTTACTCTTGCCACTGCTATTCTCAAACTGGTAAAATCCACTTCAGATATTTCAGGTTGCACCACAAGTCAAATTACAGCCACATTTGTCGCGCATATCCTAGGCCTCATTATATTGTGAGGTGGTTTAAATGAAACACAACCTACAGTTTTTAGTTTAGTAGTTGTTTATAGAAGAATGAAATGTGATCTCTGCCTTTCCCATTCAGGATGCAAATTATGACTTAACTGCCATCTTTAGTGACCAGATTTTTTTGTGTGTGTCAGTCTGTATTGGCTTTTAGTGATTTAGAATGTTAACCTCCTCAGATTAGACAGAAATTAGTCGCATCCACCAATTGCAGTGCTGCATTGTACAATGATGAATAAATGAGTAATTTATAAGATGTGGCATATTATGCATATATGTAATAGGTGTTAGGGAATGCTGTGACTGTGCTAGGAACCTGCAGGGATGGGATGGCGACAGTGTTTAGGCACACTGGGATGTTCGGGGGTCACATATGTACCATGGTGCTGCACATCACTGGCATTGTGTGTCCTTGTTAAATCATCCTGTTACTTTATACTGTGATACGCTGACGTGTAATATTTTACAACTAGTTTGAAATTGTCAAACCCTAATACGTACTCCAGATTAGCAAAGAAATTCTGTACCTTAATTACTTGAGTAAGAATTCTGAGTGAGGATTATTGATTACTTAATGTCCTATCTGACAGCCTGAGAGATCGAGTGAAGAAGCTCACTCTTGAGAAAGAAGCACTGGAGTCTCAGCTGAAGAATGAGAAGGATGAGAAAGAGCTCTATAAGGTAACACGTCCAACACCACCAAAATAATCACTGTAGAATACTATATTATTTAACATGTTTAAATGGACAAGAAAATAGTAAGAAATGGCTTCTATCTTACCCATCTTTGAACGTCCGGATCTATCAGTACGTGTGATGAGGCAATTTGCTGTGATGCTCGGGTGTCTGAAGAGAAAGCGCATTGGTGGCCCATTCTAGCCAGATCCAGTAAATCTAAAAGCTGATATTCTTACAGCAGACCTTAATTAGGTTTGTGCTCCCCCTCAGTTTACCTGCTCTCTGGGAACAGGCTTGGCTCTGTTCACACAGGAAGCTTTACATGTCTCTGCTGCTTTTTTGTGGTGGGCACAGGAACTAGGCGTGACATGGAGCTGTAGCTACGGAAACACAGCTAGGCCCACACCTCATTGCTGTTGCCCCTGGCTGTGTGGGTTAGCCCAGTGCTGCCGGTGCTTTCTTATTGCTCTTATAATTAGAGTTAGGCAACGCATTTCCGTGCAGAGCAGAAATGCAGCCTGGTGATAATTATGGACCGTTTGTGCTCAAGTGCCACAGTCTCAGAGTCTTAGACAAATGAGGTCACTGAGTTCTCACTCTTTCTGTGTGTGTGTGTATGTTTGTGTGTGACCCAGATTCATCTGAAGAACCGAGAGCTAGAGAACACTAAGTTAAGTGCTGAGCTGCAGATGCTAAGATCAGTGGACGTGAATAAGGAGAATACCATCGCACAGCTGAAGGAGGAGTTGGCACGAGCCAAAGCCTGTCTTGCAGAGAAAGACAAGCAGCATCGTCAGCTACTGGCTAACAGTTCCCCCTCGGTAATATAAATCTACACACCCCTGTCTCTTCCGTTTGGGCAGATTTTGGAAACTGACAACTGACAATCCATTCTAAGAAATCATTGTGCCTTGTTTTGAATTTGGTGGTGACATGAACGCAGCTCAGGGTCAGGGGGAGGCGAGAGATAGTGGGAGCAGAGAAAGCAAAAGTGGGAAAGGGCAGAGTGGAGGCAACATAAACTAATGAGAAAGAAGAACTGCACTGAGCTAGTAAAACATTTTCCTTACTTATTAATGCATGATCCTATGAGTTTTCTTGCTAGCCACTAACTAGCCACTAAACTGACATGCTTTGCTGCATTAGTAGTCAGCTTCAGTCTAGTAACATTTGGTCCCCTGACCCCCATGGGAGTTCATGCAGAGAACGAGAAAGTCAAATAATTATCACTGTCTAGGGTGTGCTTATTTTTGAGCAAATCACCAGAAGAGGATGGTGAAGACAGTAGACAGTTGACACAGGAGATAAACAAACTGAAACATAAATTCGCAGCCTATGTAAAGAGACTTTCATGCCAAATGTGAATGCATGCATCCCAGTGAAATGGTTTGAAATGCAAAACTTAAGCTTTACTGGTAAATTTAGTTAGGTGATGCCCCAGGTAAGTAAAGTCGAATATTTTTAAAATTTTGTGTATTTGCATGCAAGTGACGTGTGTGTGTGTGTGTGTGTGTGTGTTCTCAGGGAGAGAGCAAGGCACTGCGGGAGCAGCTGAGGCAAAAAGAGGAGCAGTTGCAGGCCACTCAGCAGCAGGCTACCATGCTGTCTGCAGAGCTGCGGGACTCATCCAGCGCACGGGATCGCAGCATGGCTGAGCTCTACCGAGTCAAGCTGGAGGCTGACGCGCTCAGACAGGGCCAAGCTGAGGCACGGGCTGATTGCAGCCTTCTAGAAAAACAAGTGGAGGAAATGAAGAACTCAGCCATGCAGGAGGCAGTAAGTTGTAATGCACTGTGACACTTCCAGAATTCCTATTCTACATTTGAGCAACCAGCTTTGTGTGCCAAGTTTGAACTTGCAGTCTTGTGGTGTAAAAGTGATGTGACTGTTTCTTAGCAGCGTAAGGAGTCTGAGGATTTGGCTGTGGCTGAGCTGCAGAGGGAAGTGGAAGACCTAAAGCTCAGGTTGCAGATGGCTGCAGAACATTATAAAGAGAAATACAAGGAGTGCCAGAGACTGCAGAAACAGGTGGTCAAACTCTCTGAGCAGCAAGGGGTGAGTAAACACACCTATGTATAATCTAATGCCCAGTTCAACGCTATGCCAGCGTTGCCAGTTTAACAATTTGCTGACTTTTTTGACCACTTTGTCTCAAAAAGAGATTAGTGACAAATCTAGTAACTTTTTGAACAGATGTTAGTAAGTGTCCTGCACTCGGTACAGCTTTCCACCTCACATTACTGCTGCTGGTTATATGAGGTGAGCGAGTAGGTTCGGTCAACTCAGGCCTGATTGAGTTACGCTTGTGTGTGCTTACGTTCCCAACAACCAATCACAGAGAAACATCATATTTCGCACATGCACACTTCTTCTTGGTTAAATTTACAAGTAAGAAAAGCATTTTATCTGAATTTTTTGACCATGAATTAGCTACTTTCCCTTGAAAAGAGTAGGCAACACTGCCCGGGATCTACCGGTTCCCACCCAAAACAAGCACAGTTGATCTAGTTAACATGTGCGAATGTTTGAATATTACAGCTGGTTGTGTCAAGTTGGTGTTGTATCTTAATTTATCAGGGCTGGCCAGAGGAAGGGTGGGTACTGCTGATCTTTCGTGACACAGAAAGCACTCTGTGCCTTTTGTATTATTTATTATTCAAGTACATATTAAAGTGCACCTATTATGGTTTTTAAATATTACCTTTCATGCAGTGTGTTAGAGCTGTTTGTGAATGTAAAAAGTCTGCAAAGTTTAAAAAATCAAAGCGCACGACAAACGGAGGTATTGACTCCCAAAAGAAGGAAGCGATTCTGAACAGCTGAAACGAGTCGTTAGTAATTCCAGACTTTACTTCCTGTACTAACCTACGTAGGTTTGTAACAAAAAGCCCCGCCTCTGTTCTTCATCAACTGCTCGCGTACAGACGGAGCTTAAAGTCGTTATGGTAGTGGGCGTTTCTTTTTTGAAACATGCTGACAGTGGTAGACCAATCACAACAGACTGTGACATCTGACCAATCAGAGCAGAGTATGCTCTCTGAAAGGAGGAGTTTAGAATGAATCATTTAGAACGGATCATTGAACGAGTCGTTTTTAACACGGGGGGGGGGATGTAATACTGCACTTTAAATTATGAGCACATGAAAGTGTTTTTTGACTTTGGATGCATGTAAATGTATGAGACCTTTAAAAGAAAATTAGGCACGTTTCAAAAACCATAATAGGTGCGCTTTAATGAACCCATGAATGTGCTATTCGAAATCAGTAACACTAATCTGTGTAGGGCAATAAATTGTTTAAGCTGTATTTTTAAGCCCAAGAAACTTGGACCACCTTTACCCTTGTTAAAAAAAAAAGGGGAAAAAAAAGAGGAAATTTGTCACAGATAGATTGAGTTGGATTTCATTGACTGATTTCTGATTTTTATTGCCTGATACTGAGCAATTTATTTAACAGTAACCTCACTGATTAGAACATACCTTTGTTCTTCACTAATATTACCCAAGTTAGCTATGTAGCTGGCTTAATGTGCCAGGTTTGGATAATATGCAAATCTGCCAATAATTTGCATAGCAGATGTGACGGGCTTCACTGCATCAAAATCTAATACTAAAAATGTTTTAATGGAAACTTAGTTCTTGACCAAAACTCCAGTCTATAAATCAGTCAGCTGTTCAGTATTAAAAAATAAAGTTTTTGAGCTCAGTGATACTTTAAGAACAAGAATATTTTTCACACTGAGATAAGCAACACATCAGTTCATGCTTACTATAGGTACAATGCTCAGTGGCAGGACTTTGTTGCTCTTTTTAGGCAAAAAGAAGTCCTGGTTTAGATGTAGCAACTGGCCCCTTGTCTGGCAGCCCTGAGGCCTCTGTGCCAGGTAAGTCCTCGTGTATCCGAGCTTAATAGTATCCAATTTGTGTATTAACTTTTTAGACATCTGAATTCAAAAGACAGATCCTTGTAGTTAAAAACAGTTTTCTTTGCTGAGCATAAAGGTATCAATAAGCTTTTATCTCTGTGACAGGGAGCCCTGGCTCATCAGACAACGTGCTGGATGCTATTATTCAGGGCAAGCTGAAGGGTGTCAGTAAGGATGTGTTTGATAAGAGTGACAAATACAAGAAGTGCAAACAGATGTTGTGTGTAAGTCAGTTTGCATCTTTAGTATTAATAATCATTTCCTTTTATTGTTTAATCCTCATGCCAGACGTGATGTGCGTCTAGTGCATCAACATGTGCATCTAGTTACAGCCATGCACCCTGCTTTTAACTGAGCGGTTATGGTCGTTTTCTGGCACATGCTACACTTACAATCATGCTAGTACCAAAGACATGTTGTACATGTGACATGTACTGTAGGAAGAGAAGGGGCGCAATTGCACGCTGATGGATGAGCTGGCTAAGCTTGAGCTAAAGTGGAAAGAGCAGGTGAAGATCAACGAGAGCCTGAAGCTGCAGCTGGCCGCTGAGGAGGACCGCTACAAGGTCAGCGCCCCCTACGGTTCCAATGTGTAACCTGTCCATGTGTGTAGTGAAATCAGTTTTTCCTCCTGTGGAGGCATTCCCTGTCTTCTCTTAGACAGAACCACGTTTAATGGGCAGTTCATAGAAATATACACTGATCAGTCTATACTGTTTAAATACTGTGATTACACTGTAGGAAATAATTGTTCACGTTTTCAAAGTGAATTACACAGTCAAGTCCATAAGTATTTGGACAGTGATGCAGTTTTTGTATTTTTGCTTCTGTACACCAACCACAATAGATTTGAAATGAAGCAGTCAAGATGTGATTGAAGTGTAGACTTTCAGCTTTAAATCGAGGGGTTTAACAAAAACATCATATTAACTGTTTAGGAATTACTGCCTTTTTTATTTTTATTATTATTATTTTTTTTATAACAGTCCCTCCATTTTCACAGGCTCAAAAGTAATTGGACAATTGATTAAGCAGTTTCATGGCCAGGTGTGGCCTTTTTAGTCATTATTTCATGACAAATTAAGGAAATAAAAGGAGTTGATTTCAAGTGTTAAATTTGCATTTAGCTGTTCATGGAACTTTGTGCAAGTCGAAAGAGGTATTGGTGCAGGTGGAAGAGGCCGTCATTAAGCTAAAATAAAACCACAGACCTATCAGAGAGATAGCAGAAAATTTAGGAGTGGCCAAATCAACAGTTTGGTAATTTCCTAAAAAGAAGGAATGTACTGGAGTGTTCAGTAACACCAAAAGACCTGGAAGACCACAAAAGTAAACTGAAGTGGATGATCGCAGAATTCTTTCCTTGCTGAAGAAAAGCCCCTTCACAACATCTAGCTAAGTCAAGAACACTCTCAAGGCTGTAGGCATATCTTTTGTCAAAGTCTATAATCAAATAGTGCCTCCATAATGTAAATTCAGAGGGCTTACATCAAGATGCAAACCACTGGTGTAACACCCAAGGACAGAAAGGTCAGATTAGACTTAGCTAGAAAACATATATAAAAGCCTGCCCAGTTCTGGAACAAGATTCTTTTGACAGATGAAACCAAAACTAACTTGTAACAGAATGATGGGAGCAGAAGAGTATTGAGAAGGAAGGGAAGGGCTCAGGATCCAAAGCATACCACATCGTCTGTCAAACATGTGGAGGAAGTGTTATGGCATGGGCATGTAGGGCTGCCAAAGGAACTGGGCCACTGGTGTTTATTGATGATGTGACTGCCGATAGAAGTAGCAGGATTAATTCTGAAATGTATGGAGCTATATGTTCTGCTCAGATTTAGTTAAATGCTGCAAAACTGATAGGACAGCACTTCACAGTACAGATGGATAATGACTCAAAACACACTGCAAAAGCAACCCAAGAGCTTCTTAAGGCAAAGAAAGGGAATGTTCTGAAATTGGCTGAATCAGTCACCTGACCTCAACCCAATTGAGCATGCTGTTCACTTACTGAAGACAAAACTGAAGGTATAAAGACCCACAAACAAGCACTAAAAACGCGGACTGCAGTAAAGGACTGACAAAGCATCTCAACGGAGGAAACTCGGCATTTGGTGATGTCTAGACTTCAGGCAGTCATTGACTACCAAGGATTTGCATCTAAGTATTAAAAAATCCTTATGTTTATAATTGTTACTTTGTCCAATTACTTTTGAGCCTGTGAAAATGAAATGGAGGGACTATTTTAAAAAATGGCAGTAATTCCTAAACATTAAACATAGTTCCAGTGCCACTGGATGTTTTCTTCTACTTTCACATGGTCTAAAGTCTAGCTAAATTCCTAGCATATTTACAGCAGAAGGAACAGGAGTTAATCAACACCCAGTGTCTCACCTCTCACTGTGTGGCACACAGATTTAAAATATCTTGTTTTAGAGCTATTCTGTAAACATAACCATGATTTAAAGAAAAGTATATCTATGCATGAAAAGGTGGTTGGAAATAACAACTTTTGGACTTTCTCTTTTTTTATTAGTTATAATTAGTTTATTATTTTTATTAATTAAAAAGGTTTTATTTTATTTATATATATATTTTTAATTAATTGTTGTTTGGCCAACAATGCAAACAAAAATGCTACTAAAAAGTAAGTTAACTTACCCAGAGCTGTAAAAACACAGTTGGACCCAAAGGAAAGCCTCTGTTATAAATATAGACCTGTTGGCACACCTCTGTAATTTACATGAAACACGCTAAATATTAAAGATGGTTTGAGACGAGGGCCACATCTAACGATTATTTTCATAATCGATTAGTTGGCCGGTAATTTTTTTCGGTTAATCGATTAATCTGATTGGGGGGGGGCTTTCAGTACCACGTTTTTCGTTTATTTAAAATAAAATCCACAAACTGAGTGTTACAAATATAAACTTCAGACTAAAACTTTACACAACTGTTAGTCCAATTATATAACACAGAAAAGAACCCAATACACACACACACACACACACACACACACACACACACACACACACACCAGAATATATATTATTCATTTAGGAGTGTAGTTTAATTCTGTGCTTTTTTTTTGCATCCATAAAAAATAATGCATAAATACTTATATAAAATATGAACTAATATAAAAGTTTATATTTTATAATAGTATTTATGCATTACTTTTTATAAAAGGTAACGTTGACATAAACAGTAAACTGAAGAAAGTCATTGTCTGTGACTCTGGGTATCTGCTAAAGCAAGCGGCGTCATATTATGTGCGTATGACATCATGTGCCGTCAACTAGGACACGGCTTATACTTCCAGTTAGTAAAAAAAAGCGCCAGTGTTCTATTTGAGAACATATTACCTTTCTAAAATTCTTACACTACATGCTAGAGTACACATTGCATAGTGTAAGTATATAGTACTTCATTTGGGACACAACTTTAGTACTTACTCTTCGATGTGTTTTCAGGACAGAAGTAACTTAGTGAGTAAACGCACCCCGTGCCACGCACAGACCGACTAATCGATGAGATTCATTCACAACTATTTTCACAATCAATTATTACCGATTTTATCGATTAGTTGTTGCAGCTCTATATGAACCCACGCTTACTTTTCTGATGCCAGTACTGATACAGAAACTTTATGTATCAGTTGATATTGATACTTATCTGAGATTCTCTTCTATTAAAAACTACTAAGCTTTAAAATTATTGTTTTAACTGAAGCTCTAAACTATCTCTAGTATCCAGTCCACCATTTTTTGCTGGCATCAGACCAATACTGATCAAGGGTATTGGACTGCTGCCAACTGTAGTCAGTATATAAATATATATTTTGTCATGCACATTCTAATTTTTAATAAATGTGATAGTGGAACTTAATAATTCACAGTCAGAGTAATTGCTTCAACATGGCATTGCTAGTGAGGGTAGTAAATATGAAATACTTTTTTAATATTGAATTCATGTATTTTTATATTAATATTATTTTATTCCTGCTATGCACTGGAGTTTTGGAGTCTTTTATTTGAATGACAGTATCACAAACCCAAGAATTTAGATTTTTTTGTGGTGGACATTAATGTAAACTATAGTGAAACAAACCATAACACAAATGTAGTTTAAAAAACCTTTATAGTAAACAATCAATAGGTGCTGTCCCACAAACCATAAATTGTTCTGGTTCATTGGAACCCAGCCGGATTTGCTGTAGTCTCACAATTCACTAAATGACTTTCTTGTGCTGTACACTTATGTATGAAAAAGTGTAACTTATTCATGCCACCCATTGGGAAACCTGACTGTAGATCATAACTGCTGCTCTGAGCTGCTTTGTAAATAAAGTGCTGAGACAGTTTGAGCCCTGATCACTTGCCTCTGCACTGCTTCTCTTCTGTCTGTGCGGAGCTGCTTTGACTCAAGGTTTTTCCATCGAGTGGTATCATTTGTTAGCACAACTGCATAGACAGGGCAGGTTTATAAGAGCACAGAGTGGAGACAGCATTTTACTGCTGTATACACGAGACATGGAGACAAGAGAAGGACAGACAGAGATATTTGATGCAAGACAGCCTAATGTAACAGCTGGCTCACTGTGCCTTCATTTAAACACCACGAGTAACATGGCTGAAGGATAGTAGAATGACTCTTGTACAGCAGTGATGGAAGTGAGTTATTCACCGCAAGTAGTGATTTAAATTAATGTTAAAGATTAATCTTATCCCATTCTTACCCATTCGCATAAATGCTAAAAGAACACTCAGCTTGAAGAATTCTCCCCCCCCCCGGATATTTAAACCCCTAGTCTTCACGGTTATTAACACCATATGCTATTAACTAATATTGCACTACTGTCCTCCTCATCTCATAGAGCCAGTTAGCAGCCAAGGGTCGGGAACTGAAGGAGCTGAAGGACAGCCTTGCTGCTTTATCCAACGAGAAGGAGAAACTGGAAGGGGTGCGGGTTTTCGTTTTTCTTCTTTAAAACTTGTGCCAATCTAAAAATGCCCGCAGAGTGCTTGTTTTTTTTTCCCCTCCCAGGATCTGGTTTGGGTTTAACGTATCTCTCTAATTGGGGCAGCAGAGCCAGCAAGGCCTCATTTTCCATTCAATTACTCTGGACCACAGAAAGGGATGCACAGCAGCCTTGAAAAAAAAAAAAAATCCAAAAAACAGAAAGCACTGCTGAGAGAGGTAGCTAGAGCACAGAGCCTGATGCTTCAACTAGCAAAATGACCCAATTTGAGGCTGAGACTGTAAATTAAATTGGCGCCTGCAGAAAACTTCAGTAAAAAGCAACGTTCTGCATCCCTTTGAACAGGCAGAGGAGTTTTTAATTAAGGGGCTAATTAAACTGTTTGTGCGAGAGGGTGGCTAGTGCGTCCACAACTCTGCAGCTAAAATACTGCGGCAGATGATGTATTGTCTAGAGCTAAAGATGGAGAGAAAGGAAAACTGATGGAAATCTGAATGACCGTCAATAAATTGTTTGCTGCTTTAAGCTTTTTATTTTATTTTTATGTTGCCTCTGTTTGGCAGCAGAGCTGCATTTAGTAACAGTAAAATTTAAATGTAGCTTCCATCTAGGGCGTTTAAATCATTCATTGCCACCACATTGCCATTTAGAGTTACCTAGTATTACTTTTGTTTCCATTCACTGGCTAAACTTTAATAAATTTGTCTTTGATAGCAGGAGCTGCAGAGAAGTGCTAGCCGCGAGGAAGACGAGGAGGATGATGGCAGTTTGGATGTGCCTCCAGTTTTTCTACAGTACCCCTTGCCATATCAGCCAGATGTCCCCTCTCCTTTACTGGTGGCCCAGCGTCCTACAGAGCTGATGTTTGGAAACCCATACTCCTCTGAAAGCAGGGGTCAGTGTTCTGTCCACATGCCACACAAAGTGCACCAACAACTGAAATAAAAAATTAAAAAAAACTAAACATATCCAGATTTAAATAGCTTTGGTGTCACCTTCAGATAAGGAAGGGTAGTCTTTTGTGTATGTTTTGGTTTAGACAGTGCAGATGGGGAGTTCTCAGATGATCAGATGCCTAGGCTTCCTCCTGTTGGACCTCCATCTTGGGACAGTAACGTGGTGTGCAGCCAGCCTGCCCGCAACCTGAGCCGCCCTGATGGTTTGGAGGAACCTGAGGAGCAGCCGAACATTGTGAGTGGATAATGCTTCCACGTACACACCAGCAAGGACTTTCTATCACTCAGACCCACTCTCATGGGGGACAACCAGTGAAGTCTTCCATTGAGATTTAATTTAATTTCATTGTTAAAAAAATGTAGGCCGTTTTTCATCAAGTTAATAATTCCTCAATTTTGTAAAATGATCTGGTCTGATGATTTATTTATTTATTTATTTTGTGGTAAGAGCTTCCATGGTTTCTTGGTAATCACAGACATTTTCTTATCTGTAGAGGGTCTGTCTATTAGCTACTTTCATGTAGGTTTGCTAAGATTTCAGTTAAGTCAGGTGCACAAAAAAAGAAAATAAATATTCAAAAGGGAAGGACCATTTAACCCAAGGAAGTGTATTGCAAAGTTCTTAAAGCAATACCCGAGTATCACATTAGAATGCATTATAGTTTGATTATGTGATGTAACTGTTTATATTTCAAGGATTGTGTGAATAATTCTTTGGGGGTCCTTTTTAAATGACTTGTCCTGGGCCTAAGCAATATGCACAGCAGGCCTGATTGCACTGCACCGTACATCACAGTATGGCAGCAATTCTGTGAGCCAACATTTTCTCATTATTTCCATTGTCAAGTGACCTGTGCTTAATTCCACTTCAGACTCAGTCACAAGTATGCCAAAGTCCAGTATCTCTGAGGCATATTTTAGAGCACTGTGATGCTTTCAACTCCTCAAGAACACTTTTTAATTTGATTCATATGAAAAGATTTTTATTAAGTGTGACCAGTTTTAGTTTCTGAATTTATATAGCAGATAATTCTTCATATTTTACTACACTTTAACCTGTTTCCCACCATGAAAATAGACATGGTAGCTGGCATGGAGTTAAATTACAAGCACACAAAACAAAACCCTGTGTTTTGGTTACCCTTCTTGCCAGGGAACTAAGAGTACTGAACACTCTTGTTTCAGTACTCGTCAGACACGTGCCATATGAAGCAGTCCTAGCTAGAGTTATTTTTCTACCAGACAGCATGGCACAGTGTTTTTCCAGTAGTAGTGTTAGACCACATCCCCATCATGGAGAACCTTATGCAAACCCTCATGAGTATGTGTTTGGAGAATCAAAAACAAGGGAGATCTTGAGTTCAGTATATGAAATGAGAAGGTCTACCAAGGAATTTCCCAGCATTTCCTGGTTGACCAAATAGACAGTGCTGCAAAATATTATACAAGTTCCTTCTACCTTCACAGACAGTAATGTAATAAGAAACAGACACACACCCCTGACCAGGGTATGTAAAGTTTTGGATTTAGAATAGTATCTGTATCATGCCACGTTATCTGGTGGAAAAGCTTTTTATGGTTTGTATTGTGCCCTCTCTGCTATGTTGAGTGGGGATTAGCTGAGCTTGCCAGATCTGAACTTAAAGAGGCTCATTAAGGACGCTGCAGCTTGCCTCCAAACACTGCAGCTAATTGAGTAATTCAGCTCAGAGAGGAATTGTGGCACATACTAGATGTTAATGCTAATGCTGACAAAGGTAGTAACAGTAATAAGTGCTCTCTGACCTGTGTGCTCACTCTACAGCAAACCAACAACCAGGCCACGGTCAGCGAGCCAGCCACCCACTTCCTCAACGACGGACAAATGCCGTTCTGCTTTGATACCAGGTAAAATGCACAAAAACACTGAGAAAGTACCACACAGAAAGTGCTGTCATGTGTCATGTTGTTGAGCTCTGCAGGAGTTGTGTTTGTGGCTGAATTAGCTGTATGGGCCACCCACATCGCCCAACACACAGATGCTGTTTTACTGCCTCACTCCGTTGGTTCTCCCGCATCATCAAAACAGCTTATTATGCACAAACGTCTTTTATTCGCCTTGCCTTCTTTTGTTCTTCTCTTGTTTTCTCCATCCCTCTTCTCGCTCGTTTGTATTTACCATTTTCTCATGCACCAACTTTCTCCTGCTCTCCTACAGCGAAGAGTTGCAGAAGCGCTGTCCCCTGTGTGAGGTCATCTTCCCTCCGAATTATGACCAGTCCAAGTTCGAGGAGCATGTGGAGAGCCACTGGAAGGTGTGTCCCATGTGCAGCGAGCAGTTCCCCTTAGACTGCGACCAGCAGCTGTTCGAGAAGCACGTGCTCACTCATTTTGATGGCAACATACTCAACTTCGATTAGACCAGCCAGAGAGGAAAATCTTCACCACATTTATTCTAAACTCATTTTTATCACCTCGAAACTGCAGCTGTTAACTCTTAGCCACATGTTACGCTGTGAGCATTTACTTCTAAGCAATCAGTTAATTAGCTCATGACTATCTCTTTGTTAAGGATTTCTTTTTAAGCTCACATTGCCCATGAGATAGGTGGGGTTACTATTAACACAATCGAATCAAGATACCGCAGGATGAATGATTTTCAGGGTGCTATTTATTAGTTCTTTGGAGAAGGCTGTACAGACTTAACTCACTGTCACTTTGTCACAAGCGTAATCATATAGCCAGTGTAACATCTTAACACATGTAACTGCAAGCACTCTCCAGGCTTTATGAAATAATGTCAGGTATGACCTATTTTCCCCCACTGTGCTGATCTAGCACAGTTCTGTACTGTCAGGGCAAAGTAGTCATTTATACACAACAAGCTGATCATATAGTCATAAAATAATCTATTTTAGAAAATGCTTTTAAATGTCGCACATGAACAGGCTATAAAGAGCATTTTTTTCCCTCTATTTAAATCAACTGATACTTTAGCCATTATTATATTTTAGTTGCATGCTTCTGTCACTGTGCACTGACTTCAAAACCGCTTGGTCTGGTTTCCTTGACACAAATTAAGCCTGGATTCAGACTAAAAGGAAAATCACAAATGAACGTGTTAGTCCAAGGTTATGCTCGAGAGTTTGATGTCAAAAACATCAACAACAACAACAAAAAAAAAGTGTGCTACATTTAGTAATTATCCTGCAGAGAATGGATGAGAGATTAACTTGTAAACCTGTACACAGCATTGTACTACTGAACACTGCCCAGTGCTAGACTTAATTTGTTCTCAGTTAACCAAACTAATGTGTGTTTACTTTGGTTTAAGTTAATTATGTAAGGTCTTCTAGATACCTTTTTCTTGTACGTGTGTCTTCTTACTCTGATATACACCAATAAAGTTTTGTTTGGAACAATAGCTGGTTCTGCTGAATTGCCGGTGTGGTTAGATAAGTGCTACTTAGTTTTAGCTAAAAGCCACTCTGTTTTTCACTGAAAGTGAAAAACACATGTCCCTACACGGTTATAAAAAGAATAAAACATTCCCCACACACAGATATCGAAACACATCAGAGGCCATTTAATATTT
Source organism: Ictalurus furcatus (assembly GCF_023375685.1). Taxonomy (NCBI): domain Eukaryota; kingdom Metazoa; phylum Chordata; class Actinopteri; order Siluriformes; family Ictaluridae; genus Ictalurus; species Ictalurus furcatus. Next base: position 14,604,129 of record NC_071255.1, on the reverse strand, counting down.
AACTTGTAACCAGGTTTACATTTATGAAGCAGCTTTTTTGTCAGTTTTTCTTTTCTATTTTTGTTGAAGGACACCAGTTTAAAAACAACCCGTGGTGTCAATGGCATTACATGTAGGAATCCCCCCTCCCCCTCCCCTAATGTATGAAAATATAATTTAATGCACTTACACAGATACATAATACATAAACTATGCACAACATGTCCAATACTTCCCTCTAGACTGGCAGTATAATACTGTCACAATGTTCATTTAAACAGGTAATTCCATTACAACACTGATGTCCATGCAGAATGTCATGATCATGAGGGATTCGTAGCTTGGTGCTTGGTCAGGCCTTTCTCTGCCAACTCTTCTTGTTTTTCTTTTGATACCTCCCAGAGTAGGGTGATTGATTTTGCAATAGAACACCTCTTCTATATACCTATTCTATTTATTGTATTTAATGCAAAAAACTGATGTAGGATTACTGCTGGTACTCCAAAACCTGCTGCTGTCTGATTTAAACTCAAGCAGAAAAGGCAGAAAAACAAACTTCTAACTCTAGGACAGGACATCCCTGAGTTATCCTACTGCCCCATTAGCAAAACAACACTGGCCACCAAAGACGGCGATGGGCAAATCCTCTGCTGTAGTTTTAATATTGGGAAGTACAATAACTGTCATCTGTCCACCTGAAAGGCGGCTCAGGTAACGCCAGAGCTCAACCTGTATCAAAGGACAAAAAACAACATCCGGATCGACTTGTTACACCAAAGGTGTGGAATGCTATGGTCTACAACAGTTCAAGGCAATCATTTACAATGATCTTCCAGTAACACACACTTTGGGGCTATGATGAAAGATAAGGAAATAAAAGAAATCCCTTAAGACTTAGAAAAAAAAAGAAAAAGGAGCGTATGTGTACTCTAAACCCAAAGCAGCGTGTCAGTGTGTAGATTTAACTCAGTGACTCGCAGGTAGGACTCTGCAGTCCCTGAAAGGTTGGCAATGGAAACTTCTTAACTAGGTTGGCAACTAGGTGCTACAAAGTGCTTTAGGTCCTTTAGCAGGCAATGGATTCAGCTGTGGAGTTCTAGAATGCTCCAAAGGTTCTAGAACACACCGGCCACAGCTGTCCTGGGACCCGTGTAACAGCTGTATAAAAAAATACCATTTGACCACATGGGCAGGATAATGTGTCTGAAATGCTGGCAATCTGTCACCTGAGATTGTTAATAGGTGTAAAACACGATTTGTCCAAGGATGACAAAATATAGGATTCAACTTCCAAAAGTCCCAAACTTAATTTTAACTTGGTATAATTTTTTTTTAAAAAACTGGAAATGGGAAAAAAACAAAACAAAACAAAAAAAAACTTGGGAATAAAAGGATATATTTAACATCTGATTATGAAAGTCTATATGCATTTCTTAAAATCTATAACTAAAAATGTCAGTTATATTGGGTAGCGCAAACAGTCAGAAATGTTCTGCCCTTCTTTTTTTTTTTTCCTTCACCATTTTCTCTTGTCAGAAGCCAAAAAAGTCATGGTGGTTGAATTGTGATGTTGTGGCTTTGACACGCATCACAAACTGCCCCGGGTGGTCAAAGCAACTGTTGGGAACTCGTCCCACACTGATGCCAAGCCTTATCTTGTCTAAACGCATCCCAATCATTTCACAATAAGCACCTTATGACAATAGTAATACAAGACAGAAAAAGAATAATAATTGAATGTGCAAAAGTACAAAACTGCAAACTCTATGATACATCATCTCAAATAGACACAGAACAGATAACAGGATACAAAAAAAACAAAAAACAAAAACAACCATATGCATGCATTTCAAAAGCGTAGTGTAAAGGGAACATAGGTGCTTCTTGAATTAAGAGGGTGAACGGGTTTACTCTTCACAAAGAGATGGAATGAAAAGGGGGATAAAGAGAACCTCCTAAACGAGGTATGAAATGATGGGACGATAGAAAGAGTCTTCCTTATGGAAGAGTTAAATGAAGGGGTACAAGTTTCCTCATGGAGAGGTGGAATGAGTGGACAGAGTCTTCCTCGTGGAGGACAAGGAGGAATAAAGAGTAACAAAGCAGGAAAGGTATCAAATGCAGCAACAGCTTCTAATGATGGAACGCGTGGGTGAAGGATCTGGTTGGCACAGAGGCCCGCTCTACTGTTGCATCTTGCGGATGATGTCAGCTGAGACGGGCGGGTGGAAGTTGATGGTGTGGTGGCGCAGGCCCTGTGAGCTCTTGTAGCTCTTCCCACAGCGGCATTTAAACGGCTTGCGCACCCGGATTTGAGTGCGGTGGCCGTTCTTGGCGTGATACTTGATACCGTTCACATTCTGCGAAAGAAAACCCAGCAATAGTCATGATTCAATGATACCAGGTTTTTCATAACAACTGTAACATAGGCTATATTTTTCCCAGCATGCATATGCACGTTTCTCTCTTACAAGAAAATAGCACTTGTATTCTAATAATAGAATTAGGACCTTTCTCTGGGTATACACTGTAAACCTAAATCTTAGTGAATTTAATTGCCAAGTCATACTGAATTGCCATAAACAGATGAATTAAGTCATTCCAGTTATATTCTCCAAGAATGTGTATCTTCTAAAAACTGCTGCTGTAATCATTCAAACTGTGTTGTACTCATCTCATCCCTGGACTCTTAGCTTACGTCCACGTGAATCTGGATAGATCTGAAAACTGCATTTTTGTTTTGAAATGTTCTTCATCTAGATTGGGGTCTTCAAATGTTTTCCAAAAACTGCTTGTCCACACTGAAATGTCTGAAAATGTTTACATCCATATACTGCACGTGTGAAAACCTAATAAGTTTTGGCCTGCGCCGTTTCCGTCAGGCGGTTGTTTAGAAATGAAATCTGAAGGTTGTACAAAGTGACTACAAAGTTTCGAGTTGTCACGTGACTAAAAATACGTCATCGTTTTTGAATATCTCCGTTTTCTCAGTCCGCACTCCAACGCGAAGACAGCGGCTTCAAATTTTTCGACAAGCTCAGTTTTTGCTTGACAAAAAGAAAAAACAACAACAACAACAAAAAAACACTGTTGACAGAAACCCAAAACATAGAGAAATTTTTCAAATTGATTCGGATTAATTTAGACGTAGCCTCGTTTACAATGTTCTCTTACTGATTAAACTTTCAGCACTCTTAGTACAGTTTGTCTTTACTCTTCTATAATTGTATGCTGCGATGATTTCCAATCCCACTATCCAGACCAGGATTCATTAATAGGCAATCGGTTCCCCTTTGAATCTGGTTCCTCTGAAGGTTTCTTCCTCATATCTCCCCTCCTTGCCATGGTCTCTGGCTTGCTCATTACAAAGCCAAATCAAAATTTCTGTACAGCTGCTTTGTAACAATATTGACTGTTGATAATAAAAGCTATACAAAAAATGCTATTGAGTTGAACAGACTGAATTTTTAGGTCTCATTATGAACCTGATGGAGAACTACCATTTAGCAGTACTGGCCTTAACGTTTTAGAGCATGGTAACATGACGCTCATCTGGTGTCAAGACCAGGTACACAGAGAACCACTCCAGCCCAAATCAAATCCACATCTAACGGCATGGAAAAATGGCATGAACATGGAAAATCTCCTTCGTGCCTGTCACCAGCCACTTCCTGTGCCTCTTAATGAACACGGCTCTCTCAAGCTGTACATAATTCATCACGGGAGCATGCGCCAGATGCCAGCGGAAAATCCCATAAAACCCGTGGAAGCCTTGAAGTGGACCGTATGGCCGTAGGAGTCTGCTCTCAGAGTAGTGCGTTTTGAGAGCTTTCATCAGTCTTGAGTGTACTCTGTCAACTAGCGTTATTGTTTTTAACAGGGTGCTCCGACATGGACAGCTTTGCTCTATTGTATGACCTGCTGCTCATCAGGACCCTGCTTTAGCACCACTTACACGCCTCAGATCCACTGCTGCAGAACGCCGAAAGCAGATCTGCCCCTGTTGCCTACCTTGTATCTCTTTTTGCAGCCGGGCACGGGGCAGGCAAAGGGTTTCTCGTCGCCTCCGTTCATGCACATGGAGCTGAGGATGGACTCGGAGCTAATGGCACTTTCGGTGGTCCAAGACTCATCGCTGTCAGACTCCTCGTAGTCTGCTTCCTCCTCGTCATACTCGCTACCTGCAGGATACATACAGCCAAAGAACTGTTTCTCATGGGTCCTGTAGCTATGCAGAAAGAAAGAAAAAAGGGTAGCGTGAATTTCTCACAGACCTTTGCCTTGCTATTACGATAGCGCTGACACGTTGCCATTGTACTTTTATGGAAAAGAATGTAAGCATGTTGTAAAGGGTTATGGGTTAATGCACAGGAAAAGCATCATGCCAGCAACCAGCATTCCCAAACAAAACCCACACAAATAAAATGCTCTGACTTCTAATTGTGGAGGAAAGAGAAAAAATAACCCACTAATAAGGAGCATGGGAAAATACAGCTATAGTTGCAGTGAATGCAGAAAATGCGAAATGTTGTGAAAAGCAATAAAATGCCATGGGTGTTTATACGCTACAACTGGTATATTCTCGAGTCTGAGTAGTCAGAATGTACTGATTAAGTAAGGAATAATTTACGACGGGCCTTTGAATTAGCTATTAGAAAATAACGCACTGAGGTGGTAATGCGGCCGTGAAGCGGAGTGGCCCTTACACCTCAGGTGTGCATTATTTACTAATAATTCAATGGACCGGAGTCAATTATTCCCCTTATACCACAGTTACCACACGTCATGACATTGTTCAGGTGGTTTACTTCAAGACATATGTCAGGTTTTTGTCCTTAAAACGCTCGTGTGGAACTTATTTTATATTAATTTGTTATGCTAGAGGAGGCTTGAGCTATTGATATGCAGTTATTTGGGAGAGAGAGACAGAGGGAGAGTGGAAGAGAGAGAGAGGGAGAGAGAGAGGAAGAGAGAGAGGGAGAGAGAGAGGGAGAGGGAGGGGGAGGGAGGGAGAGGGAGGGGGAGAGGGGGAGAGAGGGAGAGAGAGGGAGAGGGGGAGAGAGGGGAAGAGAGATAGGGGGAGAGAGGGGAGAGGGAGGGAGAGAAAGGGGAGAGAGGAAGAGGGGGGGGAGGGAGAGAGAGGGGGTAGAGGGAGAGAGAGGGGAGAGAGGAAGAGAGAGAGGGGAGGGAGAGAGAGGGGGGGAGGGAGAGAGAGGGGGTAGAGGGAGAGAGGGATCAGGTTTTTTTCGCTTCATGCTGATAATATACAATAGAACAAATAAATAAATACTTGTTCACGTTTTTTTTTTTTATTACTGCAGAAAACAAATAAATAAATACATATTGACACTTGTTCGCCGGCATATCACACATGCTCTCTCGCGCCCTCTCTCTTTTCTCCCTCTCGCCGCATTCCCACCTCGGGTGTGCTTTATTTGTCCTCAAATTATACCTTACATATATTTATGGACGGATGAAGTTTCCTGTCCTTTTGATTGTCGTTAGCTCTGGGTGCTGTGGTGGACAGCAGGCTAACATTTCCGTTAGTTCCGTTAACTCGGCGAAGTGATATGGAACTGTAATGCGGTCAAGATCTGACTGGAACTACTTTTAGCTGTGCATTTAATGAAAAATAACCGCACACCTCAGAACGTCTGTCAGCCAATCAGAATCGAGTATTCAGCAGCACTATGGTATAACTGTCTTTAACTGTAATTCCACTCACATTTATATTAAAGCACTCATTATAATATATTTCTGTAGCTTCATGTCGGGTTGCATCACACCACCCCATCAATGATCATTTTCCTATAACAGCACGCCCTGTCATGTTTTATTCATTACTTTATTTCGTCAAAACAAAATTAAAGAAAGGACATGGAAGCGTTGATATCATGATTCTTGTACTTTAGATTTTTTTTAACCCTATCCCTATATTTAATAAACACACCAAACAACTAGGGCAGCTGTAAAATATATGGCCTTCATTGTCTAACATTCTGTGGGACAGATAGCACAAGATAAAACAACAGCTTGAGTGTGTGCATGAGGTTCAGCTTCTCTGTCTGTTGCGTTAATCGATTAATATTTATACCACAGCGAGTTTAAACTCTCAAATCAAGATTGCTCAGAAGGTGGCAATGAATTTTCCATACATCACGGCTCAATCTAATATATTATTATCTCTATAGTAACAAGTAGTTCACTGGGAATTGTATGGTGGCTGCTTCACATAATTTAAGCATAATAATAATAATAATAATAATAATAATAATAATAATGAAATAAAATGTATAACACATGAATTTATTTATTTCTGCAACAGTAAAGTTGTCAGGAGGGAGCACTTTGCACATTCCTGGTAACATTCCTAGACAAGCAAGTTTTTTTTTCCTGCCTTATTGCGACTGTTTATAGCTGCTATATCGGAAGTGATAACAGGAACTTGATTTTGTGAGTGTCATAACATCAAATGTAACTACTGAAAATAAATAAATAAACAAACAACTGTAATTGTTAAATTGCTGTGGCATAAGAGGAACGAAAACACTGAAGAATAAGAGGAATAAAAACGTGCAGTTATTTGCGGCACTCCACATCACATCACCTCATCGTTGATTATTTCTCCTATAACCACATGTGTTGTATTCCTTACTTAGTACACACATATTGTAATGCATCAGTGTGAAAACATAAAAATAAATAAAGATCATGGCATTCGGTTATCCACAGCAGCGGTGTGATTATCATGCTTCAATACACAATCGTTAATTCATCTTCAATAGCTGAAGCGCTCACATAATTGAAGCCCCCCCCCTCTATTCTACATCCATAGCTGAAACCATTGTGAACCTGTGCAGCCTTTGTTTTTTTCCTTACTCATTATATTAATTGGCAGCTGTCTGGTTGTCAGCAGATCACCTGTTGAACAATCCTTTAAAACTGCTCTAAAACATATGTCAGTGTAGACTGTAAGTTTCAGTCCCCACTGTAATCAAGCACAATATTTTAAATCAAGGTCAGTTTCTATAAGGATTTATGTGTAATTGTTTAGTACTGGACCAAAAATCTTAAGATTAAATAACCTAAATAATAATAATAATAATAATAATAATAATAATAATAAATATATATTATATAATTATTCCTTCATGTAATTTTTTTTTTTTACAAAATTCACAATAAGAGACTATCACTTACAGAAGCATGTGTGCCCATCCCCAATGAAGACATGTGACACTGTAGCATTTTTGAGAATGATGATTTCAGAAGAATGCTAAATATGTTGGAGAAATATTGTAGTTGTTTGACATAAATATGCTATTATAGGTTAGTTGGAAACATCCAGTTCTAGTATGATCATAAAGACAGGAATGAACCACTGCAGTAACCTGTGTGTGTGTGTGTGTGTGTGTGTGTGTGTGTGTGTGTGTATATTCAGTACCTGTGGGAGTGCTGCTCCTGAATGATGAGGAGGGTGTAATAGGTGGTGTCACAGGTGGAGTGAGGTTGCCGCTGGTGTGTCGGGGCGGAGTGGACACACTGTTACGTGATAGGCTGCCTGTCAGAGAGAGGGACAGCTTTGGCTGAACTTTCTTCTTCAGAGTCTCGTGCTCTCTCCTCGCTGCATCTGTCATGAACCTACAGAGAAGGGCGCAGAAATAACGAGGATGATCAGAAATCCTCATCAAAGAGACACATGTGCAATCACTTCCAAGTCAGTTGATCCTCCGCAGATGCTTTCATTATCAAACTATTGGGCCACGAGTTGTTTTGGGACGCTGTAAACGCTTTTATAAATGCATGTCACAAAAATAAAAAGTTCACACAAACATTGTTAAAGCTGGTGTGGAATTAACAGACTACAGTTGGAAACCACATCAAGTGGAGACTCCTCTTTCTACCAGCAGTGAAACTGCATATGAGACCCAATGCTCTCTCTCAGCATGGAGGATCCATTCTGAAACCACGCTGTACACAGAATGTCAGAACACAAGTGTCTTCAGTATGAGGAGCATATGGAGGCTCAGATGCTGGTTTGAAGTCACTAATAGAGCCATAAAGGGACTGGAGCCATTCAAGGGAATCTAAAACACTACCATGCGCAGCAATGCTGAAGCCTAGAGAACTATAAACATGAAAAAGCCAGCTGATAATGTTTGAGTACAAGTGCTTTTAGCATTGTTTAAAAATAAAATAAAGAAAAAAAGAAAGAAAGAAAGAACATAACTGCTAGTTTGAGATTAATAAGATTATTATTATTACTATTAATAATAATAATAATAAGAATAATAATAACCGCTAGTTTGCAATTAATAATAATAGCTAGTAGGGATGGGCAATATAATATAGTTTGCGATATACCGGTAGAAATTCTCCCCACCATAAGAATTAGTCTTCTCACGATAAAAACAATAAAGCCTAGTTGATGACGTATTTCTGGGTGAGATGGTGTGCGACCCATTCGCAGCTCACGTGCAGAGCGAAAACAAGTACAGGGGAAGGCAGACGTGAAGCTGAGGAGTTCATTGCTAAACGAGGAGCTACCTCTACAATTTGGAACTGGTTTGGTTACAGAAAATCAGTTTTACTTTTAGATCAATGTTTGTGTTTCTGAGGCTCTCAAGATCACAGCTATCACTCATAGCTAAAAACAGTGGTGCATGGTACTATATTTACATCGTCACGGATATCGTTACCGCAATAAATACCAGAAAATATCATGATATAGTTTTACGTCCATATCGCCCATCCATAATAGGTAGTTTGAGATTAATAATAATAATAATAATAATAATAATAATAATAATAATAACACTGAAAGCCCAATGCATTGTATGTTAAGTTTGTCTACTATCTAATGCAAAAAACCCCAAAACAAAACAAAACAAAAACCCTTCTTGGTGTTTCATGGTTGTATTGCTATGGATAAAAATTTAGCGAACGGACCATTAATTTCAAGGACCAAGTGTGGTTCCACACCACATACTATTTGCAATTCTGTGTGTGGTGATGTGTGTCACCTGTTTATGTAGCTGAGAGCGACATATGTGGGCTGCTGCAACTCCTGTTTCTCAAGCACGCGAGGATCCGTATCTGAGACAGAAAAGGGAAGAACAAAGGAGTTGAGAAAAAGAGAAGATGGTCATAGACTGGCATAAAAACACAAAACCGCTCTGAGTACAGTGTGTTCTGAAAAACACCCAACGTTTTAAACACCTGTCAGAATGACCGCGTCTGTTCGCAGGTTTCCTGAGAAAACCGACCCAATTGTAATCAGAATAACTAGCAGAACACAGCGCAAACCTTGCGTGAGAGTGTGAGGAGCTAATTACGTGGTAACAACTTTTTCCATGAAGGCACTCATTTTGAGGGTGGACTATCCCAAAGCGTATATAAAGTGAATCTATTACTCATTTCATAGTCTCACCAAGTGGTTCTCTAAGATTCCTGCCACTCACCAACCCACCCCCAATCGCTCCCAGATGGCAATTAACTTCATTAATAAACTTTGTCATTAAATGTAAACGAGCAGCAGAATTAGTCAGAGGTCCTAACTAAATATGTGGAAAGTGGAGTTGGTCTTTCCAGGCATTTTGGTTTCATATTGACTTCACTGAAATCACACACACACAGTTGGGTACATGTTAGACCACATTAGACACACTTGTGCAGCTTCATACAACGTGTTCCAGACATCTGGTCTGCTGCACTTTAGTGCTGGTCTACAGCAGCACGCTTTGTGTTCAGAAGCCTATCCAGATATCCAGCCCATTGGTCTAGAGTGCAAGATATAGCCAGGAATGTGAACCTGAAATCAGTCCAACCTGGCCAAACCTCACACTGAGAGGACACAACAAGGCTCCTGAATCAGTATCCCCAAGGAAGAGTTTTTGTCCTTGGTGTTCTGCAGACTGGTCGGAGTAGACGAACTGGTAAAGTTCTGCTGCCCCCTAGTGTGACGAAATGTAAAACACCCTCAAAGTGGCCTGCTCTAAAACCTGAAAGCTATGCAGCCCTGCATTTTTGGGGAGCTTTTATTACAAGAGAATCCACAGGTCCCGGAGCTTCGTGTCCACTCTGTGTTTAACTTAGCCCACAGTTTCACTGCTCTGCCAGGGTAATTGTTTTCAGATGCCCACCTCTGCAGGCATTCTCCAACACCATTAACACAAATGCTGCACAAAAAAGACTTTAGCTAATCATGGCCTAAACCAAGACACACACACACACACACACACACACACACACACACACACACACTACGATGCATCTTAATGCCTCTCTTTATCCTGCTGCTGTGAGTAAACACATTGTCTCTCTGTTTAAACTAAACCATATTTGTCTCAGTTCTTCAGAAACCACACAATTTCCCTGAAGAGAGACAGCAAGCCAATATGTGTGTGTGTGTGTATGTGTGTGTGAATCTGCAGCGCAATTCCGGCCAGCGTGGCATCACACACTCACCAGCACCTCATAATTACACAGGCATGCAGACGGTACCACCTGGTATTCGCCAGAGCCACAGCGCCAAAGGCAGAGAGCTCTTTAGACAGCAGCTATAAGGGCTCGACTGGAGTGTTTGTCCAGGTAGCGTTGTGTGTCGTGAGTCACTGGCACTGCAACACTGAGCACTTTGACACTCTGCACTCTTACCGAAGTGTTTCATTAGTCTGGAACCACTGTGTAAGAGAGTTGACACTTTGCAGTCCCGCACACACACAAAGACACATTAAGATCAGCATTATTCTTCTGCACCAGAACAGAGGGTGGGAAATACACACACACACTCTCACACACACACCCTCAACAGCCACACAATTAGCCATAGATCAATCCCCCAACACACTCTGTAAATCACATGCTGGCATCCGGAGGCCAATCAGGGACCTGGCGCAGCAGCCTACCAGATCCCAGCTCAGGAGAGGGAGAGAGGTGGTCCAGCATGCAGGCAGGTGGTCTGCCGTGGTGGTCTCTTCTCCTGTTTATCTCTTAGACACACCATTACTCCATTGAGACTAAGCCAGAGTTCATGTAAAATGCTTATTATGGTTTAGGAAAGTGGGAGTGAATGAGTGAAAAGGACAGACAGAGAGAAGTACCATAGCCCATCACAGACAGATGAAGGAATGAGTGAGGCACAGCAGAATTCCTTCTTTCCTCCTCCTACACCTCATAATAAAACCAGAACCAATCCTGCTATGGAAAGAAGGCTAGGTATCACAGTGTGAACACGCAAGCGTGTACAGAGCTGAAACAGCACACCGAACACATTCATTAGAACGAAGCCATAAACGCAGGCATGTTCGCCTCATTGGATCTTTATGTACCTCATCCTGTTTTCCTCACTCTACCTCTCAGCCAGTACAAACACTCTCTGCTGTTCAGACATGACTGCCTCCCAGCGTCCTCCCTCCTCCTCTCTTCTGCTCTGCTCTCCCAGTGCACTGTGGGATGCCTTCGTGTGGCCCTCGTCATGGTGACATGTTTACAGCAAAGGCCCCTGTGTGGGACCAGAAACCAGGAACGCCAAACCAGCAATGTCTCGCATCAAGTGCGTTCATGGATGCTAAATTTATTCATCTGGCAAGACGATAATATTTCTGCAACATGTCACCGTGACACATCAGCATCACGTTCCCTCACGGCACTTTGATAAAATCCAATTACCTAAATTAGGAACAACCGCACACCTCAACTAGCAGAGGTAATATGAGGCCTTCCTGTCGTTAGCCATGATTAGTGAGAAGCAGTGCTGGGCTGAGCTTATTCTCGGACGCCTGCTCCCCTGCTGGAGCCCAATGGAACTGGAAGAACAACGAAAAAGAGTGCTGCCATGGGGTAGAGGTAATTAGCTCAGCCAGGTGCAGCTATGGGAGGACCACTAACTGCTCCTCAAATTTATTATTTCCGCTGAGCTTTCAGGGATGCATTCCAGGTGCCCTAAATGAGCTACCGGTTCACAGAGGCCGAGAAAGTCCCATTGTTCCAGACGACTGAATGTGCAGTTGCGACAGGGCAAGATATTATTAGTCTTAATGTTACCTGAGCAACAGAACTCTGTCTAGCCTTAACTATATTGAACTTAAGTCTTAACTCAGATCAGTGCTCAAGATAATGTGAGGCGTGTGTTTTTTTCCATGCACAAATATGAATAAAGAATTGTTTAGGGTTCCTAAGTGGTGTAATACAAAATGGTCTCCCTAATGCTGCTAGATTGCAAGTTCAAATCCAATGGAACAGTCTCCACTCTTCTGAGAAAGCTATGCACTAGATTTTGGAAAATGGCTGTGAGGATTCAGCCCCTCGAATGCAAGAGGTTGGGCACTGATGTTGGCTTAATAGGCCGGGTGCACATTCCAATTCATCCCAATGGTGTTCTGTGCAGTTGGGATCAGGGCTCTGTGCAGGCCACTCGAATTCTTCTACATCAAGTTTGGCAAACCATGTCTTTATGGATCCCACTTTGTGCACACAGGCATTGTCATGCTGGAAAAGGTTTGGGCCCCTTAGTTCCAGTGAAAGGAAATCTTAAAGCTAAGCATTCAAAGACACTCTAGACAATTGTGTGCTTGAAACTTTGTGGCAACAGTTTGGGGAAGAACCCCATACGAGTATGAGGGTCAGATGTCCACATACTTCTGGCCATATTGTGGAGCATGAGCAGCAGTTTATAAAAATGCAGGTCTTGAATTCCTGTCTTGAAGGAAGCACATATTAGCCTTCAGCCTCATCGGTTAGTAAAAATGTATATAATTATTGTGTCAAAGCCCAGGTTTCTAGACAGCAGCACTACACTCGGAACAGTACTGGGGGTGGGGGTTGGGGAGCAATGCTTAGAGAACCATGTGGCCGTTTTTGTTTAATGAAGAGGTCCTAGCCATGGTAGACCAAAACTGATTTTATTTAAGCCTTTAATGAATTTCATTAATTAACTTTGTAGGACTGTGGAGTACAACTTCCGTGCCTATACTTGTATCTATAGTATAGATTCTATAGGTCACTAGAGTCTTTCAAAAAACAACTACACAGAAGTGCAGTGTTGTACAGCAAAAAGTGACAGTGCAATTAGGGATCTCCTCTTTACAGTGGTTTCAAAATACTGTAATGTGAATTATAACGATTCAGCCAGTCACAAACCAGCCAATACAGACAAAGGAGCAATTCTGTCACATGATGTACTTCATCCATGGCCTTTTCTGACTATCTATTGAAAATTATCATCCAACGTCTTGCCCCTTGCTCAACCATCATCCTTGGAAAGCAAGTAATAAACAGCTAAGGACCTTGAGAGAAAGAAAGGGAGAGGCCTAAGAAGCTATCAGCACATCAAATACAAACACAGCACCATGTGCTATTATATAACAAATATGGGCAAGTGCAGTAAAATGTACAGTCTATCTGAAACGACTCAAGGAGCTAATGAGTGTCAACAGAGAGACACAGCAATGTCCTTCTGTGGAGACTGGCCTTTGCTCTGATACACACTTTAATGGCTGCTCTTCTTTAACAGTGAATGTGTGTGGCCAGCACAGTATCTGTATTTGTATTATTATTATTATTATTATTATTATACTGAATCCAAATCAGGCAAGTCAAATCATTTACATGAAAGTATATATATTTTTTAAAAATGAGTAGTCAGTGAGTTGTCTGAAAACACTACTTGACCAAGTAACCTCAAGGAAACCTAGCGTAATTCAGTCCCTCCAGGATTTTGCGATCGCAGAAAGTAACGCAAAATCAAGGAGCTTGCAATTTTTCAAAATTATCACAGATTTTACCTAGATTTGGGCCAAGACGCTCCATGTGACGTCTTCACAATGCTCATTCAGCCAAAGACCCATCGATTCATGTGCATCGAACATGAGTACAGCAAAAAGTTCTCATTTACCAACAAGCATCCCGGCGAAAGTCCGTGCAAAACAATTTTGTGTGATTGCAATTTCACCAGTTCGAGTAGTTTCCCACAAAAAAACCCCATAAAAATCTTTGCAAATTGAATCACAAATTTAGAAAAAAGCCGCAGCAAAATCCTGTACAGACTGATAATTAGACTGGTGTAGCATCGTGTCCACCTGACACGGGGCTTAAGCATTTCTTATTTATGTGTGGACCTGAAAATCCATGAGCTCTTGACTTTCAAGAATTGTCATTTGAATCTAAAAAACAAAACAAAACAAAACAAAAACCTATGTAGATGTGTTTTTAGGTGACCTAGGATGTCACCAAATATCTATCTGTAGTATGCTTTGTTTCTATTTTGTCTAACCGATTTTTACTGACTGAAGATACTGGGCAAGTTTGGGAGATAACAGCTAGTTTGCGAGATAAAGGACAAAGCTATTGTCATGTAGTTAATGTTACCATACATTGCTTGCTTTTCTCAGGTGAAAGGCACATTAATTTATTGATAGTAACCGAGACTTCTTTCTTTCTTTTGTAACGTAACTTGAATTTAAAAAATGTTGTGGACTTCCACTTTTACCAGTGAAACTCTTAGAGATGCATTGGTCACCTGCTGGAGTGTGACACACATGAAAACAGTACATGACATCAGCCACAATCAAACAGGTGAACTGTGTTTTCTTTTGTACGGAAAGAATATCAAATTTATACACCGACATACAGAAAAACATTATGTTGTTAGTTTATCGGCGTCATGCCCCTGCACCCCTTTGCCACCTTTATTGCCGTTAAATCAAGGAAAAGCAGCAGCGGCGGCAGCAGTGCCATAGCCTCCTAACAAACACTCAAAGCAACTCTAAGAGTGTGACAGCGCCACCTAATGCTAATGCTTCACCACAGCATATGTACGTGCAACGTGGACCTTCATTTTAGCCTGGTACTAATTAAAGCAGAGAATGTGTTTGAGCAGCAGGTCCCCAGATGAGGAGGAAGAGAGGCCAGAATCTGCCAGCGCACCCTGTAATTAGGCTTCCTCGCCCTTTGCAGAGCGTGCCAGATTTTGCACTTTGCTGAGAGCGAGGCAAGAGGAAGGAGTGGTTCCAAGGAATTTTTTTTTTTTTTTTTTAACTCCAGAGACCACTAATTAGATCATTACTGACCAATAACACCGATCACACTTTCAACTCACGCCTACAATCCATACGCGCCACATCATCCATAGAAAGCAACTAATAAGCAACTAAGAACCTTGAGAGAAGGAAAGAGAGAGGCCTAAGAGGCTTTCAACACATCAAACAGAAACACAGCACCATGTTCTGTTACAACAAATATGGGAATGTGCAATAAAATGCACAGGTGAGTTACGTCTATCTGAAATTACTCAAGGAGCTAATGGGTGCCAGCAGAGAGACTGGCCTTTGCTCTGATGCCACTATAAAAGACCTGCAATTCATTTCTATCACAGTGAATGTGTGTGGTAGCTTCTCTGATCCGATTATACACAACCCAAGTCAGGCAAGTCAACATTCTGTAATATGCAGTTTGTTTTTCCAGAGACTAGGGAAGAGATTAGAAATACATTAATTTCAAAACCGACTGTCTGAAAACACTATTTGACTGACTGACCTCAAGCAAAGCCTGTATAATTCGACTGGTATAGGATCATGTCCATCTGACACTGGGCTTAAAGATTTCTTATACACGGTATGTACGGATACAGTAACGTCAGAAGTGTACAAACATTTATTTATTTAAAGCTATAATATTCATTTTGTACTTACGCAAACAAGATTAATTTGGCCTAGATTTAAGCAGGGCAGCAGTCGGCTGATCAGACATTTGGGAAGTAGATTAAAGCCCAGCGGTAACATGCAAATCACTGGCCAATATGACGAGACAACTGAAAGCTCTGTGCTGGAAAAATTGTTCACTGCATGTACGGTTGCACACGCTTACTCATAAGTTACTCGTTATTTTGTGACAAAAATTTTATTAAACCTAAAAGACAAAGCACCTGCTTTTCAACTGTAAACTGCATACTGAACATTCAAACAGTCACATTAAATATCATTTTATACCAGCACAGAAAGAGCGAACACCTCCACAGTTCATAATGTATAAACCATGGAACATTTGCACTGAAAATGGCAGAGTCATATGGCTTTAGATTTGATGTGATTTATTTACCTACAGTAAAGTTTTCTTGTCATTAATGATTAGCTAGATGCATAAGTGTAGAAATCCTCTCCTCTGTGTTGTAGGTCTACTTAAATGTGGTTTACTATCCTAGCTTGGCTAAGTCTCAAGCAGTGATGGATGCTTTTTGTGATCACTGTCGTTAAACAAAGACATTGTAAATGTTCAAATATTTTACTGTACAAGGCTGTTCGTCTGTAAATTCACCCACACCGCATTTACTTTTATGATCTCTTCAGAAGAATGATAAGACCTCTACAGAGAGGTGTAGTTTGCTTGCAAAGCGCATGATGCAAACCAGAATCGAGATATTGTTAACTCATTTGACAAATAGTTTTCATTTTTATATGGACTAGTCGGTTGTTTAATTGCTAATAAATAACATTTACAACATTTTGTAGATGCCCTTATCCAGAGTGACTTACAATTCTTTGCATCAAATATGTCCTCATTTTAGTACAAATACGCCAGGGTCTAAGAAAACTATCAATCCAAAATCCTGATAGAGAGAAGTTAGTTCAACGAGCAATGGAAAATGTGCTGATTTAAACACTTAGTGAAGAGATAAGATTATTCTGACACAAGATCTAAGGTTTTATTACCCGTCGTATCCAAAACCACCGTTCTTGCGCTGTATTTTTCCAACAGCTCTCTTTCAAAGTTAAAGGTTGCCAACACATTTCCGTGTAGACTAATTCGTGCATGCATGGAAGCAGTACTGGATTATACTCAGTACCTGAGTATGTATCCCCCTCTGTTGGTGAAAAGCAAGCCAGTGCAACAGCATCTACAGCAGCACAACCACCGCCATGGCTGATGCACAAGCTAATGTTATGGCTATTGTTTGTTAATAGATGATGTAGTGATGATGAGTAACAGTGCAAATCTAGACAGCATCGATTAGAATGTTCATGAACATCAGGGACGTACGGGAGGCCTGCTAAAATAAGTAATACATCACTACATTATTTATTATCAGAATTGCAGCAGATGGACAACATCTTCAAAAAGCACATCATCAGCGTATGACTCATGGTCTTAAAACGCACGGCTGAAACCAGAAGTGCTGAGATCCTCACTCTTAAATCAAACATCTTCAAGCATTTTCATGAAAAGTAGATACTTACAGATCAAGTTATCTATAAATTTGAGAAACAAATAAGACTATTTTATAACAATCCTGGGATCCTGAGGGTCTGTGTTATAGGCGACAAAGCAACACAGGAAGTAGCTCTACTGTAGGCCAGTATTTCCTACGTGCCGGACTAACTGCCTCAGAGTGAGATGGATGACCGAGACGAAGAACAGTAGAAGACGTCCAGCTGTCTGCACCCCACTAGATCTATTCTGATTGGCTGACAGACATGCCAATCAGCCACAAAAAAAAGCAAATTCCCCCCTGCAGGTGGGTTTCTCATTACATATCCTTTCACACTCAGCCACCAGGCAAATTCCCCAGCAGACAGGCAGCCGAGGAATCACGTTACAGGAATAGAGATTAGACAGACACTTCAGCTCACATATCAAACCAACACAGCACAATTTCAGCGCTGATAATTAACATAATGAAAGAGTGATTACAGTAAAAGAATGGTGTGTGTCCACAAGAGATTTCCTGGAGAACTGGAGTCCTAGACAGGCTTCACCATTAATTAAGTGTTTAGTTGTCTATGTAGTGCAAAAGCTTAAAGTATTTTAGCTAATAATAATAATGCTAACTCTTTGACACTAGATTGCTCGGGTAATATCAATTTCGCAAGACTTTTCATTAAAAAGTATAGCACTAGCATAAGGCCAGCTCCTCAACAAGCAGTTTACTAAGAAGGGTCTTAATCAACATCTAGTATGTTTGCAAGCAAACTTATTCTGTATATCCTTAATGACAATGGCAGCAACCTGATGATAAAAATTCATGTTCTCATTTCATCTAGACCCCTGTTTGCTACTGCTAAATGATGACTCACTCTATCGTTTCACAGTAGCACAGAAAAAAAAAAAAAATATATATATATATATATAGATAGATAGATAGATAGATAGATATAGATATATCAGGCTTCACAGCAGCCAAAAAAACAATATTACAACTATGGTTTGCACCAGATACCAATCCGCAACAGTTCTGGAAACTCGCCTTTTATAAAATGATCTACTTAGAATGTAGCACCGCAAGAATCAATGGGGGCAAAAAGCACACAGTCGACTACTTTAAGATGTGTATGAATTGCTTAATAACTGAATAATCTGCTGCCATGATTTGCCTGTTCACTGTTTAAAAAAATACAATTTCTAAGATCCACTTCTGTCAGTAGTACTGGTATCTTTATGATGTCTTTTTAAAAATGTATATACATACAGTTGTTCCCAAAAGTTTGCATACCCCTTGCAGAATCTGCTAAATCTTTATACTATCGTGTTATATGTTACAGTACCGTGTTACCTTCTTGAGCATCAGGGAACCTCATGTAATAGTTGTGTATGACATCAACATCATATAGCCGCTGATGGAAAGGGGTCAAATATGCAGAAGATGCTGGAAAAGCAAATACTGTGCAGGACCTGGAGGATTTTTTCTGAAGAACAGTGGGCAGTTTAACTGCTCAGGACAAACAAGGGACTCATGAACAACTATCACAAAATATAAACACAGTCATGGATCATCCAGGTAACAACACAGTATTAAGAATCAAAGATATGTAAACTTTTGAATGATGTAATTTTTAAAAAAATAAATTCAATTATCTTGTCTTGTGTATGTAAACATGTTATGTGAAATAGCTTATTCAGGACAGTACTAAATAAACAACACGGGATTTTTATGATCGCTCTTATTTTGTTAACAGTATTAAGATTGAGCAGATTCTGCAAAGGATATGCAAACTTTTTGTGTTTCATGTTCCTTAGGCAATAACAATAAAAATATAAATCACACACAAAAAATAATTCGCTCTTCTTCCCCCCCATAGCTATGCTTAATGATGTATTTAAATACTGAAAAAATTTAACTGGTTCAACCATGAATACCAAATTAGTCTCGAAAAGATGTATCGTTATTTGCATGACACAAATATAAGCATATTAAAAGGTCTAGTTTTCCTGTGTAAGGATCACTCCAGGTATTGCTTTATAAAATCAGATAATGATTGCAGCCCGTAGCCCTATCTAAAGTATACACCAGAGAGACTGACCCCGATTAACTCAAGCAGAACTGCATAACAAACAGGAAAACAAACTGCATATGCTTAACCACCTGCACTACATCCAAACAACAACAACAACAAGAGATAAACAGGAAAGGATACAGGAGTAATACAACAGAAAAGGCAGGGCACAGATTTTCAACCCTGTGGTAATGAAGTACCCCATGTCCTACATGTTTTACTGTTTACCAGTTGTAACACAGCCATGGAAAACACTATATGTGCAAGATGAGGGTACTCCAAGACCAGGATTGGGAAACTGTGGCTAAATGGCCTTCCAGAAAATGTACTATTGTGACCAAGCCAGCTGTGAACTGAACTGAACTGAACAACAGCCCACGCTCTGCCATGTTTACACTAAAGTGTCAAAGATGTCTTGAAGCTCAAATGGTGGAAGTAAAATATTGAACAAACTGGCCTAAATAAACAAACAAACAAAAACAAACCGAGTGACTGAGCTGTTTCTCTATTATCAGATATATTATAATATGACACCAGGTAGCTACTAATACACACAGTTCATTTCTCATTGTCACTTCAAAACACGGCTAATGTGAACTAAGGAGCATGTCAACGTTACTGAGCCGCGACGCGGAAGAATCCGTTAACTCTTTAGCTACACAGCTAACGGGAGCTACGACCGGGCTCATTTGTTATTTAGGCAACTTTTCACCAACGTTAATATGGCATTCTTCAGTCACGTCGACTAAATAACTGTGTGAGTAGCGTGCTAGGCGCTGGCTGTGTGTGTGTGTGAGAAGTGCGGCTGCGGTGTGTTAAGCCCAGGCCTAGCACAGCTACAGCCAGCGCTTGGGCGGATAGCATCTACCGGGTGGAAAAGTTACAGCCTGCGTGCCATTTCCGGCGAACAGCTTTTGCTTATGAGCTGCATTACAATTCCAGTCTTGGCAGGAGTCTGAAATGCCGCCGAGGGGAAGCTTAAACTAGCCCTCAGTACCATCGATACCACACCTAGCAACAGCAGCGCGGGGACGCAGGAAGTAGCTGGCCGAGTCCGGCCATTGCAGATTGGCGCTCCCCGGCTTCCTCGCTGTGTGCGTGTGTGTGTGCGCGTGTGTGCATGCGTGTGCGTGCCGCTCCGCACTCACCGATGTGGTTGTCCTCGATGTGGACGATCAGCTCCGCCAGGGAGTCGAAGTGCAGCCCGCAGCCTCCGAAACGGCACGTATTGGAGAAGAAGGAGGCAGCGGCGATGCCTGTCATGGTGGTTGCAACATTGAGCGCGAGGGCGAGCGGAAAGGAAGCGGTACGTAGTCTCACACACACCGGCGGTCACACGCACTCGCACACTCAAACACACAGCTGGAGCAGCTGCACGAGCAGGAGGAGGAGGGGGGATGGGCCATCTGCGAGACCCGCTCTGACGTCACGACTACCGGACCTGTTGATGCGCGAGGTGTTTTGTACGTGTAACGCGCTGATGATTAACTGTGTGTGTTTTCCTGAGGGTTCATTCATGGGACCATTTCAGTTCACACAATGGGTTCAGATCAGTTGAAATAATTATTTAATACCCACATGTTGGCAAATACTCTGAAAATGTTACGTTTTTTCCAATAATTGATACGTTTAGTAAATTCATATTGTGTTAAAAAGCAACATGTTAATAAGTTTAAATCAGGCGCACCTGATTGGTTGTTTGCGCGTGCGTCTTCCCGTTATCGGGGAGTTCTCGCGATGCGCTTCATTCTCAGTAAAGCATCGCGTGTTGAGTGTTTACTGATAAACATACTCCCTTACAGGGGTGCAACATACATTTGGAGGCACCACTGGGATGATTGTTGGATGGTCTGAGTCCTTCATCACCGAGAACCACCCAGTCACATTCAGCTCTACTTACCCAGACCTACAGCAGTGAGGCAGCAGAGTGAAGTGGAGAGACAAGGCTGATTAAGTGGTGCGTGCACTTGAGGCACAGTGATCACAGACTCAGGTCAGTGAGGTAACCACCACTTCCATCACCGCTAAACACTGCTGAGAGAGAAAGAAGAAGAAGCATGGATGCGCTTCAAAGTCTTCAGGAGGAGATGGGAGAAAAATTATGCATGTTGTCAAGAGAGAAAATAATTGAAGTCTGCTCTTTTTTAGACATCACAGTGAAAGAGGTAACAAATGTGACCCGCCTCTCACTCATAAAGTATCTCAGCAGCAGAGGAGTGAGCTGGAAGAGCTTGAGGATAGTGGTCTGGCTAAGTTATTGAGTATTAATGAGAAAATAAGTAACCTCACGGTGGCCACTGCTGACAATCCAGAAAAATGGTTGAAGCCGGGGTACAGAGACCAGTGAGAGAAACAAGCACACTGAGTCATTTCAGGCCGTGCATATCAATACTGCTGTTACACATACCACAGCAGGGGCGCAGGCGACATCAGATAGGAGGCTGTGAGACCAGTCTCAACTGCCCCAGAGACACAACGTGCCAGTGATTTGGTATAAAGAATTCAAAATCTCAAGCTTGAGCGGTGAACCGGGCCAAAAGGACATATGATCATTTTCTAGTCTTGCTTGTCAGATAGAGAGTGGGCTGTGCGTAGGGTATCCTGAACAGGAAATCATAGACTCAGTAATCAGATCTGTTACACCTGGGCTTTAACTGCATAGCTATCTTGAAGGGAAAGCTGATTTAACACTTCCTACACTGAGACGCATCCCCCATTCCCGTTATGAAGACAAAAATGCAACTGAATTATACAAACAATTGAGCACGGAGGGCCAGCGCAGCAAAGAGATCCCACAAAACATCCTGATACATGCTCTTGACCTGAGACAAAAAATTCTGTTTGCCTCACAAGAAGATTAATCTGGGCTGAAGTATGACCCTGTTTTAGTGCAGAACATGTTTCTGCATTCAGTCCTAATGGGCCTGCAAAACGACCGTATTCAGAGTGACTTACAACCATATCTTTCTGACGCTGCGATTTCTGGTGAAGTATTAGTGGAAAAACTATATGTTGCTTGCCTTAATGAGTCGGAAAGGCAGAACAAATGGAAAACAGAATGCTAGGCCATTGTTCATGTCACACAGTGAGATGAGACTGTCCCCGAACAAAAATATCAGCCTAAACAGTCAAAGCTCGATTTGATGTCTCAGCCACAAAGACTTAGCGATGACATTATGCAATTTAAAGAGACTATTCAGCAGCTACCAGTCACGTCAATGCAATGCTTTGCAGGTAGCAATGAAGAATTAGCAGTTACAGCGACATGCCGACATCCGCAGAATGTGACACAGATCAGACAGCTGCCACCGGAGTGGGGCCCAGGGCCAGGTCATCCAGCCCAGAGGCTGGATTTGGTCACACATGAACAACAAATGAAATCAAGGATCTGTTCTATACCAACGGCATGGTGGAAAGTTGAGAATGATTGCTTACGGGTCCAGAGCTTTGACACCATCTGATAAGAACTACCACCTCCACAGTGGGAAGCTGGAATTCCTCACCCTAAGGTGGGCTGTGACTGAAAAATTCAGGGACTATTTGTATTATGGCCCAACTTTCATGGTGTTCAGAGATAATAATCCCTTGACCTATGTACTCTCGTCTGCAAAACTGAATGCCACCGGGTGGCGATGGATCGGTGAACTAGCGGTGAACTTCACAATCCGCTACCAGCCCGGAAGGGAGAACATGGATGCAGGCGCGTTGTCTAGGATGCTTGTGGACATAGAGACTGTGATGAAGGAGTACACGGAGGAGCTTCCATCAGATTGCATCGGAGCGATGATACAAGCAGTCGAAATCCAGGATGAGCTGGGTTCCACCATGACTGTCAGATGCAAGGATGTAATGGCATGGAGACACACAGATGAACTACCCACAAAAGTCATTGTCAAATGAGGAGATCCGACAGGCAAAGAGTGACGATAATGACATCAGAATGATCGTCGAACACTTACAGTCTGGGTCTCGGCCGGGGTCAAAGCAGTGGCGGGCAGTCAACCAAAAATTCAGAGGTTTACTCCAAGAATGGGACAAGTTACAGTTGGACGAACACGGCATACTGTACTGTAAGACGTCACAGCGGACTCAACTTGTGTTACCAGCCAAGTTCAAGCACACAGTGAGGTGGGCCACCAAGGGCTGGATCGGACTACAAGTATTATCAGAGACAGTTTTTTTCTATCCACAGATGCAGAAGGACATTGAGCAATATGTCCTCAGGTCGTATCCGTGCATTAAGCAAAAAAAACGATGTCAGGAGATACGAGCACCACTAAAGAGCATCAAGACAACTTACCGTTTGAGCTAGTCTCGACTTTCTCCACCTGGACAAATGCAAAGTGGGATATGACTATATCCTTGTCATTATCAAGCATTTTACTCGATTTGTTCAAGCCTATGCTGCCACTTCAAAATCAGGCAAAACGGCAGCTGAACGACTGTTCAGTGATTTTGCTCTGAAGTTTGGATTCCCTTCAAGGATCCACCACGACCAATGTGGGGAATTTGTAAACCAGATGTTTGACCAACTAAGGAAGTACAGTGGTATTACAGCATCAAGAACAACCCCTTACCATCGACAAGGAAATGGCCAGGTGGAAAGTTTCAATCGAACAATACTGCAGCTGCTCAAGACTCTCAAGACAGAGAGAAAGAAATCTAATTGGAAGTAGGCACTTAACAAACTAGTCTTTGCCTACAACTGTACTAAATGCGAGTTTACTGGCTTCTCGCCATTTTACCTAATGTTCAGTTGCTCCCCAATGTTCCCCGTTGATGTGTTGTTTGGACTTGACCAAGACCGTGGCTCTACCAGTTAGCGAGAGTATGTAGAACGCTGGACAAAGGGGATGCAAGAGGCTCACAAGATTGCACGGGAACATGCAAAAAAGTCTACTGAAAGGAACAAGAGAAACTATGACCACAAAGTAAGATGTGTTGACCTGTACCCTGGAAGTCGAGTCCTTGTGAAAAATCTCACTCCGCGAGGGGGTCCTGGAAAGCTAAGGAACTACTGTGAGGATGAAGTTCATGTTGTAATCCGCCAAGTCATGGAGGATGCCCGTATTTATGAGGTGAAACCTGAGCAGGGGAAAGGAAGAGAAAGAGTCTTACACAGAAATCTACTTCTACCCTGCGATCACTTACTATCCGCCATTGATGAGAAAAAGGACTCCACGCATAACCAACAGAGGAAAAAGAGGGGTCAGCTTGGAAGGATAAGCAGAGGGTATATGCAAGAGACCAACAGTGAAAGTGACAAAGATGAGTACAGCTTCAGAGTGGAACTCCAACAAATAGACCAAAGGCCAAATAGACAACATGAGACAAAGAGAAACATGTTATCAAGGGAGTCAGACTTACCTGAATCATCAGTATGTACTCGGACAAGCTCATGAACCACATCCACAGTCAACCCAAGCTGAATTGGAAACTGAGCCTAGAGAACAGAGACAAGTAGATGACACAGGAGACAGGCAGAGAGCTCAGGAGATCGGATCAAATGCTGAGTCAGAGGAACTGGAGTTAGTTGAGAGAGGAGCACATGCAACACAAGAGCAGATAAACATACACGCAGGGGAAAAAAAACTGTTTCAAGTTAACAACGAGAACAGGACGGCCTCGAAAAATGTTCACGTACGTCACCTTTGGGACACCAGTGTGTCGCAATGTGCAGAGCATGAGTGGTGACTATTATTAGGATATCCAAGTTCCAACCATTTAGTCAACAATGCCCCTTTTTTTTTATTACCAAGCCCCAGCTTACTGCTACTAACTGTGAACTACCGTATCCTTAAGGTGATCTGCTATTCTGATTATACTACCAAGTGCATTTGGGGTGCAAATGATATGGACGCTTCATATGTGTTTATACACACCGCAACATTTGATTCGCTATGAATTGCCCTTTCTAATATGCACACTGAGAGCCTGGAAAACATATATAAACAATGGACAATCAATAGTGAACAAGTAACCAGCAAGGCAGGGAACAAGGACTGTTGTAGGGCTGTGAACACAGCCATGGTAAGCTGTTCTAAGCTTCAAATGGACTGTTCTATTTTGGCATAAGTGATATGTCCTTTTTGTTGTTCTTTCCTGACAACAATTCAGCCAAATGGACTATTGTTGCTGAACTTTGAGACCCTTGTCAGTATATGGCATCTGCCAATTGATTGATATGGACTAAAAAAAAAGGGCCAATGAAGAATGGAAAAAAAAAGACTGTGGAAATGAGGCAAAGTGTATTCAGAATACAAGTCCTGCTTATTAACACTACATACAGTATTGTATAATAAGTGTTTATGGTAATGGAAAGGGACTGTCAGGAGGACATCTTAACAATGGGGGGAGAGTGTAATCCGCTATAGATTTATTGTGTGTATTGAGGGTTAATTCATGGGACCATTTCTGTTCATACAATGGGTTATCAGTTTAAATAATTATTAACTATTCATATTTTGGCAAATATTTAGTCCCTGCTTAAAAATCCAGCTTGGTTTGATCTCCCAGCTGCCAAAACACAGGCTGAACTGGTCAAAGTGGTAGAGCACAAACTTTACCAGCTGAAAAGTTATTTTCCTGCTTCGATATTGCTTCCATATACTAACTGTATTAATACATGTTTGAGAGTTTCTAATTGTCTTACTTCCCATGATTGGATCCACTGCTGGTAATGGTCAGCTAGCAAAGACCAGGGGAGAGGGGGTCAGTCTTATACCCCTAGCACCCTAAAAACTTTTTGCAGCAAAGAAAATGTTTTTTTGTGGATGTTAGAGGGAGACATACATTATGCATACATATTTCTCATATATACAGTATCTCACAAAAGTGAGTACACCCCTCACATTTTTGTAAATATTTGATTATATCTTTTCATGTGACAACACTGAAGAAATGATACTTTGCTACAATGTAAAGTAGTGAGTGTACAGCTTGTGTAACAGTGTAAAATTGCTGTCCCCTCAAAATAACTCAACGCACAGCCATTAATGTCTAAATCGCTGGGAACAAAAGTTGTCACCCCTAAGAGAAAATGTCCAAATTGGGCCCAAATAGCCATTTTCCCTCCCCGGTGTCATGTGACTTCTTAGTGTTGCAAGGTCTCAGGTGTGAATGGGGAGCAGGTGTGTTAAATTTGGTGTCATCGCTCTCACACTCCCTCATACTGGTCACTGGAAGTTCAACATGGCGCCTCATGGCAAAGAACTCTCTGAGGTTCTGAAAAAAAGAATTGTTGCTCTACATAAAGATGGCCTAGGCTATAAGAAGATTGCCAAGACACTGACACTGAGCTGCAGCACGGTAGCCAAGACCATACAGCGGTTTAACAGGACAGGTTCCACTCAGAACAGGCCTCGCCATGGCCAACCAAATAACTTGAATGCACGTGCTCAGCGTCATATCCAGAGGTTGTCTTTGGGAAATAGACGTATGAGTGCTGCCAGCATTGCTGCAGAGGTTGAAGGGGTGGGGGGTCAGCCTGTCAGTGCTCAGACCGTACGCCGCACACTGCATCAAATTGGTCTGCATGGCTGTTGTCCCAGAAGGAAGCCTCTTCTAAAGATGATGCACAAGAAAGCCCGCAAACAGTTTGCTGAAGACATGCAGACTAAGGACATGGATTACTGGAACCATGTCTGATGAGACCAAGATAAACTTATTTGGTTCAGATGGTGTCAAGCGTGTGTGGCGGCAACCAGGTGAGGAGTACAAATACAAGTGTGTCTTGCCTACAGTCAAGCATGGTGGTGGGAGTGTCATGGTCTGGGGCTGCATGAGTGCTGCCGGCACTGGGGAGCTACAGTTCATTGAGGGAACCATGAATGCCAACATGTACTGTGACATAGTGAAGCAGAGCATGATCCCCTCCCTTCGGAGACTGGGCTGCAGGGCAGTATTCCAGCATGATGACGACCACTGCCTTGCTAAAGAAGCTGAGGGTGAGGATGATGGACTGGCCAAGCATGTCTCCAGACCTAAACCCTATTGAGCATCTGTGGGACATCCTCAAATGGAAGGTGGAGGAGCACAAGGTCTCTAACATCCACCAGCTCCATGATGTTATCATGGAGGAGTGGAAGAGGACTCCAGTGGCAACCTGTGAAGCTCTGGTGAACTCCCTGCCCATGAGGGTTAAGGCAGTGCTGGGAAATAATGGTGGCTACACAAAATATTGACACTTTGGGCCCAATTTGGACATTTTCACTTAGGGGTGTACTCACTTTTGTTGCCAGCGGTTTAGACATTAATGGTTGTGTGTTGAGTTATTTTGAGGGGACAGCAAATTTACACTGTTACACAAGCTGTACACTCACTACTTTACATTGTAGCAAAGTGTCATTTCTTCAGTGTTGTCACATGAAAAGATATAATAAAATATTTACAAAAATGTGAGGGGTGTACTCACTTTTGTGAGATACTGTACATACAGTCATGTGAAAACATAAGTACACTCCATGGAATGTTAATTAATTAATTTTTTATTATTTATTTATTTTTTACATATTTGGATAAGCAAACATTAGATCCTTTTTGGAACAGTGCCTATTAATAAAGGTGATACACTCTATCAAATGACACATAAAATTGACATTTTGTAGTAATTATCACAATTTAAATGAACAAAAAACAGATCAGTCACATGGAAAAAGTAAGTACACTCCTACATTTATCACACATTCAAATCCATAAAATTAGAATCAGGTGTTGAGGATTGTGTGCCAGTGATTAGAAGCTGCTTAGGGAGTACAGGTGGAACCGGTCTTATTCATACCCCTCTCATATCTAGTGTCTGGTGTTCCCTTTGTTAATGAGGTGTGTGGTGTCATCATGCCAAGATCTAAAGAGTTCTGTAAGGCCTTCAACAAAAAGGTTGTGGATGCCTATGAGTCTGGCAAGGGATTAAAAAGATCTCCACATTATTTGAAATACATCATTCTACTGTAAGGAAAATAATCTATAAAAGCCGTAGATTTCAAATGACTGTCAATTTGTCCAGGACTGGACATCCCAGCAAATTCAGCCCAAGAACAGATGCAAAAAGAAGTCTTCAAGAACCCCAAAATTTCATCACAGGATCTGCTAATAAGTCTTGCAACTGTTGGTGTCAAAATGCATGCTTCTACAATCAGAAAGAGATTGCACAATCAAAAAAAAAAAGATTTGACCTGCATGGGAGACGTAAATGCCAGTGAGCGTACAGGTAAAGACCAGGCCTTTTGGAATAATATGCTCTGGACAGACGAATCAAAGTAGAGCTGTTTGGCACAGACCAAAGCTTTTCAGGAGAAATGTAATGGTTTGGGGTTGCTTCTCTGCCTCAGGGACTGCACAGCTTGCATTCATTGATTCAACTATAAAATCTGCATCATATCAAAGAGTGCTTGAAAATAATATGAGGCCATCTGTCCGAAAGTTGAAGTTGAACCGTTAGTGGACCTTTCAACAGGATAATGATAGTAAGCACACTAGCAAATCCACCAAGGAATTACTCAAAAAGAAGAAATGGAGG
Source organism: Ictalurus furcatus (assembly GCF_023375685.1). Classification (NCBI taxonomy): domain Eukaryota; kingdom Metazoa; phylum Chordata; class Actinopteri; order Siluriformes; family Ictaluridae; genus Ictalurus; species Ictalurus furcatus. The sequence continues at coordinate 14,575,368 of NC_071255.1, read as the reverse complement.
GTTATGGAATGGCCTAGTCAAACTCTGGATTTGAAAATAATTTACAGTGGGGGAAATAAGTATTGAATGCATCAACATTTTTTTCAGTAAATATATTTCCTATGAGGTTATTCACATGAAATTTTCACCAGACATTTGTATTAACTCAAGAAATTCAGAATTTTTTTTGACAATGTTAAAGTGCATAGATAAAATTATGTGTAATAAAGTGGAATAACACAGGAAAAAGTATTGAACACGCTAAGAAAAAGCAGTTCTATAAGGCAAAGTAAGGCACGGAACCCGCTGAAATCCATAAGTAATTATACCCCCTATCTGTGCAAATTAATATCAGCTGGGTTAGTAAATTGATGGTCTATAAAAAGGCTTTTTGTTACCAAGGTGTCACACAAGAAACATCTCATGATGGGTAAAAGCAAAGAGCTCTCCCAAACCTTTGGAACCTTTTAGTTGCAAAACATATTGATGGACTCGGATACTGACGTATTTCAAAACTTCGGAATCTTCCAGTAAGCACCATTGGGGCCATTATCCGCAAGTGGAAGCAACATTACTCCGTCATCAACCGGCCACTCATAGGAGCTCCTCACAAGATTTCTGACCAGGGAGTCAGAAGAATAGCCCAAGAACCAAGGACCACTCAGAAAGAGCTCCAGAAACACTTGGAGGCAGCAAGTGCCATCGTCACAGAGAAAACAATAGGCGATGCACTCCACTACTCACGCTCACCCCGCAAGACTCCATTACTAAAGAAAAGGCATGTCGAAGCTTGGTTAAAGTTTGCTACAACTCATTTGAATAAGCCTATGAATTACTGGGAGAGTGTAATCTGTTCAGACGAGAGCAAAATTGAACTTTTTGGCTGTCATACTACACACCGTGGAGAAGAAATGGCACTGCTCATCACCCTAAAAACACTATACAAATAGTGAAGTTTGGAGGTGGAAGCATTATGGTGTGGGGCTGTTTTTCATCGCATGGTACTGGAAAACTTCATATAATTGAAGGAATGATGAATGGAGCCCTTTACCTTGAGATTCCTGAGAAGAATCTGATGGCATCTACCAGAATGATGAAGATGAGACGTGGGTGGACCTTCCAGCAGGACAACGATCCAAAGCATACAGCAAAGGAAACTCTCAATTGGTTTCAGAGAAAAAAATCAAGGTATTAGAATGGCCCAGTCAATCACCTGACTTGAGTCCAATTGAACAAGATTTAAAGACAATATGTTTAGAAGAATGGACCAAAATCACACTTGAATGCTGCGGCCCATTCATTTCTACATACAGGAGGTATCTTGAAGCTGTCATTACAAACCAAGGCTTCTCCACTAAGCATTAAATAAATTTCACTTAGCGTGTTCAATACTTTTTTCCTGTCATATTCCGCTTTATTACTCACAACTTTATTTATGGACTTTAATGTTGTGAGTTCTTTAGATTTCCGGATTTCCTGAGTTAATATTGATGTCTGGTGAAAATTTCACTGAAAAAAACGTTGATGCGTTCAATACTTATTTCCCCCACTGTAACTGTAGTGGCGGGATGTGAAACGGGCAGTACATGCAAGAAAACCTTAAGCATCTTGCAACTGAAAGAATATTGCATGGAAGAGTGGTCACAAAGTACAGCAAGCCTGGGGGACAAATGTGCAAAGCGCCTACAAGAAGTTATTTCTGCTAAAGGGGTAATACTAACCTCTCAGGCCAAGGGTGTACTTATTTTTTCCACAGACGAATATCACATCTATTGATATTTCTGTTGAATAAATGGTTGAAAACGCTAATTTTCCTTGTGGTTTTGTTCAAGTATATCAACTTCATTAATAGGCACTGTTTCAAAGATGATCAAATGTTTGCTTATCCAAATATGTCAAAAAAGCCAATTTCCATAGGGTGTACTTATTTTTTCACATGACTCTGTGTGTGTGTGTGTGTGTGTCACATTGGCAGTCCTTACAAATGAAGGATTCTTTTCACAAATTAGTCATGTACAAACAGGCTTTTTCCAGTTGTGCTGCAAATTGTTTCACAATCGTTGGTCATGCAGTTATTCTTCAAATATAGGCTTACTGTTTATTTCCGCCAAGATGCAAAATAGAATAAATTGCAGTTCCGATCTTTCTCCGCAAGGAGGCAGTATAGGACTTAAAACCAGAACTCTGAGGGGCCGACTAGTCTCGCTATCAGTAGTGAGTTTAGTTTAGAAACCTCAAAAATAGTTTAACTACCAAACTACCTTAGACAAAGACCAAGAGAATATCATTAAAATGGACTATATGGGTAAAAGTTTGTGGACACCTGACTGTCACACTCATGTGGTTCTTCTTCAAACTGTTACTACAGAGTTGGAAGCACGCAAATGTCTTTGTATACTGTAGCATTACAATTTCCCTTTACTGGAACTAAGAGGCTTAGCCCAAATATGTTCCAAAATGAGAATGTCCCTGTGCACAAAGCAAGGTCCGTAAAGACATGGTTTGGATGAGATTGGTGTGACAGAGCTCAGGTGACCTGCACAGAGCCCTGACCTCAGCACTGAACATCTTTGGGATGAATTGGAACGTGGAATGTGCCCAGGCCTACTTGTCCAACATCAGTGTCCAACCTCACTAATGCTCTTGTGGCTGAATGAGCACAAATCCTCACAGCCACGCTCCAGAATCTAGCAGAACACCTTCCCAGAAGAGTGGAGGTTATTATAACAGCAAAGTGGAATAAATCTGGAATCAGGTGTTCAAAAAGCACATACTGGTCAGGTGTCCACAAACCTTTGGCCATATTGTGTATCTGTAAACAAATAAGCATAGACTCCATGTTGTTGTTGGGTATTACAAATTTCTGTACTTATGTTCTATGCTTTTAATACAGAAAAAGCATTACCATCCTCCAATGATTTTAAGTCCAAGGTTTACGCATGCAGCTTCTATTCCAGTTCCAGACAGACATGAAGGATTGTAGACAATAATGCTTCATCTAACACAACTTGGGCTAAAACCAGTGGATCGGATATTAGAGAAAACATGTGGGATATTGGATCCTGTAGTAAATGGCAAAGATTTGGATGGAATTGGGAAATATTTACATATAAATGATTTGACTTTTTTCTTTTGTTAGCACTGATTTGATTATATTTATACTTTACTATATTTATTATATTTACAATGTAAGTGTTTTTTGTGCTCCAGTTCAAATAAATTAAAATTTAGTAGTTTTTTAAAGAAAACAATATTTGCATATTAGTTCCAGCTGATCCTCAAGGTTTCAATATCGGTGTCGGAAAAGAAAAAGTGGTATCGTAATATATATCTGTAATATAATAGTGGGGTATGATATACCTAATCACACGAGTCTAGAATTTGAAGAGTTGAAAAGTTTAAAGAGTTTCAAAGGTAACATGTGTCATACTACAGGGTGTCCCAAAAGTCTCCATACGTAAGAGGTGGATGTTCGTGGACACTTCTCCTCTTTTTGAATTTGTTAATAAGCTTAGCAACAATGTCGTGTGTTATCGCAACCTTACGACAGTTTCCTGATCCAACCATGAGAATGATTTCAATATGTTCTTCTTTTGTCAAAGACATTCTTAAAGGCTATCTATAAGATAAGTATGAAAAATTTTGGAAGACATTTTGCTAAAACATGTTAATTTCCTCTATGTATGGAGACTTTTGGGACACCCCATAGTAATATTTAGGCCATTTGCTTGCAGGTCCATGGACAAAAGTAAGGAACGAAGAAATAACATATTGAAAATGTATTAAATGGATGTAAGAAGTTCATTGTTGGAAGAAGAGATTACTGCAACCCACAAAGATAGACCTTATCTGACAGCAGCCATAGTGTCAGAAGACTTGGCTGTCTAGTTACAATATCAGTCCAAGGAAACTTGCTTTTTCTTTCACATCCATGCACTTCAATGTTCCCTCTTCACTGTCATATCCCCCCCCCACGCCCTCTGTTTTTCCATGATTTCCTGTTCACATTTGTTGGCAGAGGCGGTCCATACTGGTTTTGTGCCAGGGTGGTGTGTAATGGGGACTGTGCTGGGTTGGGCCTCATTCAGCCTCAGCTCAGTGCAGTGCTGGGCGACCAGCCTTCCCTCTGATCGACCTGCTTTTTCCAGCAGCACCAGAGCATGCTAAGGGACGTGCCTATGAAAGCATTACCTCACTGGTTCACTCATGGCTTTGAGGAGCTCCAGAGCTCTGTGGCAACCTCCAGTTCCATCTCAGCCTTACTGATCTGGGAAATGCAAAAGGCTGCCTCTGATCACATTGAAGTTCTCTTTCAGTTCATTTACAACTAGTGAAATTGAGATGAGGTCATGGACTACGAATTGTTTATTTGTGTGTGTGTGTGTGTGTGTGTGTAGAAGACTGCGTTGTAAGTTGGCCTCCTTTTGTTGGCATACTTTTCACACCTAGGAAATGTGTACAGCATTTCTATTATTTTTTTAAAAAAATGTTTAAGTGATTGTGATTCACAATACTGATTATAAGGATTTGTAATTTATTATAACGCTCTCTATACTGTGTGCATTTTAGGATCAGCATCATGATCCATGTTGAAAACATGTAGTTGCATGAGTGTAAGGGTCTACATTTCTCTGAAGACCATTTCTAGGCACTTCTTCAGAAAAAAAAATAAATCTTTGCAAGCTCACACCAACATGTAAACGATAATTAATGGCTTCATAGCCTATATTTGACATTCAGTTTTTACCAAAACAAACAAACAAACAAATAAATACATTTTAAAATGTGCAAAAATGCACTGCTTACTGAAAAAGTGAGTATATAGCACATGGGTTGGATGTAATGCCCTAACACTACACAAAGTAATATGAGGTGATCTATTTTGTGTGAAATATTACATTGATTTGATATTTGCAGTGTATATTTCTTTACCCTACCCAATATTTTTAGCGCAGACCGTATTGTTGTAGGCTGCAAGTTACAGGCAGTTCTATTTTTCCTCATGTTCCACACAATATACAAATGAGGTTAAGTAGAAGTGTCACTTTTAGTAGTCTAATAAAACCCCTGAGTAATAACTGTTTTAATTCATCTCTGAATTCTCTTTAGCCTATCTGCCCAGCAGCCGCCATGCACAGGATGAGTAATAGCAGAAAGATGTTGGGTTTAAATCCTGGACACATTAAAGAGGTCCACTGACTCACCTCAATCCCTCAGCATGGCCAAATGCAAACTTTCAGACCCCATTAAGGACTTAAACAACACCATAATATCCCTGCACAGAGTCATTACGCACACTGGCAGCATGAAGCGCTTCATGCCTCCACCATGGTAAATGCTTTTCCTTTAAGTCTCTAGCCAAGCATCACTAATACTTTTTCAGCTGTTCCAAGTCAGTCTGTGTAATAATTGTTCAACACTTCATAACCTTTCACAAGGTAATGACATGGAAGTTTTAGGGGACGTAGGCCTTTTAATGAGCACCAACACATAATATACGTTTCAAGATCATGTTTATCTTGGAAATAAATAGCTCCTAGATTTTGTTTTGGCTAACTTGGGTTTACTTATGAAATCTGAACCTGCATGGAATTAGAGCTTATTCAGATACAATTGGTGGTTACCTAAAGTGAACACACATGACAGGGTATGAACAGTACATACATTTTACTGTTACATGACATTTCATTTATGTAGTACATGTTGATAGAGAATTTTCAATAAAGCAAAACAAACCCAAAATGACAGCTTTTTTTTTTTTTTTTTTTTTTTTTACTTGTAAACTTTGTGTTCAACATGATTTTATTATATACCTAGAACAAAATCTAGTTATTAAACCACTATAACCTCTAAACTGTCTTTTGGATATTTAGACATGCTTCTTATGATCTGCAAGAAGGGCATGTAACATTATATGAAGGCTTATGCTATAATATTTCCATTCCCTCGGGCATTTCAAGACATCGAAATAAGTTGAGAGAATGAGAGTGGAACATTCCGTTAGCAAGATCAAACACATAGACAGGCAATCAGCAGCTCTGTACGGCTCGCACTCTCTAATGGAAACATTCGATACTGCAAACCTGAAGCTATTGGACTCTTAAGCAAGGAGTCATAGTTGGAATTTGGAATGATTGTGAACCACAGTGTCTGAAATGTTTGTCTTTTGATGCTTATTAGTGTTTTATTCGTGTTTATTCATATAGTGTTATATTTAGTGGTTAGCATGTTTTTGACTCACACCTCTGGGGTAGAGGGTTCGAATCCTTCCTCCTCCCTGTGTGTGGAGTTTGCATGTTCTCCCCGAGTTTTGGGGGTTTCCTCTGCGTAATCCAGTTTCCTCCCCCAGTCCAAAGACATGCACTGTAAACTGATTGGCATCTCTAAATTGTCCGTAGTGTGTGAATGAGTGTGTGTGCGATTGTGCCCTGTGATGGGTTGGCACCCAGTCCAGGGTGTACCTTGCCTTGTGCCCCGAGTTCCCAGGGATAGACTCCAGACTCCCCCGCGACCCTGTGTAGGATAAGCAATACAGAAAATGGAAATAGTGTTTTATTCAATTACTGATTTATTTAATTTTTGTTTTATTTTTGTTTTATTTTGATTTATTTAATTTGTATCAAATTTCGGGGTGCACAGTGGCTTAGTGGTTAGCACATTCATCTCATACCTCCAGGGTTGGGGGTTAGATTCCTGCAGCTGCCCTGTGTGTGTGGAGTTTGCATGTTCTCCTTGTGCTGCGGGGGTTTCCTCCGGGTACTTCGGTTTCCTCCCCCAGTCCAAAGACATGCATGGTAGGCTGATTGGCATGTCCAAAGTGTCCGTAGTGTATGAATGTCTGTGTGAATGTTAATGTATATGTGATTGTGCCCTGCGATGGATTGGCACACCGTCCAGGGTGTACCCCGCCTTGTGCCCCATGTTCCCTGGGATAGGCTCCAGGCTCCCTACGTCCCAGTAGGATAAGCGGTATAGAAAATGGATGGATGGATGAATGGATGTATCATATTTCTTTGCTGTTGGCTGACATTTAATTGTGCTATATAAATAAAGGTGACTTGACTTGAAAACTCCAGCCTCAAAAAGATCATCTATGATCATCTTTATTTCACTGAAGTCTCAAACCTGTTAGCTGCACAGCCTCTCTGGTGCATTAGAGGCAAAATTCTCTAAAGCTTGGGGTCAGCGACCCACCCCTGGCTGTGCACTTATGCCACTTACTGTGCAGCTCTCCCAAGGGATGATGTTTGGATTGGTGGGGGAAATATATCGTCCATAAAGGCACAAAAGACTGTCATAAAGGTTTGATTAAGCCTCGGGTTAAAAGACAGAGGCAGAGGGAGAGGCTGAGTTATAGCGTAGGATGGGGCCAGTGTGATTGTTCCCGTGACGAGGCTCTTAGCATGGACGGCTCGCTGTAAACAGCCCCTTCTCCCAGGAACAGACAGTCATTAATTGCTGCAGCCATCTCAGACTCCTCTCATGAGCCTCCAGCCTCAGAAATCACTGCACTGCCACCGGCAGAGTCACTAAAGCGCTAAGGGCCATGACTCCGTCTGCTGCCTGCTGGGTGCGCCACTTTTTCCATTTTCATCTGTAAATGGCTAATGTGTCAATTTAATGGCTATGATGAGCCATATCACCATTGTCTTTGCTATTGCACATGGTGTAGATTCTGCTCAAGGAAAGGAATAGCATATAAGATTAATAGTTCTTAAGCAGTTTTAGAGGCACCATTAATTCATTGTTATTATTGTACAGTATTTCTCAGCCATTCAACAGCTACTCCACTCCCATCTCCACTCTTAACTTAGCTCAAAACCATGGATACTTATGCCAGTGAAAAGTGCCACAGACTGTTTTTAAAATTATCAAGTTACAAGAGTATCGCTATGTCCATGACCTTCCAGATCAGTATCAAAACCGGCTGTGATATTACTTTACCTTGCTACACTGTTGGTATTTAGACCGTTGTGAAATATGAATAATACATGAATTCCATTGCATTTATCAATATCTATCATATCACTTAAACCTGATGCCCATTAGTACTTAAATGAATCTGTGATATACTCATTATCAAGACTTATTGGCATAGCATACATGTTCAAGATTAAGATAAAACAGATATTAGACACATTATATCTTTTTAGATCATTTTAATGTTATTATGCATGTCCAATTGAGATTGTGTCACAGTCAATTATTGTGTTATAAAACACACAAGTAATAAAAAGCATTTTCTGCTTTAACAATAAAGATTTGTGTAGTGTTAAGGCTTTATCTGCATCATATTACGTCTACTGAGCAACTATCTCAGGACAAAGAAGTCAGAGCTTTGATTCTGTAACACCATCTTCTGAATACAACACTGGCAGACAGACATAATCCTGCCAATAATTTATTTACCCCTGCTACTTCCATTATTTAGTATGCGCCAAGACACTGGCGAGCCTTATGCAATTAGTATTACTGGCCTGCTGATCAGGGATAAACCCAACAAGTGTTCAGATTGTGATTGTGTGTGTGTGTGTGTGTGTGTGTTCTAGTCTTTATCACAAAAGCACCACAGCACAAGATTATTGTTGAATGATAGCACGAGCATCAGATTGAGCACTCTCCCTAAATCTTAACTTTACGATGCTTTTGGGAAATTAGGTTCTGTTCATTAAATTAAAGCATTGTTTTAACATTAGATAGAGACTTTAATGTGCTGTAGCCTGCTGGCTGTAAATTAACTGGTCATTGCATTGCAATTGCAAAAGGTGTTGTCTTTGCAATTCAGTTGCGGGTTTAGTTTGTTGAATCAGGTAGTCGAGTCACTGTGACCCAACGTGGGTTGATAATGGGGAAATCAGCATGCTTGTTTGGGGATTACAGACCAAAAAGAGAACAGGCATTAATTTCCTGGATTTTCCTTTGTGTCTACAGAGAGCAGCAACTAGAAAAGTTATAAAGTAATTTATATATATATATATATGCCAGGGAACTTGGGTCACAAGGCGGGGGACACCCTGTGCATGGTTTGTATGTCCTCCGGAGGACATGATATCAAGTCATATATATATATATATATATATATATATATATATATATATATATATATATATATATATATATATATATGGATGAAAATGGATGTGAACCCTGGACAGGCCCACCCATTGCAGGGCCCAACCGCTCACACATTCACACACTACAGACTATTTGGAAATGCCAGTCAGTCTACAGTGCATGTCTTTGGACTGGAGGAGGAAACCTCAGTACACTGAGAAAACCCCAACGTGCAAACACTGCACACAAAGCAGAGGTGGGAAATGAACCCCCAACCCCAGAGCTGTGAGGCAAACGTGCTAACCACTATACACAAGCACATATAATATGTGTAGGGCCTATATATAATGTGTGTGTGTAATTGTTAGGACTACATTTATTTACATTAGTTTGTCTATGAACTATCCCTCCTGAGACTCCTGCCTGTAAAACTCTAAAGAAGCTCTAAAACAGTCTCATGCGGCCCCCAAATACACTCCATCATCAGCTACTACACAACATTGTTTAAATGTGTTTGAGCATGTTTCCCATCCCACATAACAACAAACCAGACAGCTGGCATCGTCACCACGCCCACATATTACTACCATACTACATAGTATGCCAAAACAGTACATTAAACAACCTACAATCCGCGCTGGCTGTAGTGGCCTCCTGTTTTGACACACTCTATAGTAGGGTAGTGTGCGGTTTGGGCCATATCCCCGTTGGCCCCGCCCCCGCCTCGTGCCGCCCCGCCTCTAAACGGACCGCAGTGATTTAGAAGTTCAGGAATCCCACGCGACGTCACCAGAGGGTGACGTAATGCTTCTCTAAATAGATCGTATTGTAATCTTTGCTCAGTCCAACGTGGTTCCTTCAGAAAGGGCGCTGCATCTACGCTACACTTCTGCGGTAAGTTGTTTGGAGAGTCGCGGTGCCGCTGGCTTAGTTTTCTGCTCGCAGATATAGAGCGCGCGCGCTTTGCAGGCTGGACAGAGAACTCGGCCCCGGTACAATGGCTCTTCTCCAGCGTGAGCTGGAGTGACAAGTCGCTTGTGCGGGGCAACACAGCTGAAGTTTGTGTCTAACGGAATGCGTGCGGCGCGAGTTGTGTTGTCTTCTGCTGTTCTAAGCATCAGTGTGAGTAAACAATGCGTGTCGGATTCGCCTCTAGAAGTCAGCAGCATGTAACAGGTTTCGCCTGGTTTGCTTCAGGATGTCTGAGTTGTGCGCCGCGCTCATCTGTAACTACTGACTCAACTCAGCTTTGTGTGATTAGGGTTAGAAGTTAACTGAGCGCTTCTCTCTGGCTTTTATTCTGTTTGCGCGCGCCTCAAGCTGTGACACACTTGCTGTGCAGCACCGGAGAGATTTCTTTTAGGTGCTGCACGCATGTCTGTGCGTGTGTGTGTGTGTGTGAGAGAGAGCGAGAGACAGAGAGAGGACTTTAGTTTTCTGTGGGCATGACAGTAGTGAAGTGTTGTGCGACGTGCGACCGGCACACGGTTTTCGGACCCACGCCGCTCTGCATTAAAATATATCTCTAGTTCACATGGAGCTCAACCGCCCCAGCTTCACTGACACACTGAAAAGGAAGAATGTGCACACAGGAAAGCTTTCCAATTCCCAAATAACACTTTGGTTGTCTTATAAATGTTTCTGTTTTCTGTTTGTCCATACAAATCTGCTATGCCTCTCGGACATTACGTCATTCTGCAGGCCAGTCGGAGTATTTGATTAAGCACTGAGATGGTGAAGGCTTCAGGAGACTTGTGCTGAGCAAGCACTAAAACCTCCAGGCTGAAGCCATGCTTTAATCCATACACACACTGTCTGTAGACTAACTAGTGGCATAGGATTAATAGATTAAATCATTCATTTATTTTCATAACCTTTAATGACAACAACAACAACAACAACAACAATAATAATAATAATAATAATAATGATTATTATTATTGTTAGTAATAGTAGTAATACTACTACTACTACTAATAATAATAATAGTAATTATTATTATTATTATTATTGTTGTTAGTAGTAGTTGTAGTAGTAGTATAATAATATAATAATAATTATTATAATAATAATATTACTACAACTACTACTACTACTAATAAGAATAACAAAATGGATCAATCATTTCTTTGCTTTTTTTTTTTTTTGCATTACTCTTAGAACTTTCTGCTTATTAATAATAATAGTTATTCAAGCTAAAGCATTTTATTCCCATATTATTATTCATTACGATGAATTATTCAGTACCTTCAGACAGTGAATGTAATAACGTATGTAGTTCCAAGTGCAAGAAAGGTTAGTCCCGACCTGCCAATGGATCCTGGGAGTTTAAGAGGTTAACGCGTCGTTTGAGAAGCATCAGGTTATTATCGTAATTTTATTTTTATTTATCTACTATAAATCCTAAAAAATTGCATCTGAGTGAGTTAGTAAAATTAGATGTAGGTAAAACCTAAAAGTAATGATGCGTAGGTCAGTTGAATGATTTTGAATGTTAACATAAACAAAAATAAGACTTTCTCTGTTCTGACTTTGAATTTATCTTCAAATTTATATTCAAATATATCCGTATTTGTTATGTTTGTGAAATATCCTATATATGTTGATTCCTTTTTTTTTGTGGGGGGAAGGGGTTTGGTATGAATTAGTTCTTAACTACACCAGCATTAAAGTTTGTTGACACACAAATCAAAACATCATATACATTTCTGTGCTTGATACTCTGTTATACTTTCTGAAGGAAAAGTAGATCTAAAAAAAAAACCAAAAAACCCCACAACAGGTCATATCAGCTTTATGTAGGAGTTAAACTGGAAATGTGAGTGTCTTAGTAATAGACGTTTGACAACCTTCAAGGCTATCAGTGTAGCCGAAGGTGGCTCTCACACATTCTTTCATCCGTCTTTTTCAGTTTGTTTCCATGCAGTTTTAATTAAGTGTTCTAATTTAACTCTTCCAATTGTTGCATTTGCTAAGCAAATATTTGTATAGATAGGAAACAATTACACACTGTATTGTGTGGACTCTGTGTTAACTTAAGATATGAACTAAAATGTGAATTCTTAACAGTTGTCTGTGTTTAAATTCGAGGAGGTAAAACTATTGGCACTGTTTGAAGGTGGCCAGTGTGGGGCCCCTTCGTCTGTTCATTATTTCATTATGATGGCTTCTTGACAATAAGTGCATTGCCTATGTGCGCCTTATTCCTCGCCCCCGGGCTTTCACTGATCCAACCTTGAACTTGTGCTGTCAAAGGCCTAGGGAGCTGTGTGTGTGTGTGTGTGTTCTTTTTTGGATGGGGTTGGTGGTGCTGGTGGTGGGTGGGAGGGGTAGGTAGAATTGCAGTGCAAGTTTGTGCATGCTGCATCCTACGCTCATCTCCTCCCTCTCCATACTGTTTGAATTCTGTCTTGAACCTGAATTTTTGCTTGAACCTTGAGAGCAAAAGTTCCTCATGAAACTGTACTCCGCTTCGCTAAACCTCATATGCTCCCACTTACTGTGAAACGTAACCAAATTTCCTCTGCTAAATGAAAACATATCAGCAATTGCCCCCTTTGCCCTGAATGGTGCAGTCAAGTCTCCAGCAATCTGACATGACACGCAGGCCCGTGTCATCGGGTGGGGTCAGATAGTTTTGAGCTGTCTGAAAGATGTGACAGAGAAAGGGAAGTGAGCTTGTTCATTTTGGAGGTCATAACAATCAACCAAGTATGGAGTTATACATCAGTCTGAATTGCTGTGATGACAGGTTTCAGAGTGTACATGAGACATGCTCAATGTGTAGTCACACACACACACACACACATACACACACACAGACAAGCATGTATGCAGGGTGAAGCAGCCGTATGTATGGATTGATCAATTTGCACCGTGAGCTGTGCTTTTTGTAACCGCACTGTGATAGTCTGCACCAAAATAATCAACTAAGTCTCCTTTACCCACCTCTAAATGGTTTGAGCATTATATATACCCCCAAAAAGTGATACCAATGTCTCAGAATAAAGCTTACTATATACAAGCAGCCTCGTGTGTTTATGATATGGATGGACTTGCTCCATTTTTTAGGTGCTATCTTGGATAAATTTCAGCAAAAGCCTTTTGATTATTATCCAATTCATCAAACTGCCTGATGGTCAATTAAATTATACATCGTAACCAAACAGACTGGTTCTGGTACCAGACTGATTTTGGATGTGAGGCAGCAAACACACAAGCTGCCTAATATACTGTATCTGTGATCGCAAAGACAGAATAAATATGTTGATAAAGACTGAAATAAGATGCACATTCAGTCTTAAATAAATAAGTGATAATATATATACATAAGCGATAAGAGCAATGAGAGAAAACAGAAAGATGTGGGATATACAGAGATCCCGAGAGAGAAACAGAGCGTATTCATGTTGTTGGTTCTCATCACTCTGGGTCTCGGACAGAGGCACTGTTTCAAGACCAGAGCTTGTATCCCATAAGGCCGTGTGTTGGGGCCTGGCTGGAGGGGTTCTGCCCGTCGACCAGTCAGTAAGGAAAAACTGCTCTGGCTAACATAACGCCAAATTTGAATGTTTTGACTTCATGAGAGGAAACAGTTGGCGAGACCCATCAGGGGAAAAAAAATCACATGCAAATTGTGTATGAAAGCGTTCATGCAGTCGAAGTTGTGCGTCCCCAGAGAGACCTAACCTGAAGAGCACTGACGTGAGCTCTATGTGCCTCCTTTTTCATGTCTCCAAACTTCTAACATGTTTATTTTCCACGTATTTGGAAAGAGGATGTTTGTTAGCTGTCTAACCAGCGTGTCAATACATATTCTAGCCCATGGCTGTTAGTTTGGTTTTACTATTGTATATGGAGGACTCGACTCAGGCTGTCATGCACTATTAAGACAGCTACTCATTAGGCTCTTCTAGACTGTGGAGCTGTTACTGAAATGAGGCATGAGAGAGAGAACAGTGTTTAATGCCCAAACTGCAAATGTATAAACTATGCAAAAGTGAATTAAAGAAAAAAAAAAGATTATATACAGTGGGGGGAAATAAGTATTGGATGCGTCAACATTTTTTCCAGTAAATATATTTCCAATGAGGCTATTCACATGAAATTTTCACCAGACATCAGTATTAACGCAAGAAATATAAAGAATTCACAACATTAAAGTGCATAAATAAAGTTATGTGTAATAAAGTGGAATGACACAGGAAAAAAGTATTGAACATGCTAACTGGAATTTATTTAATACTTAGTGGAGAAACCTTTGTTTGTAATGACAGCTTCATTCTTTATATTTCTGGATTTCTTGAGTTAACACCAAAGTCTGGTGAAAATTTCATGTGAATAGCCTCATTGGAAATATATTTACTGAAAAAAACATTGACTCGTTCAATACTTATTTCCCCCACTATAACATATAATCTTTTATATGATATATAATACTATTTAATACTTCCTCAATCGTACCCCATTGTGGTTTTATCCTCGGGGTCTAATCATAGATATGCGGTCACTGAGTTGCATAAGACCCCTGATGTGCTAAGAGGGCCAGGCGATTTGAGTTACACACTAAGTCCTTCCAATTTCATCATCTCTGGAAATAGAAATATCCTCTTCTCCCATGAGGCAAACATGTTGACCCACCTATTTCACAGCTTAAAGAAATGGCAGCAACTACAGTATGTATCTGTAGGAAAACTGCAGGCAAACAAACTTCCATTAATGCCAGAGAGCATCTGTTTACACACTGCATGTGGGAAAAAGAATCACTGACATGCCGTTCTATTGTCAGACTGTCATCAGAGGTATTCAGTAGAATCATGGCACTGAAGAAGGGCTCTTGTGAGAGAAACAGAGAGAGAGAGCGAGACATACATAGAGAATGAGACAGAGAGGAGAGAGAATGTTCATCATTGATGGGTTGGAATTATTAAGTACTTGTAAGATGACCACTAGGAATCGTTGGAAGTTTTGCCATTGTTTTGTGACATACTATTTACTCTACGCTCCACTCTATATATTATTCCCCTGTCTGCTTGATAGTCAACACTCATTATCATTCGAATGAATAGAGCCTCTAGTATTTACCATTATTAGCAGTCAGTTGCTAAATTGACCTCATCCCTGCTACTAAAGGCATGACTGAGATGACGGCGGAGTTGAAGGGTCAGGATAACGGTGAGTGAGTGGCAGTTTGTTGATCCCCAGCCCTTGTTGTTGTTGCTATCTGGGTACCAGGTTGCGTCCTGGGTAGCTGGTGGATAATTTACACACTTGTGCTGTGGTCAGCAGCAGCACCATGGAGACACAGAGGCAGTGTGACACCTCGGGCCAGTAAACTGTGCTCCCGCTCCTTCCTACTTCTCTCAGCTCTACCCCAACATGACCTTAACCTCAGCAGGAACAGGCAACTGAATACTCACCTGAGATTCCGATAAGAAAATCCCCGGCAGGTAGCACGGCTTTCGGCGGCACACGACGCGAGCAAAACGCGACACCGGGGCAAGGCGCTGATTTCTTTCTACGTGCTTGTTTTCAGATTTATGAGGAGCTGGAGCGAGAGATGAACTCTGAGCAGGAAAGGCCGTTCATTTGCAGCGCTCCAGGCTGCTCTCAGGTAAGTCTGACTGCACAATGGCGGGGATGAACGCATCGGTAACCCGATCGAGGCTCTCTCAAAGAGACACACAGTGAAATGTTACCCTGCTAAGAAAACTGTTTCCCTTGGGCCTTTTTAACATGTGAAGCCACCATATTTCCTTAGATGTCTGGGGTCACTATTTCTTGGCATGTTGATTAAAAAGGAACCCGGAGTAGCACATGCTAGTTAATGTTTCTTTTGCAGTACATTTTATATGTGTAATAATAATAATGATAATAATAATAATAATAATAATAATAATAATAATAATAATAATAATAATAGACACCATATAAATATATGAATTCATTCCTAAATTATTATAAAGATGTCTATAGCTGTGGGTCACGGGTTATACTGGTCTTACAAGCAGTCTGTGGATTGCTGCTAATTAAAGATTGCACTAAATGTTAAGTCTATTAGTTGCCGATATCAGAGGTGTTTGTGTCCTAAAGCCGCATTCTCATGCTCTAAACGATCGCGTGCGATAAGAGCAAAGAGAAAATAACTGCATCCAGTTTACGAGGCTGCTTGAGCTAGCAGTGAGAATAGGTTTTTTGCATTGTGACCAGTTATAGAACCTTTCCACAGCGAAGCGTCTGATCACGCTGACTGTACGCTCCCTGAATCGCGCCGATTGTTTTGAATACGATTTGTAAGTGTCCGTGCCATTTCAGGATATTACAAAGACTCCTGCCAAATCTAGAAAGGCAAAGCAAAACCACCGTCTGTTTTTAGCCATGACTTAAACCACAACTGCTTTTAGACTGACTTGTTTGTGTGTCTAACAGCGTTTCCCCACAGAAGACCATCTAATGATTCACCGCCATAAGCATGAGATGACCCTCAAATTCCCCCCCATCAAAAGCGATAACATGCTATCAGGTGAAGCACACACACGGCACATCTACATGGACTATAGTCTAATTTCACCCAAGTCTTAACCTCAACTGTTTTTTTTTTGTTTGTTTTTTTTTTTAAACAAAAGCTGCATCATTTTGTGTGAAATGCTGTTTATGGGAAACAAAAACATGTCAGCACAAAGACAGAATAGAGTGGTGTAGTTCCTCATAATGACGGTAATATATGAATATTTGTGTGAATATACACATACACACGCACACACACACACATACACACATATATACACACGCATACACACACACACACACACACACATATACACACATACATACACACACACACACACAACCAGCCACACGGGCCGCCTGGGACTTAATTTGACGTCTGTCTTTGATTAGCAAGCATTATGCGTGTGTACGTGAAGTTTAAAACGCATAACCATGTGGTTAAAATAATATTTTTGCTGCCCTCTACCTAACTCGTCTAATCCCTCCTATCACTCGCACGCTCTAAGCCCCATATCAGTTAGCGGCCTGGTCATTTTAGGACAAAACCAAACAAACCGCAAAACCACAATTACCGTGATGAAAACAAGGAGAAACCCAGAGTTCAAATTTAGAGAAATTCCACATCTGACTCCCGTCACATACACCTTCTGGTGCTTTAGAAGTGCAAATGCTTGAAACGATGAAATGGTTCCCACTGGTTACTTCAGATAACGGTTGAAATTTTCAAAACTGTATCAGTTTATACAAGTTTTTAAAATACGTGTTTGTGTTTAACTTTGAGGCTAAAAGTCTTACAGGCTGAAATGTTTGAATTTATCTCAGGAGTAAGCAAGAGAATGTGTGTCTGTGTGTGTCTGTGTGTGTGTATGTGTGTGCATGTGTGTGTGTGTCTGTGTGTGTGTCTGTATGTGTATATGTGTGTCTCCAGCAACGCTGTGATTCTCTCCTCTTCATTATTTACCCTTGTCAGGGGAGCAGATCAGGTTTCAGCACCAAGCAGCCTTGAAGCTTTAGGTTTCCCACTAGATGTGCATTCTTGTACATTCAGTCCCTTCATCTCTTTGCTTCTCTCACTTCCTCCACCATTCCCTCCCTCACTCCACCACTCAGTCCCTCCCTCCTTCACTCCACCACTCAGTCCCTCCCTCCTTCACTCCACCACTCAGTCCCTCCCTCCCTCACTCCTTCACTCAGTCCCTCCCTCACTCCATCACTCAGTCCCTCCCTCCCTCACTCCATCACTCAGTCCCTCCCTCACTCAGTCCCTCCCTCACTCACTCCTTCACTCAGTCCCTCCCTCCTTCACTCCACCACTCAGTCCCTCCCTCCCTCACTCCTTCACTCAGTCCCTCCCTCACTCCATCACTCAGTCCCTCCCTCCCTCACTCCATCACTCAGTCCCTCCCTCACTCAATCCCTCCCTCACTCACTCCTTCACTCAGTCCCTCCCTCCCTCACTCCACCACTCAGTCCCTCCCTCCCTCACTCCTTCACTCAGTCCCTCCCTCACTCCACCACTCAGACCCTCCCTTACTCCATCACTCAGTCCCTCCCTCACTCACTCCATCACTCCGTCCCTCCCTCCCTCACTCAGTCCCTCCCTCCCTCACTCCACCACTCAGTCCCTCCCTCACTCACTCCACCACTCAGAACCTCCCTCACTCCTTCACTCAGTCCCTCCCTCACTCCACCACTCAGTCCCTCCCTCACTCCACCACTCAGTCCCTCCCTCACTCACTCCACCACTCAGAACCTCCCTCACTCCTTCACTCAGTCCCTCCCTCACTCACTCCATCACTCAGTCCCTCCCTCCCTCACTCCTTCACTCAGTCCCTCCCTCACTCCATCACTCAGCCCCTCACTCACTCCTTCACTCAGTCCCTCCCTCACTCCACCACTCAGTCCCTCCCTCACTCCACCACTCAGTCCCTCCCTCACTCCACCACTCAGTCCCTCCCTCCCTCACTCCATCACTCAGTCCCTCCCTCACTCACTCCATCACTCAGTCCCTCCCTCACTCCTTCACTCAGTCCCTCCCTCACTCACTCCATCACTCAGTCCCTCCCTCACTCACTCCTTCACTCAGTCCCTCCCTCACTCCTTCACTCAGTCCCTCCCTCACTCCACCACTCAGTCCCTCCCTCACTCCACCACTCAGACCCTCCCTCACTCCTTCACTCAGTCCCTCCCTCACTCCATCACTCAGTCCCTCCCTCACTCACTCCATCACTCAGTCCCTCCCTCACTCCACCACTCAGTCCCTCCCTCACTCACTCCACCACTCAGAACCTCCCTCACTCCTTCACTCAGTCCCTCCCTCACTCACTCCATCACTCAGTCCCTCCCTCCCTCACTCCTTCACTCAGTCCCTCCCTCACTCCACCACTCAGTCCCTCCCTCACTCCACCACTCAGCCCCTCACTCACTCCTTCACTCAGTCCCTCCCTCACTCCACCACTCAGTCCCTCCCTCACGCCTTCACTCAGTCCCTCCCTCACTCCACCACTCACTCCTTCCTTCATTCACTCACTCACTCGCTCACTCCTTCACTCACTTTCTCCTTCAGTCACTCGCTCACTCCCACGCTCACTCATTCACTCATTCACTCACTCACTCCTTCCTTCACTCACTCTATCAGTCACTCACTCGCTAACTCACTTGCTCAATCGCTCGCTCGCTCACTCGCTCACTCCTTCACTTGCTCCTTCACTCTCTCGCTCACTCACTCACTCCTTCACTTACTTACTCAGTCTCTCACTTGCTCACTCACTCCTTCACTCACTTGCTCAGTCCTTCACTCACTCACTCACCCCTTCACCCACTCCTTCACTCACTTGTTCAATCGCTCTCTCGCTCACTCACTCCTTCACTCACTTGCTCACTCTTTCACTCCTTCACTCGCTCCTTCACTCTCACGCTCACTCACTCACTCCTTCACTCACTTGCTCAATTGCTCTCTTGCTCCTTCACTCACTTGCTCACTACTTCACTCACTCTCTCACTCACTCCTTCACTCACTCTCTCACTCACTCCCTCACTGACTCTCTCACTCACTCCCTCACTGACTCTCTCACTCACTCCTTCACTTACTCTCTCTCTCACTCCTTCACTCACTCTCTCACTTACTCTCTCTCTCACTCCTTCACTCACTCTCTCACTCACTCCTTCACTCACTTGCTCACTCTTTCACTCACTCGCTCGCTCACTCACTCTCTCACTCACTCTTTCATTCGCTCGCTTGCTCGCTCACTCACTCACTCTCTCACTCAGCTTCCCCACACTCACTTTTTCACTCACTTCCTTATACACAGCATACTCAAATGCCCACTCATTTACTCCTTTATTCACCCTCACTCATGCAGTTATTCCTTCACTCCCCTACTTATATATTCACCCCCACACGTTTACTCACTTACTTACTCACTCCTACTTATAAATTCATTCATTTCCTCTTTCCATTATTCACGCTACATTCACTCCCCAACTTACTGTATATCACATCTAGACTCATATTTCATTTCTTTCTTTCTCTCTCTCTCTCAATCTCTCTCTCTCTCTCTCACACACACACACACACACACACACACACACTCACTCAGACACACACAACCACATACTCTCAGAAAAAGAAACAACTAAAATGTCACCTCCTTGAACTTGTAAAAAACACCCCTTTTCTAACCACACTTAAAGTCACACAATTTATGACCATATACTTGATCTAACCCACAATGCAGACTGCAGTCTGGAACTGTAACTTAACTGTTAACTGCAAGCTAAGATTTGATACTGGGTTAAATTCCAAGATCCCTGTTGACTCTGTAAGCCAGAACATCTACATTACTGTAAAAAATGAGTTTACATGCGAATTCTGTCGCTTCCTTCATCATTCTGAAAACATTTCAGCATATTTGCGTAAGGATGTTGGTGACAGGTAAATTAATCCACAATGTCATTATACAAAACTAATGGTGCTGACCACTTCAGTGTTTATAGACTATATGTACTGTTCAAAAGACGCTACGGGGGGGAGGGGGGGTTGATGTTTCTTCTACAAATGTGGTTGACTGAGGTTTAAGGTTTTAAATCATGTTTTTGCTTTGTCTGCAGACCAGACGCCAACCCCAACACGCTTCCTGAAGAACTGTGAGGAGGTAGGACTGTTTAGTGAGCTGGACTGCTCCATCGAGCAGGAGTTCTGTAAAGTCCAAGAGGAGGAGGACACCAAACAGGTGAGAGAGTGGGGCCTGTGGTGCAGCTGCACTGTGGGGCTCATCCTACATCAAATACTGCTGTTGTCGCTCCCATAGCTTCTAATATTGCAATATTGCTTCAGAAATAATCACACAAATACACACACACACACACACACAGCCACACAGCTTGCAAACACTGGATCAATAGCATCTGTCTGAGTCTTCAAAGGACCAATAAGAGTTTTTTTCCCCTCTAAATAAAATTTACCATGGCATCTTAACCTCTACGTACATTCCTTAGAGACAGCCATATTTCATCAGTGTCTGAGTCTCGTACAATGTGAACTGATTAATGTGATGTCTTTAAAATAATCACACAGCTGTGGTGAACCATTGTGTCTACCACACGCTGTTCTGCCTGTGAGAACACTAATACCTGCAACTGACCCCGATGTGGGTTTCATAACCTAAACAGAACAGAACCACAACACGGCCAACTACTAGAGCCTGAGCAGTTGGTGAAACTTCTTGCAGGACAACTGATGTCTGGGTGGTGTAAGGAGTGTACCTGTGGAGTAGAGATGCAAAGTCAGCAGTTAGCACGCTGTAGCAAGATTCTGCTGAGTGCAGTAAAGGAGCTATAAGGATATAGAGATATGCAAGTTAACAGCTAAGGATTATGGCTCACGCATGTGCAGCAGCTCAGAGATTGCCGAGGGACATGAAGGGGAATTCTGTTCTTGCTTTTTTTTAAACATCTAAGCAAGATCATAATTTACTAAGAAATAGTGAAAGAAATCAGACATTCTCGACTGCCGGGACAAGAGTTTATATTTGTACATTCAAGGCATTTTTTTTTCCTGTAAATTCAGTACATTATCATAATCTATAAAGCAAAGACAGAATTACAATACTGGATGATTTTAATTAATACACTACACCAGTAACACTTACTTTCTGATCTGACTTTTAGGTTTCAAGTTTAGTTTTAGATGCTGTTTTAGTGCTGAGGTCTGACAGAGACCACCCACCCCTAGCTAACTTCCTCATCACTACTGTTGAGAGAAAACCTCAAACAACTTTGCATTAGATGAGAAAATGCATGTGTTTTCTGCTTCTTATAAATAATAACAGTAGCATAATTAAAGTGTCATTCAATGTAGGCTACGAAAACAAAATTTCAAACCTGTCACTGGTGCAAGAACCTTTTGTCGGGCTAATAATTATATGCATGTATGGCAGTCAGGATTAAAGGGTTAATAATAAAAGCAGAAATACAGTAAAATAAACTTTAATTTTTTTTTTTTAATTCTAGGAACAGTGACGAATTCTAGGAACAATGACGAATAAAATGACATTTATTTTAGGCTTCTGAATATTTCAACACGAGTTAGGTACGTCAGATTTCAGACTTACTTCTAAAAGTTTGAAGATGTGCTTTTTTTTAAACCTGTGTAAGCTGTGCAAGTGTCATATCTATTAATTTGGGACATTCCCCATTACGTTATGAAAGCTTTATATGAACAGTCATATTTTTACATGCACAGTGCATGGTTAAATATAGTACAAATAGTTTCCATTGACAACCTATATGGCATCAAGAGGAAGCAGGAAAAAACCCTTGTCCAAGAGCTTGCTCCAAAAACCTCAGCAAAGTGAATGAATGTTATAGGCAGAATACAGAACAGAAATCACCAAATGATTGGTATAAATACCACAACTATTAAAGTTCTCCATTTGCTCTTTTATATTCCATTAACTCATATAATAATACGCTCCAAACACCCTACAAAAGTCAACTTGTGTCATAGTCTATAAACTGTTCCAGAAAAGAGACTTGTTATTTAGTAGTAGTTCAGTTTCCAGCACTTTCTACAAGGCCTGGTTACACAGATAACACTTCAGTACATATTACATTAGACATTACTTCATTACTAATAAGTGTAATAAGTAGTTAATATAGCAGTAGTTGATATACGGCAACACTGACTGCTATTTAGTGTTCTCTAAAAATATTTTTGTATTGTTGGTGTTTCCTATTTATTCTTAATAACTCCTGTTTCTGGAAATAACTAACATTATAATAGCTTGAATTGATTTGCTGTCTCAACATATAAAGATAAAACCTCCTAAATGACTGCTCCTTATTTTAAGTATTATGCACAGAGCTTTACTTTACAAACTCCAAAGTACAGGGCAATTAATGTTGCACAGAATTATGACTGAGTTTTAATAATTGCGTCTTAGTGTAACTCATTTACACTGTATTAAAGGAGACCTTATGGGGGAAAAAAATTATAAACAGGATATTCAAATAAATTTCAATTTCATATGAGTATTTTTCAAACAATGAAACATATTTACACTTTACAGAGAAAATTAAATTAGGTTAAGAAAATGATTAAGGAGGTAAGTATTTTAGTTTAATCTTAATGAGCACAAATGCCAAATAACTGAACTCACATTTCTATGCATATTTATTATCTGTAAATTAATGACTAGTATGCAACCTCTATTAATGATCTATTAGTGTTGCAATCAGTACAGTATTTAACTGATCCTTTATTTAAATTTTATTTGTGGGCACATTTGTAAACCAAATTCATTATTTGAACTATAAACATTGTAGTTTGTAATTTCAGTGCATATTAATGCTAACTAAATTCTTTTTTACACACGGCAGAAAAAAAAAAAATACACAGCAAGGGAAAATATATTGTACTAAATGTAGTCAAATTCTATCTAGTATTTCCTATTGGCAGATCAGTTTTGCAAATTTTAAGCATTTATTTCCAAAAAAGAAGCATAATTATCTGCCAATATAGTAGAATACAAAGATTTAAAGCTTATATTAGTAGGAAAAAAATGTCTGAAAATAGATTTAATAATCTTACATCAGAATCAGAATCATTGTATTCTCCATATACGTTTACACATGTTAGGAATTTTTCTTGGTGTTTGGTCACAACACGATACATTCAACACAAACATCTCATACAACACAACACAACACAACTGCCATCCTAATATATACACACACTGCATCTAATATACAGATATTCAAATATTGCACCAAATATACAAATATTACACATTAAACGGAAATGGTAGGCTCAGTTGTAATGTACTTTAAAGTGGAGGTAGAAATAGCAGCTAGATGCAATTCAGGGTGCATTGGACAGAGTGATACAATTGTGATATATATATATATATATATATATATATATATATATATATATATATATATAGCCATGATGTATAGTAATGACAAAATGAATAAACAGTATATTTAATAAATAGTAATAAATAGTGCTGGGTTTATAAATGTAAAAGTTTATTGTAATTTTATAATAAGTCATACTTGATCAATTTGACTATATTCAAGATATTTTCAATCTTTTTTTTTTTTTGGCAGTGCAGGATTTGTCATCGGTATGTTGATGCACATTTTGTCTCTCTTCTCATTAGAATATTGCTCTTCATGCACAACCAGGCCCCAACCAGCACCAGCAACCTCACAGCCGCATGGCCAACCATGAGAGCAGCATAGTGATACAGCAAGCATTACCCTCGCCACAGTCCAGCTCCGTCATCACGCAGGCTCCTTCCACTAACAGACAGACTGGGTGAGTAGAGGACTTTCAGATTCAGTAGCGTCCCACTGTAATTATACTTACAGGTTAGATGATTCATACTGAATGTCTGCACCGTAAAAACATCCAAGTGAGAATGATAATCAGCTGCACTGTGTTAAATCATATTACGTCTTAATGTCCTCTTATTACTCATTACCTGCAGAACACGTGGAGAACATTTAGAGAACTTGATGTAGAAGTGATGTATTTGCTGCTCATTCAAAAATTTGTGATAATATGTAAACACACAAGTTTGCTCTTTTAATATTGTACCATTCAAACTAGTTACCCAGGGGGAAGTCTGCATTTTCTCATGGGCTGAGGCATGTGTTGAATGACTGGAGTTTACTTACAGACTCTGTAGCTGCTTGATTTGTTTTTTGTTTTTTGTTTTTAATGTAGATATTTCTGCATCGATAGTTTAAGGGGCTCGTTGAATATGTTTCTTGTACATCCTTCTCTAAAGAAACCTCTTTGTTTACCAGACAAATATGGCTTTCTCAGGAGACATCTTTTGGTTGTTGATAAATAATTAAGAAGGCTTTATGTGGTTTTAAAGATTTATAACAGATTGAGATGAGCTTTTTGATCAGTTCTTCTTTACGTTGTTTACACTACTGAAATGCACCAAGGTGTCCAAGGTTCCCTTGGTTAATGTCTTTTAGATAATCTTATGGGAAAAGATTCACCCAATAAGACGCCTAAAAAGTTGTGACACAGCTCTCTCTCCATCTGTGATCTCTGAGGCACCTTGCTGTCTGTAGCTTTTTTGCTGTACATGGTAATTGTAGGGCATTGTGTGTGCATGTGTGTTGATGTGCAGGGGTGGAAAATACTTGAGTTTTTGTACTTACTATACTTAAGTATTATTTTAGTGCATTTACACTTTACTTGAGTTTTATTTAAATTGAAAGCTGCACTCTTACATTATTACATTTCCAAGAAAAAAAAACCTTACCTTTCACTCCTTACAGTTTTATTTAGAACTTATCTCTTCTTCTCTCATCCAGCAAATTGCTGTACATTATAAATCAATTAAAGGGGTTCAGAATAGCATCCAGTCATTTCTGTATAGCATCCAACTTTATCAACAAAGAAAAAAATTATCAAGAAATGCTGTGACCTTCTCATGCTGCATAACTCTAATGAGGTTAGCGCTGTAGCAACCCGTGTGCGTTTGAAGATGTATAAGCCACCAGACTGCGCCCCTGACCCTACCTCAGTAAAATGTTCCAATATGCTGGAGTAAGAAAAGGCTCATATAAAATGAGGTGTCTCCTCATGAATTCCATCTAATTTGGAAAAGCATATTGAGGAAAGTTTTGCTAATTTGCTAATGTCAACTGGCTATATTTAACTAAGTTAGCCTGTTTTCTTTGCTAATGCCAGGTTAGACTAGCATCGATTCCATTAGCTAACATGAACTGGCTAGAGAGCAAGTTGAATTGTAGTCAATGGTAATATATTATGTAGAAGATATTTCACTTCTAATTAATTCAGTAGCAAAATACATAGCATTAGTCATGCATGTGAACTGCAGATTTACAGAGACGGAACAATGTTTTCAGGCAAAATTGTGTAGTTGCTTTAAAACAAAAAAAAAACTCTTCTAACAATTTAAGATAAGTAAGAAAAGTTACTTTTCTATATAAGCATTTTTTTTTTCGTGTAAACATATTTTGGCTGGATATTTCCTTTTAATAGAGTAAAATTTTGACATATCTATGCTTTCACTTAAGTATATTTTATATCTATATTTTATATTTATATCCACTTTTCCACCTCTGTTGATGTGTATTGTTGGGGGATTTGTATACTTTTATACATTGTTTTGCTGTAGTGTAAGCTGTGTTGTTTGTGTACCGTTGTCACACAGCACTGCATGTCGGAGGGTTGGAGGGCATGCTGATAAGTGACAAATTTAAAGGAAAAACCCGTGGCTCATCATCAAAGAGAATGATTTTCATCCGTCCATTTCAGTTCCAGAGACTTGTAGAATGTATAACAAGGCACATTGTTCTTGTCTCTTGTAGTGACCCAACAACTTACTAAGACACTTTATGTTTCCTTTAACTAGTCACATGTTTGAATCTGTAATATATTATCTATATAACTATAATATATTATTAATAATACATTAATATATCTGCAATATATTAAAACTACTTTTGAAACGTATTTAGGTGTTATGCGAAGGGACGATTTTATGGAAGCTTTTGTATGCATGTTGTCCTGCGTCTCCAGTGGTGCTGTGTGTGTGTGTGTGTGTGTGTGTGTGTGTGTGTGTGTGCGCACGTGTGCACGTGGCTCTTTTCAATTGCCCTGGCCCTTAAAGAGCCTGTGTGGTTTGGCCAGCTTGGGTGTGTCCCACACTTATGACATCAATAGTACTACTCTGGTGGGGATATCGACTATTTGGGGGTGACGCCCTTTTTGCGCAAGCACTCACCACTTCTGATCCATCTCTCTTGCTCTCTTTTGCTTTCTCTGCGTCAGAATATACCCTGTCTGCGACATAATCATCACCTGACTGCACACACACACACACACACACACACACACACACACAAACAAACATAATGTTCTGCAGGAAAAGCACAGTGTCATTTCCAGCTCAGTGCCTGTGGTTTGGTATTTTTGAAGGGGATTAAAGTGGCAAGACAGATCCATCATGCAGTGGAGGTAGGCATTCAGGGCTGCCGCAGGTTCTGTTTCCCTAAGCTGACCTGAAGGTCTGTATCTTACATTACAGATCCAGCCACAGAATACTTTGCCCAAAATATTCATGTCATTTAGAATGCGTTTTTGCCTAATAGCACGTTTTTGCCTTGATTTATCTGCAGTCCTTGTGGTTCTGTTCAAACACATGACCAATGACCAAGGACTGTACAGACCTGAACTGCACCCAATATGTACAAGACAAAACTGTTTTAATTTTTTTCACCCACTCGGTTAACTAACGAGGCTCCAGGATGTGCTCTGCATGTCAAGCCTGCCCTGCATACTTATCACTCCGAAACAACCACTGTCACACACATTCACACACACACACACACACATGCACACGCTTTGGCCGAGGGTCGGCGTTACAGTTAATGACTGGTCCTTGAGCATTGCATGGTGTGACGCGCGAGGTTAAAGGAGAACACAATGTCTTCTCTATGTCAGTGGCGAGACAGCACGGGGGCAGATGCCTAGATGGGACAGCTTGTGAATATTGGATGGGAAGACTGTCAGTCAGTTTGACTGACAGGTCGACAGTGGCTTTTGTTCAGAGGTATGGATGGAATTTCAACCACAGTAGAGGGAGAGAGAGAGAGAGAGAGAGAGAGAACAAGGGCGAGCAGCAGCAGTAAGAATGTTGCTCATTCACTTGCAATGAACTACAGAACTTATAGCTTGGTCTTAATAAGAAGGAGAAAAAACATCTCTCAAGCGTCAGTCTGGTCAGACTTTACAATGTTTAGTCATTTTTAAGTCATATCTTGTAAGCTTTTTATATATATATATATATATATATATATATATATATATATATATATATATATAAAACAGCACATTCATTAAGTCTATGAAGTATCCATTTATGGTCTTCTTAAATAACTGAAGTTGTAATAAGGTTATATTGTGCTTCATAAATGCAAATTTGATGACCACTTCAGTTTGAGACCATTAGCTTTCACCTTATCTTCATAATAAATGAAGCTGGCCCGCCAGCACACATGCAAATCTGTGCTTCAGTATGAAGTAGATTGAAGTAAATACACTTCCCAAAAGTTAAGAGTCCATGTGGTAATACTTACAATGTCTTAAACCTTGTGTGGAATGTGCTGTTAGTATAAACTGACAAATAATTAGTGACAAAAAAATGAAGTAATTACAAACAGAAATGAAATAAAACACAATAAAATAAATTAATACGGAATAAATCAACAAAAAGCATTAAAGAAAAAAAAACAGATGAAAAGACAGACAGGACAAAAAAAAAGGAAGGCTTAATTGTACAGATCTTAAAAGACTCAAATGCCTTCAACATTCAACATCAGTCAACAAATACATTAATGTCACGTCACACATTTCATAAATCACAGAGAATTTTATAAAGGATTCAGTAATGAATGTGTTATGACCGTTCATATAATAGGTTACCAAAAATATTTATAACTTGCTTCAGGAATTTATTGGACCAATGTAGAATAACAGTCCTGTGTATTGTTTACTGAAAATAAATCTACACATTTATCAATGCTGCATATGTAGGAATGATATTTTTTTTTTAAAAAAAAGAAAAAAAAAGATTTGAACTATTTACATTTTCCTTGTCATCATAACAGTTTACCTCATAAACTTTTCATTATGCATATCATGTTACATTCCAATATAAAATCTCATGGAGTTACCACAACTATAAACCGTCATAATATAGTCATCTCCAGAATGATTGGCGGCCTTGGTAAAGATGAATTAAACATGTGTTTGTGCTTAATTATTTTAATCTCAACTCAAAATTCATTGCCATGCAGAAGCTGAACAGAAGTTGTCTGCATGCGTAGCGCTAACAAAGTGGCGAAACAGGATCTGGTTTATAACACACTGAGGGAATGAGATTAGTCAGGTCTAAACATGAAGAGGCTTGACTCGCTTCTTTCCCTCACATAAATGAAGATTTACAAGCTCAGGTTTGTGCTTTTCTTAAGAATTATTTTGATAACCAGAACGACTGGTGTCCCATGTGAGGATCTCTAATTACAGATCATTTTGTCTTGCTATTCCAGCTAGTTGGGGTGAGCGGCACACAGCACCATCAAACGAGATCATGAGAAAGTCGCTGGAAAGCCGGCCAAACGAGCCCTATTGTTTACAGGGTTTGCTGAGGTCGCTGGTTATCCCGGGTAGGCCGACAGTGGGTGGAAATGTAAACCTCAGCGGGAAAAGCCCAGCAAGGAAACCACTTGGCACTTGTTATTATTTTGTATGTTACTTTCTGTAACCCAAAGACCCATTCGGCAGGAAGCAGAGGGTCAGTGAGCGCTTCTGTTCACAGGGGCTCCTCTTCCTTCTCATCTGCATTGTAACGATGTTCCTCTGTCACACACTCGGTGACCCCTCAGCCCCGGTGCCACTGCTCACAGACAACACTGCAGCTGTACAGTGCTGAACTGTGGCTTAATGAAGTGCTCATAAAAGACTCGTAAAGCCAAAGCATTCATAAATGCTTGCAGAGACCTCATGTCTGCACAGACAGCAGGTGTACACTAATTCTCCTGTTCATGATTAG
The DNA here is from genome assembly GCF_023375685.1 of Ictalurus furcatus. Classification (NCBI taxonomy): domain Eukaryota; kingdom Metazoa; phylum Chordata; class Actinopteri; order Siluriformes; family Ictaluridae; genus Ictalurus; species Ictalurus furcatus. Next base: position 14,545,717 of record NC_071255.1, on the reverse strand, counting down.
TGAGACAGCAACATAATTGTTCTGTCAGGATGTCTTCCATTTAAAGCTGTAAATGTTTTGCACATTCTTCAAGTAAAACCTGCCAAACGAGCATACCAATAATGCTTCCCTCAACTGCTGCTTTTTGACTATTATGTTACGATTATGTTCATAGACTGTATATATTTATCTATCTATATACCCATTGCTTTTTTCTAAATGGAATGAATGAATAAAGAGTGATATCAGCTACCTTCATTAGCATAGTTAATGGAAGAGTGGAAGATTGGTAGACTAGAGGTACTAACATGGCTATCTTTTGTGATAACAGTGTTAGTTTGTTGGTTAACATTCTGGGCAACTGATCAGCAGGTTCCAAGTTTCAGGTTTCACAACACTTAAAGCTGACACTGAGCAAGTCCTCAGTTGCTCCAGGGATGATGTAGCATTGCTGAGTGTGCACTCTTCCAAGCTGGAATATGCAAAGAAAATCACGTTGTTACTCTGTAGACAAACGTATCGTTATAAAACATAACGTTCTTTGTCTTTAGTACGGGAATGTACGTTACCTACACTATATACACTTTACACAGTGGGGACGGAAAGTATCCTGGAGTTGTTCTGGAGTTAAGGTTTTGAAATGCATATGCATGTGGTAAGCTGATATTGTGTGGAGTTTAGAGAAAGACAAATGGGCTCTGAATACTTCCTGTGTAGAATGTATGCGATATGTAGCATCACTGAAACGTGATCCTTACCGTGTCTGTTTCCTGACTTCTTTAGACTCTGGATTATGAAAGAAGTAAAGGGCCTCTGTTAAATGAAGAGAGCAAAAAAAGAAAACCCATTGCTGCAACATGTTTAGCAAAGTGCTTTTGAGGCTTGGAATCAATTAAGCTTGGGTTTACTCGAACCGGCCTGCTGAGGCGAGAGGCCCACAGCTGCGAGCCCAAGGACCCCCCCCCCCCACCCCACCCCCCCACCTTCCCCCAGCAGTTTGCCTACGTTCCCCTGATATATGCTGGCCCTGAACAAGAAAGCCCTCTGATATACACCTTGACAAAAACCAGCAGAAACCATGAAAAAATTACAAAGGAAAGCGCACAACACAGCGAGTCTGAACATCATGGCTACCATTATTGCCCACTGTTGGGAGATGGGGAACGTCCGAATGATTCAAACGGCCTCGGCTTTTCGAATTGGAAACATCTGTTCCTGAGTTGTGTCAGCGCTAAACATGTTAGACACAGCTAGTCAACCGCGTGAGATAAAACACTGTACGAGTCCCTCAATGTCTCTTATTGCAGGAGGTTGGAGGGGGGATGCAGTGAATGGAAGTATGAACCAGCAACGTGTGCAATGTGCAGGAATTGTGGAAAAAGCAAAACAAGGACTTCTAATGGGCTGAACATGTGATAAATCTTCCTGTCAGTTTGGGCACTCAGATAGCTCTTTTATTCTTTTTGCATAAGATTTATTAGACCAGTAAGCACAAGCTTAAATCATTAGCACATATAATATCAGTAGCATAAGTAGTCACAAGACCATGATACACTTTGAGACAAGTTGTTGGCTACATGCTAATGATGAAGGAAGTCAGACGTTTTTTTTGTTGTTGTTGTTTTTTAAAAAAAAAATCTTTTAACGCCACCCCACATTCAGCACATACTATAAAGTGTGACAGCTGATTCCTGATGATCAGAATTGCTGACATTTTAAAACTACTTTCCTTGGCATCTAAATCACAAGGTTTTAGTTCCTTAAAAATGACTCTGCAGTCACTCTCCTGGCATTACACGGAAGCTTAAGACCTGAAACATAGCATCTGATTTGGTTTTTGAGTGTGTTTCTACTTAAACTCAGCATAATTGCTAAAATATCAAGGCAAATAATTGTCCTGATCTTAATATTTAGATTGTGAGCAGACAGTTTAGTGAGGGGTGTGTGTGTGTGTGTGTGTGTGTGTGTCTGTCTGTCTGTCTGTCTGTCTGTCTGTTTATACTCAGGAAAGCTTCAGAGACATCAAGAACCATATAGAAACCATCTTGATGTCCTTAATTAAAATACTATTATAGTAAAGTAAGGGAGTGAAGTAACGTTTTAGAGCAGTTTTAGATCAGTGTTTTCAAAGTGTTCCAAAGCTCATCATTACACAACTGGTTTTATGTATCTCTTAGTGTGTGTGTGTGTGTGTGTGTGTGTGTGTGTTAGTGTGTGTGTATGTGTGTGTGAGTGTGTGTGAGTGTGTGTGTGAGTGTGAGTGTGAGTTTGAGTGTAATAGAGGGATGTGACTATATAGCTCTGCGTGCATGCTTGGTTTCACACCTCCAGAGAACAGAGGACGTCCTGAGGTACTTTTGATGTGTATAGAGGAAGCTGAGTGCTGAAATAGTACGTTACCATATCTGTACATGGCAGCTTGGTGGAGAGAGAGAGAGAGAGAGAGGGGGGGGGGGGAGAGAGAGAGAGCGAGAGAGCGAGCATTATATACTTTCAGAGAATGATGAAAAGTAGCTCATTGCACTTGAGAAGCGGAAATGGGAAATGAATAACTATTGTGAATAGTTACATAAAATAGCATTATCATGTTTCATGTTCCTAGCCTGTCATCATCATTGTCCTTTATAATCATGATTATAATTCTCTCAGCAGTGAATTGTATTTTTAAGGCCTTCTGTTTTCGGGCCAAAACATGGACGTCATAGATTTCCATGTTTAGATTTCAATTTGTATTGTTAAAACTGTAGACTATCATTGTAGATATAAATGTGATTTAAAATAAATAAATAAATAAATAAAATAAAATGTTTATCATGGTACCATTATCACATAATACAGTGATTTATAAATAACAAATGCATGTGGCATCTTCAACTAATTGAAATGTTAAATATAAAACATTGAATGGCATCTTGTGACTTTGTGTATGGTTTTAGAGCAGGAAAGAGAGAAATCCATTTTAGACTTCAGGACCTATAACATACATATAAAAAGAGAGCATGATGTGGAGATAGAGAGAGAGAGAAAAGCGAGCGAATGAGAGATGGCAGACAGGCAGGATGTACATCTGAGCTGAATTAGAGTGAGCTCATTGTGTACAGCACAGGCTTTAATAGAGCATTTGGAGAGGAACGCCCAGGCCCTGTTCCTCTCATTCCTACACCGCTGTGTCATCCACAGCCCCGGGGCTGTCCGTCCGCCATGACAGCGTAGGGAAGAGAGGAAGAACGGGATCAAGAGTGGATTGTCGGGAGGAATGACCCTGAGCTTGAGGAAAGAGAGGAAGAGGATGGGGAAGATGAAGACCTAAATGGGTAAGGGGATGATGAAAAGAGCAGCTGGAGGAAGTGAAGTATAGAGAGAGCTCTAAAAGGTCTGATCAGGTGGAACTGGGTGAATAGTGGAATAGCCAAAAAAAAAACCAACCAAAGAGTGAACACAGCATTGAAGCCAAAGTGGATGGAAGATATAAAGCAGGATCCTAATGGAATGTGAAGATGGGCCACACTGTGTGTCATATTCTTGTATATCTCGATGAAATACATAAACGTGCTGCTCTAGAAGATTATGGGTTGTCATTAAAAGTAAGCCTGCAGATGTGGTTTTGGCGAGAAGAGAAAACAACCCTGTTTTGTAAGTGTCACTCTGATGAAGCTGATTTTGATAAATGCAGACAGTGTTCCAGAACACCGCAAAGCTCCACTCGTGAAATTGTGTCCCAGCCAATGGACTGCATTAGAAGAGCTGTCACCTGGCTCTGGCGCTGTTTTACTGGCTCTGTCTGCAGTCAGCAACTGGTGGGCGGGATTATATTTACGTGACGAGTGAAACACTCAGGGTGATATATGGGCAGTAGGTTCTATTGACAGGTGTAGGCGGGACTCATGGGCCAGTTTCAGTCACATGAGGAAGAAACTGGTCCTGTGCCAGATCGTTTTTTTTTCTCTCTGGACCAGTTCTCCCCTGTGCTGAGGGAAATATTGGCACATAATTATAGGGTTGTTATACACTACAGGAATTGTAGGATGCTGCTTTGCCCTGAGGATGTCCCAGGACAAGTCTTATACTCTTGTAGATAGTGCTTAGCTTGTTTATGGTGTCTGTCACTGCATTTCTTTCACACCTGGATAATTTTTATAATTCCACATGTTGAGTTATATAATTAAGTCCTTGTCCCAGTCCTTAAGCAATGGGACAAGGACATGCCAAGATTGCTGTGGACAAGGACATGCCAAGATTGCTGTCCCTCCCCCATGTAGTAATTGTCACTCTTTTTAATAAGAGTCTCACAAGCCATTAGGCCTTGATTTATTTGATCACGTTCTTATACCTCCCCACCTTCCTGCACTAGCAGTCCCAAGCACGGTGGCATTCTCTTAAGCTCTATATCCCCTTTGTATCTCAATCCCCTTCTTCCACCCCCTTCTCTCTCTCTCTCTCTTGCTCTCTCTCTCTCTGATTAAAGTGGTAAATCAGGAGCAGGTCCTGTGCTGTATTTACTCAGCGCGCCAGGCAGCTGCAAGCTGTTTGGACTCTCTCTGTTTCTCTCACTGTTTAGGCCCGTTGTTGTGGAGACCGCACCACCATCTCCCAGTGGCTGGAAGCAAGCCCGGGGCTGTTTTGGTTACATTCACACAGAGTAAAAGTTCCTTGCTCCTGCCGTGTCTGCTCCAGTTAGCATTGACCTCACCAGCATGGCGCAGAGAGAGAGAGAGAGAGAGAGAGAGAGAGAGAGAGAGAGAGGGGCAGGGGGTGGGAGGAAGGCAATAAGCCAAGAGCATTACATCATTGTTGGAAGGAGAGAAGAAGGGAAGGATATGAGTCAGTGGGCTGACTGTGCCTCTCTCTATCTTTCGCTCTCTCTCTCTCTGCATGCTGCGACCAGGCCTCTTATGTTGAAGTCACTGAGGTTGAGCCTTGTGATCTGGCTGCATGTCTGTTATCTAATTTATATGCATGCACATACCTTTGTATACTATATGTCACAAATGGTGTGATCTACAGTACATACAATGGTTCTCAGTCACCCATGAAAATCCCATTCATCCACCCTGTTGGTGCATTTGGAGCATGTCCATGATGTGCAGAGCTCATACTGTAGAGCTAGAGTGCCACACATGGAGTCCTCTCATCTCATCTGGACCCTGGACATGCCCAAGTGTGTGTGCAGCAGGATGAATTGTTTGTGTTAGGACTGAGTGTCCCATCAGAGATAATCAAGAGAAAGGGCTAGAAGAAGGACCTGGGGATGCAAAAAAAAACAAAACTACAGTGCGGGAAGAAAGCAAGAGACAGAAAGAGGAGTGATGTCATGTTAGGAAGAGTGGGCTTGTGTGTGTAATCTGAGAGTCAAGGTTCGGGCTGCACTGTGTGTCTTTGGATTCACCAGGGCTCTGTTTGTTATTGCCCAAGTCTACAGTCATTTTATATATAGTATATTAGTAGTGGGCAGTATGGCAGAAATGTATAGCACAGTATGGTTTTACATGACCACATTATTGGTACATGTCATAATATTATGTGATGTCTCTTTAATTTCTGAATGATGTTGCTACACTCACCAAGCACTTTATTAGGAACGCCTGTACACCTACTCATTCATGCAATTATCTAATCAGCCAATTGTGTGGCAGCAGCGCAATGCACAAATTAAGGTGAATGGGCTACAACAGCAGAAGGCCCCGTAAGGTTCCACTTCTGTCAGCCAAGAACAGAAAGCTGAAGCTGCAGTGAGCACAGGCTCACCAAGACTGGACAGCTGAATACTGGAAAAACGTAGGCTGCTGAAAGCATTTTCTGACAAAAAAAGTATGCCATCTATAAATTTGATGCTGGAGGCATTTTGTTATAAAGCCATGCCAATAACATAGAAAGTGTTTGTTGTGCAAAGACCTAAAAATGTATGCTATAGTAGCACTGTTCACTAAGGCAGGACAAATGGGTTGATTTTTTATCAATATGAATACAATTTGCAATATTGACAGAGAGTAAATGAGTGTAAGGACAGTTAAATAGAGACAGCGCTAGTGATTTTTGGATAATGAACGACATCAGTGTCATGTGCAACCAGTGTGGATAGCGCTATAGAAAACCACTGTCTATTTTTTACCTCCTTCAGTCTTTCACATCACATTCTTTATGGATTATATGTAATACTGAATGTTTTTTTAAATACAAAAGTGTTTCTATATCAGTATAACAGTATAGACAAAATCCATACCTTTCCTAACTAAATTGCCCCTAGTTGTGAATGAGTGTCTGTGTATGTTTGTGTATGATGACTGGTGTCCCATCCAGGGTGGGTTTCTGCCTCAACTTCCATCCATATTGTGTGTGTGTGTGTGTGTGTGTGTGTGTGTGTGTGTGTGCATACAAGCTGCCTGGGGAACTTCTCTGTGTCTTAAATTGTTTCTGTGTCTAGTTCAACCCCCCTTGGTCTCTCTGGGTCAGGTGAGTAGTTGACAGCGGGAAAGCTGCTTTCTTTCTATTTAGCCAAGCTCAACTGCAATTCGGAGGCCTTCCTGCCCTTTATACGCAGAGAGACAGCCTAATGAGAGCGCTCTCTCTCTCTCTCTCTCTCTCTCTCTCGCTCTCTCTCTCTCTCTCTGTTTCTCTGTTTCTGCCTCCCTTTTTTTCTCTTGTTTTTTCATCCCCTTGTTGCCTGGGTGGAGGCCCAGACTCGAACTGAGCTCTTGTGTTATACTGCCCTGTCTCACTCTTATGCTAATGCTAGTTACTCCATAACTAAATTTTATTCATACCGTGACGCGAGAAAGTACTTCTTTCTGAATAGATTAAGAGGCTGTACATACAATAACAAATGTGATTTTTTCATGGTAAATGGTCTGCACTTATATAGCACTTTTTTTAACCTGAGCAGTTCTACAAAGCACTTTACAATTTTTCTCATTCGCCCATTCACACACACACACACACACACACACACACACTCCAATGGTAGTAGAGCTTCCATGCAAGGCATTAGCTTGCTATCAGGAGCAACTTGGGGTTCAGTGCCTTGCCCAAAGACACTTCAGTGTGTGGAGTCATGTGGGCCAGGAATTGAACCATCAACCCTACACTTAGTGGACAACCCACTCTACCACCTGAGCCACAGCCGCTCTAAGTCAAAGACTAAGACATTTATGAAAACTTCATTAGGTTAGATTTCACTACACATTTTGTCATATGCATTTGAATGGATTAGTCTAGTCTGGTTCAGCAAGATGCTGGTGTGATTGTTTTATAGATGGAAAATAGGGCTGAAATGTGGCTCACATTTAGTAAAACTGAAGAATTGAAAGTGGTTGAACTGTTTCTGTCCTTGTATCCGTACAGGCGTGTGTCAGAGATTGAGACTTTCACTCATCTCATTAACATGTCACACAAGTTTGTGAAGGGGCCCTAGCATTGATCATGATGGATTGGAGCATTGAACATGAATGACAATATGTCAGAATGCTAATGACAGTGCCTGTGCGTATGTGTGTGTGTGTGTGTGCACATGTCAGCAGTGCAATTGCTGCCATTTAGCCTGTATAAATGCATGTATTTGTTCAGGTGAGGAATGTTTTCCCCCCTTTCCTACATTTACCTTCCAGCTGTCTGTCATCCCTTTTTCCTGGCCATAATAGTGCTCGGCACTGGCAAACGTTGATTTTACATTATTCTTTGTTGTTAAGCACATCCTTCTTTTATGACATTAGCATGCATGCTATGAAATGTAATTCTGTTGCTCGTAGTAGGGCAGCTGCAAAGCTTTGGGTTTACCAGCTAAATAATTGATGGCAGTTGCTTAAATGACATCATTGAGTGCTTGTTCTATATAGCACAGATTAAACAGGGCAGGACGTGCCAGAAGGATTGGACGTGATTGACTCTAAAGTGCCAGCTCTGCAGAGTTCAGCTGTGAGCATCTCGATGCAGGGAGTTGAGTGGTACAATCCGACAGATGAATGCTAGTGTTCTAATATGATAGTTTAATGATTTACATATCTGAAATATCTTATCTTTTGTATAATGATAATGAGTTTTTATTTATAACATATATACAGTACAGCGAAATTCTTTTCTTTGCATACCCCAGCATGTCAGGAAGTTGGGGTCAGAGCGCAGGGTCAGCCATGATACGGCGCCCCTGGAGCAGAGAGGGTTAAGGGCCTTGCTCAAGGGCCCAACAGTGGCAGCTTGGCAATGCTGGGGCTTGAACCCCCGACCTTCCGATCAGTAACCCAGAGCCTTAAACACTGAACCCCACTGCCCCAAATGTTTTAGGCTTACAAGGCGAAATGTGTCACTACTGTATTCAGCATGTTCTCATAGGCCCATGTGCAGGCATTCTAGTGGACAGGACAAGAACACCTCCAAAACACACACACACACACACACACCATTCCCACTACCTTAATATTACCACAGCCCCATGCATAATCATGCACCATAACGCTACTAAAACACATTATTTATTGATGAGTTATCAAGCTTTGCACTAGGAGTGTAACTCAATTCCTGGATCTGTATCTGTTTAGTGTTCCAAATATCTTTACCTGTTTCTGGATTTGGATTTAAACCTGATGTAGGCGTAAATCAGAAAGTTTTAATTATTAAACTTTTTATGATAAAAATTGTAATTATAAAATTGAATTATTATTAAATATGAACCATACGACTATGCTGCCAGAAACACTGGAAACCACTTGAGTTCATAATTGGTCCCAACTACAGGCATGGTGGCTTAGTGGGTAGCACATTTACCGCTCACCTCTGGGGTTGGAGATTTGATACACGCCTCTGCCCTGCGTACATGGTGATAGTTCTCCTCGTTCTTTGTGGGCTTCTGGGTACTCTGGTTTTCTCCCCTAGTCCAAAAGATGTGAGTTGTAGGCTGACTGGCATCTCTGAATTGTCCGTAGTGTTGCATCTTGCAGGATCCCAATCCTGATAAACAACTCTAGTCTTAAACACATGCCCTGTGAACTTTTCTGGCAAGCTGTATAAAACATAATAAAGAAAGAATCGCACATGTCTTATTTGTATTTGTATTAATTTAGAGCACATTATCTGTTCATTCCAAAGTAATGTATTCATATTCATTAGCCCTATTATGCAGTCAATCAGTGAATGAAAAACTATTTGTCAGAGTATTTTGTTTTTCAGTGAGGTTTAACTTATTATGCAGTGTGTGGCCAAAAGGTTGTGGACACCTGACCATAACACTTATTCCAGATTTAGTCCCACCTTTTGCTGTTATAATAACCTCCACTCTTCTTGCTAGGCTTTCCACTAGATTTTCGAGTGTAGCTGTGGGGATTTGTGCTCTTTCAGCCACTAGTGCATTAGTGAGGTCAGGAACTGATGTCAAGCGAAGAGGTCTGGAGTGTAGTCTACAATCCAGTTCATCCCAAAGGTGTTCAGTGCGGTTGAGGTCAGGGCTCTGTGTAGACCACTGGGGTTCTTCCACACCAACCTTGGCAAACCATGTCTTCATGGACCTCGCTTTGTGCACAGGGTCATGCTGGAACAGATTTGGGCCTCTTAGTACCAGTGAAGAGAAATTGTAATGCTACAACATACAAAGACATCCTATACAGTTGTGTGCTTCCAGTGGTTTGGGGACAGTCCACATACTTTAGCTAGTCTAAAGCTAATAACAAATAGCTAGCTTGTGAGTAGGCTTGTATTTACAAACTTGTTGCCAATGGGAAAGTCCAAATGATGCATTTCATTAGACGATCACATGACCATAAATTCTGAGGTATTAAAAATGGCAGGGATGTGCATGGATCCTGCCATGCAAAAAAAACCAAAGGTATAGGTTGCCATGATGTATTAGTAGAAAATGTATTGCTTATTGATTTTATGTGTACCAGGTTGTTCATAAGCTGTAACTGCCCACATAATAATGTTCCAGCACGTTACTTTAGAGCAGGGTATTTTGAAGGATATAATTGGATAAAGGTTCCCGACCATTTGTTTTCAGTTAACAGGGTTAGATATTTAGATATAAAAGGTGTCATAGTAACAGTAATTCTTCCTTTTTGTTTAGAGTGATGTTAAAACATGCGATTAGTGAACTAGAATTATTCATAAATCTAAGGCTTACAAAGAGAGGATGTATAGGAGAGCCAAACCAAACTCATACATGTTTTGTACTAAGTAGATCTCATTAAGAGCTTTTTGTTTTCACCCGAAAAGCCACGTATGCCTCTCTCATTCCAGTGAGAATAAGTGTGTGTTTAACTGTGTCCATCTGATCATTGTCTAAATAAATGGTCTGTGTATTGACACGTATCATAAATATCATAGCACTTTTAGTGCTTCAAAAAATATTCAATCCAGACTTTTCACACTTTATGACTTAAAGATAAGGAAGTGTGTTATACTTCACAGGAGTCGTCTTTTAGACTTTCAATAAAGTGTTAAATATATATATATATATATATATATATATATATATATATATATATATATATATATATATACCAAATTTTAGCAAAGTTAAAGCTTCAGTGTTAGAAAAATTGTTGTGGGTTACTCTATAAAATCGCCAAAATGTATATCTTTTAAAGTATCCTAGTTCTTCAGTGGATTGAAGTCTCCTGAACACAATGCCCTAAAATAGTCTTCATTGTCACAGCTTAGACCAGGTTGCAGTACAATGAGGATATGATGGACAGAAGAGATGGTAGTGACTCATTGAGAGAGTGGAAGTGTTAGCACTAACTTCTTAGAAATTAGGACTAACAAAAAAGGGAAGTCTAATTACTGTGAAAACACAGGCAACATCCCCTGCGTTAACGGAAGTATGCATCATTGTTATTGTTGAGAAAAAACATATATACATCTGTCCATCTATTTGTCTGTCTCCCCCAGCCCAGTTCCTGGCTCACTCTCATCACTGCTACACTTGAGGAACAGACAGCGACAGCCTCTGCCAGCCTCCATGCCTGGCACTCTGCCCGACCCCACCATGCAGGGATCCTCCGCTGTGCTCATGCCTGTGAGTGCCTACAAACATTCACTTATATGCATGCACACCACACACACACACACACACACACACACTCTCGCACACACACTCACACACACACGCACTCGCACTCACACTCATACTCACTCACAGACACGCACACGCACACACACGCACACTGACACTGATGCTGGACAGTAATAATGTGGCAGCTTATTTCTTTAATATCTGATTGAATTACTGGAAAGCAGATGGTTGCAGTCCAGCAAATACACTAACCTGATCCAACTACACATACTGACCCTGATCCAACTACACATACTAACCCCGATCCAACTACACATACTAACCCCGATCCAACTACATATACTAACTCCGATCCAACTACGCAGACTAACCCTGATTCAACTACGTATACTAACCCCGATCCAACTACGTATACTAACCCCGATCCAACTACGTATACTAACCCCGATCCGACTACGCATACTAACCCGGACCCAACTACGCATGCTAACCCCGATCCAACTACGTATACTAACCCCGATCCAACTACGTATACTAACCCCGATCCAACTACACATACTAACCCCGATCCAACTACACATACTAACCCCGATCCAACTACACATACTATCTGCGATCCAACTACACATACTAACCCCGATCCAACTACACATACTAACCCTGATCCAACTACGCATGCTAACCCTGATCCAACTACACATACTAACCCCGATCCAACTACACATACTATCTGCGATCCAACTACACATACTAACCCCGATCCAACTACACATACTAACCCTGATCCAACTACGTATACTAACCCTGATCCAATACGCATGCTAACCCCGATCCAACTACACATACTAACCCTGATCCCACTATACATACTAACCCCGATCCAACTGCACATACCAACCCCGATTCAACTACGCATACTAACCCTGATCCAAATTCTTATACTAACCTTGGTCCAACTACACATACTAACCCCGATCCAACTGCGCATACTAACCCTGACTGCTACAAAGCCTGGACACCTGAGACTCCTTCCATAAAAGTTAAATCAGTGTCTCCTTGAGGAACGCCTCATCATATTAACAATTACACCTTTTTTGATTCTTAAATAATAACACATTTTTAAGCTTGTTTTTTGAAAATTACTTTTAGATTATCTAAAATATCTGGCATACTGGTCCATGTGAATTATTTGTTACTATAGAAGTGAGAACATATTAGAACAAGTGCATAGATAAAAACTTGTGATTTGAATTAAAGGTGGTGCCATTGTCCGAACTGGGATATTATAGAAAATTAATCAACACCCTCTGACCAATCAGATTTGAGAATTCAACATCGCTGTGGTATAATATTCAGTACCTACAGTAAATGTAATAGGAAAGGTTTAAGGGGTTAACCTCTGAGTGAATCAGGTGTACATGAGCAGGACAACCACCAGTGTGTTAGATACTAGCTTTCCATAATCTGCTCTGTCCTAATAGTGAATGAGACATAGTAATTAGTAGTCTCGCATAATGCACAAACATCTACACTTTTGTTTCAGTTTCTTCATACTATTTTCTAAGATCTATTTCCCAATATGAGTGTTTTGATTGACTTGAATCATTTCTATTCAATCACAGACACAGACTGTTAGTGTTAATATCATTGAATTAATCTTCCAAATTTTCAACATTTCTGATTACAGATATTTTTCATGTATTATTTCTCCTATAATCTGAAAAGTAAATGTGTGATTCCATGCAGAATTTAAAAACACAATACTGTACACCACCTACTCACCTGGTTTTTTGCAAGTTGAAATGATTTAGTGGTCTTTCAGTCAACTTTCCCAGGGCCTTGCACATATCAGTGACACAGGAGGCCATCCTGGAGTATAGATTCCTACCACAGTGTCCGTAACTTTAATTGCGTTGTAGCAAAGTCAATAAGAGCTGGACGTATGGAGAGGACTGAAGCGAGAGTCAGTGTTTGAGAGCACACGCATCGGGGTTTTAATGACACAACACATGTTCTCATTGTAATTGAAGCCAGTCCATATTGATGGCGGGGAAAAGAAGCTTAGTGGTGATTGAATTAAAGCTGGACAGTTTTTTGGCCAGAAACTGATGTCCCAGGAAAGGGGTGCAGTGTAGGGACATATTTTTATACCAAATATTTCTCCAGTAATTTCTGCAGGCTGCTCTGCGTCCACCTGGCCGGGCTCAAGGGGAACAGAAGGGGGTCGTCTGGGGACTGGAGAAAAAAAAAGATTGTATGGTTTAGGAAAGGAAATGAGTGTTTCTCTCACGCACACCCGCACACACACTTGTATTACTACCTTTGAGGTATTTCCATTGACTTTTGTATTATTATAGCTACATAATGTTATACCTAACCCTAAACCAAAACCAAACCTTAACCTCAGAACTTAAATGGAAATCTTTCCACTCTTTCCCTTTTTCAGATAAAAGCGGCAAATGAATTCTATTTATTTTAAATGAGCATCAAACATACTTATAAGTCATAGTTTATATTCCTATTAACATGAGGACATTTAGTTCCCACAAAGGCTGAGTACATGTCTCTTCCCCACACACACACACACAAACACACTTCACACACACACACACACACTTCACACACACACAAACACACACACACACACACACTTCACACAGATAACCACTCATGCAGCAGCCAGGCTCTATTTTTGAGCCCCACACTTTTGCAGAGTTAAACTTCCTGTGTTAGTTTTGACCACTCTTTTGCTCTCACAAATAAGAATGCGAAATCAGAAACACACCACACGCACACACATACACACACCAGTGACATTGTGGCCTCTCTTCAAACACATCTTGCAATAACTGTCTTGTGATTGTTTAATTTACTTGGATGTAAGAAAGGTGTGATAGATCTGTTCTAGTCTGTCTCGTTCTCTTTTTTTTTCTTTCCTGACCAATGTTCATGTTCTGTTGGTTTGTTGTTTGTCCCCCCCGCCCGAACAGATGGAGAGACAAATGTCCATGGGCTCCAACATAATGGGCATGCAAGGCCCCACCCACAGCAGCTCCTGTTCCTCTCCTCATGTAACATCCATGCATTCAGAAGCAAAACTGGTTAGTCAGTACACACACACTCATACACACATATACACGTGAATGTCACACAGCATTAACCTTTCTCAGCTGTGTTAATTAACATTGTAAAAGTTTTTTTCTGCTTCTCCAAACTGAGCTGTTTGAAAGGATTTGGGTCCGAATATCCGGAGGTACACAAGTGCATAAACACTGATGGTGCTGCTATATAGGCCATGTGACCTGATGTCCAAAACTAATGCCCACATAAACATTTCTGCAGCTTTGTTAACACTAGTTAAACTCTTATGTGAGCTCATCGGCAAGAAAGCACTCAGTCCGACCAGAGCAAATATTCAAATCTGAATAATTAAAACATAAATCAGTTTTACATTTAAAGATCTGTGACATTAACATCTACGCCAAATTGAGATACTGTATATTATTCATTGAAATTTCCAGAATATATGAATATATTTGCGTATGGAACACATGGATACGTGTTTGTGATACTCCTGGTTCATTTCTGTTCACACAATTAGGACATAATGATGAATCTAAATCTATCCGTAAGGCCAAGTATGTGCACCTGAAATTTCGATTTACATAAATCCTTGTCCAGAGATTATTCTCAAAGGCAGTGCAGGAAGTTGCAGAGGTTTTCAGTATCACAAGGAAAACAGCGAGAAATAAGGGTCTCATTCATCACCATCATAATGAGCAGGCCCTCTAAAATTACATTCTCCAAACAAAATGCTGTCACCTTTGCATGCAAGATCGCTCTCGACCACATTAAATGTTCAAGTTCAACTCGGATTATTAATGAGTGTCTTGGAGTAATTACACTTGAAAGTACGTCCATGGAAACAGTGTCTCAGTGTCTCAAATCCTCGAACACGTTTTCACTGCACACACTAACTCACACAGTTTGCAAATGTTCCTAGATTGTGCTCGAAATGAAACACTGGCTCCAAAATCATAAACACTCTCCTCAAAGTGAAATATTCCTATTAAAATACAACACACAATTATCATATGAATTTGTACAACGAACCATGTTTTGATTTCAGAGAATTGTTTACTCATGTATTTGTTTACTTTGTGCTCAGGAACTGAATTTCTGTAACATTAAACAAACGTCTTCATTGCACAGCAGGCAAACGACTATTGGTCCTCTTGTATAAAAAAAAATGTAAAAAATAGACAGCTGCAGGATGTTTCATATCATTTTGATTCAGTGATTTGATTTTGTTTACATCATATGCAGTGTTCTCTAACAATGCTGGAATAACCCTCTGCGGCTTCAGACTCTAATCATGGTTGAGGACGTGGCCAGATAGTATGCTGCTTCTTCTTCGTCCTCTGTCTCTCTACGTAACTCATTCTGTGTCCCAATTCGCCTACTATCCGTCATAAATAGTATCCGAGATTAGAATTAGTGTGTCCCAAATTGGGGTACCTTTGTGATACAAGGCACCTTTTGGGATACTTATTTCAGCATACTTCAATTTGGGACAAAGGTACCTGGAGGGTCTACTATTTCTGGTAGATTTTCAAAGTCTGAATGCGTGGACACTTTTTCAGATAATATTGCCCCCAACTCCTCGTGAGAGGGAGGAAGAGTTTTGTGATGGCTTGCTTCACCGAATTCAACCTGCAAACGTGGCGGACAAGTGTAATGTCGGGGACGCATTTTAGAGAGGTGGAAAAAATAAATCAAGGGAATGGTAAATGAAATACTATAGTATCAATTATATAAGGAATAATGAATGAAGAAAATAGCTGAAATGCAACGAGGAGTTTGTTTACGGTGACAACGTGCGTAACTAGGCAACAACGTTCTCTTCTGTTACATGACGTATTAGTATGTACCATGTACTTGCATACTCTTTTGCTACACACTGAAATGTATGAATTTTCCTGCACAAAAAAAGAGTACATACTTTTAGTGCATAGTAAAAGTAGGCGAACTGGGACGCAGCATCAGTTTTCTGAAATATTCTTTAAATTACAGAAGGCTTTTGTTACTATTTGTATTCTTGTGTGTCTTGTTTGGAAGGGGGGCAGATGTACTCATTTCATACACTAAATTATTGTGTGGATTTTCTACGTAAACATAATCCAAATATACTTTTCTATGCAGACAGGTCTGTCTCTGCCTCTGGATTATATAGAAAAGGACATTTTAACTTTTTTTTTATTTGGCAGAGAAGGATGCAGAAGTGTAGAGGAAAAAAAATATGTAGTGTTAGTCCTGGTGAATCAGTGTTGCTTACTGATTTGCAAAGAAATGTCATAGTGTCCAGGAAAAAAAGGAAGAGGATTTTCTCATGAAAGTTGTGTTTAGAAGGGGAGTGTCTTCTAGTAAAGAGTTTTGCAAAAAAGTGGGATAAGAGTTTGTTATGAGCGTGAACTGCATTGCAATGTGTTTTTGAGTTTGGTCTCATTCGCTGAGGGGAAAGAGAGCTTTGGTTATAGAGGATCACGTGCCAGGAAGTAAGAACAGTGTGTAAGCAATTATGGTAAACTGGAATGTAAATATGAAAAATCTCATTTGAATATTTCGTACAGTAAGCTTTTTTGAATATTGCAAATGTTGAGTTCAAGTGAATACAGACATTTGTTAATTTTGTAACTGTATTTATAGAAGATGTGTGTGTATATATATATATATATATATATATATATATATATATATATATATATATATACATATATATATATATATAAAATTCAGCAAGGATTCATGCCTACTAAGATGTCTGTAGACTTTCACTATATTTATGCTTTATATATGCACTTTATTTTTGCTAGTGTATGTGTGTGGGTGGGGGATGGGGTGTGGATAGGAGGACTGAAAAATACTGGGACACAGAGGAGAAGGAATATTAGTGAGAAAGGCAATACAAACAGGAAAGTGTGTGTGTGTGTGCGTGTGTGTGAGAAGTGTGTCTTACAGAATGTAAGTGATTAGTGGGTGAGATGGGAGAGAGGGAATTTCTTTCTCTCTTATGCTAAAGATTGATCGTGCCGTGTTTCTTTTTTGTTCCCCATGGAAACAGGCAGAGGGAACATAATATTAGTCTAATGTACTGTCTTATCGCTGTCCTGGCTCTGCTCCAAGAACATCCTCTGAGTGCTGCCTCTTTGATTGGAATTCAATTAGAAGTGGACAGCCTTTTTCCCCCAACACACATCGCACCCCTCTCTTCCTCACATACGCAAACACCTAGTCAGTTTTTAAATCAAAAGCAAAAATCTTTTAAGATATCGAGAAAAGTCTTATTTCATGACTTGTCAGAAGAAGGTCTGTCAGCACTTATTACCTTAGTGATTCACTTAGTCATTAACGGTAAATTAGCTGTGAACTACATATGCAATATGTATCATGTAAAGTCAGTTTCCAACACAGAGATTGACAGTGTAATTTAGTCCAAGATTAGATCTCTAATAAAATCTACAAGTCCTCCTTGTCAGGTTGCATTTATTTAGTTTTGTTTGCTACTTATCACAAGACACTAACAAATCCTTGTTGCACTTTGTTGCACTTTACACAGTGTATATAATGCTGAAATACAAAGCTCACTGAAGGAACCACGCAGCTGGACTACTGGTAACTATCTAACCTGTTCTTAAGTCCATTTCTT
The DNA here is from genome assembly GCF_023375685.1 of Ictalurus furcatus. Classification (NCBI taxonomy): domain Eukaryota; kingdom Metazoa; phylum Chordata; class Actinopteri; order Siluriformes; family Ictaluridae; genus Ictalurus; species Ictalurus furcatus. The sequence goes on along the minus strand of NC_071255.1, from coordinate 14,528,036 downwards.
TTCTAATGAGTGTAATTTCCGCTACGATCCCAGTTGGATGATGATTTTGGGTGCTATCGAATGACCCCATGCTGATCAGAGCCATGTGTCCCCCACACGGTTGAGCCGAGGCTACAGAGCGCAGCACATAGAATCCTGCCTTAATCTCATTATCCGGAGATGTTGACTTACTCTAAATGGGAAATCTCTCCCCCACAGACCCCCCCCCGCCACCCCCGCACCCCACTGTAACTCGAAACCCTAGCCTTGGCCACAGGAGACAGACAGAGAAAGAGAGAGAATAAGAAGGAAAGAGGGAAAGAAGGAGGGGACGAATAAGATGTTAGAGAGGAATGTGTAACATGGAAGGACAGATAAAGAACTTGGGAAGAGCTGGAAATGAAAGGTGAGTAAAAGCTAGGAGTAAGTAGGTTAGACTGTGTGTGTGTGTGTGTGTCTGCGCGTCACTGTTAGGTTTGTACAGCGAGCTCTGCTTGATGAGGCTAAATTGATTTTTTCGGTGGTTTAAGGATCTCGGGCCTGAATACTGCATAAGTTGCTTCCATCCTCCCCATGAGTTCACTATTACAGCCTCTCACACATACACACACATTCATACAGACACACAGGCATGAGTGCAGCGCTGCACTATTGTTTCATGCGCACACAAGTTTTTCCTCTTTTTTTCCAAATATATTAACATATAGGCACTACAGCATAAGCGGTCTGCCACTGGTATAGCAGCTGGCATACAGTATGTAGTCAAGAGTGTGATATTGCTCTTTGTGTGTGTGTGTGTGTGTGTGTGTGTGTGTGTCTGTGTGTCTGTATGAGCCTGCATGAATGTTTTGTATTTGAGGAATCTGTGTGCAGAGAGGAAATGCTGTACAGAGCACCCCATTCTGCTCCAAGCATGACATCACACACATAACACTCCTCTGTGGCTTAGGTTTGTATTAGTGTGTGTATTCAGAGCCACACATGGGTCAACAACACCTCACAGAAAGACGTGCACACACATACATATTTGCACAAAGTTTTCGCCAACATCAATCGCAGAGAGTATGTGAGTGTTTGTGTGTGTGTGTGTGTGTGTGTGTGTGTGTGTGTGTGTGCCTATTTCCGCATTTGTATGTGAGCAGTTCAGGGTGCGAGCCTGTCTTTTCCCCATGAAACCTTCTTCATTTGAGTTGTTTGGAAAAATGAAAGCACTTATGTCTCTGGGGAAGAGGGAAGCCCAAACACACTCTTATCAGTGGGAGGATAAAGGTTGCATGTGTGCCAACTGTACAACATCAGCTGAAGTTTCAGCTCTTCTCCCCGCAAAACCTTTTCTGCTCTGCTGTGATCGCGGCAGTTTGTCGCTAATTAAGATCGTCACCATACGTGTATACAGGGATAGATAAGATCTTAGGGATTTATGAGATTTGGCTTTTAAAAGTCAGTTTAAAACATGGCATTTGTGTGAAGCCTATAGTATAACTCCACTTTGATTTTTATAGCAGCACTTATTATACGTTAATCCTCTGTGTTCGGTTTCCAAGCAATGCAGCAGTTGAGTGCTCTCGATTTGTGGATTTAAAAGCACAGACTCTTTCGCCTAGTCTTCCATGAAGTTCCTCCCAAAGCAAAGGCCTTGTTGGAATGCTAGCCTTGTTAGTAATGTGAGTGACGCCACACAGCAAAAGTGTGATTTTTTATCGAGGGGTAATTATCTATTGTTTACATTGTTACTATGGACAATAAATTTGTCACTAAGTATCAGGCTAGGAGGTGGGCTTTTTTTTATGTGGTCAACAATGCTATGTGTTCATGCACCATTCCTCTACTGGGTCCAAGAGCTGGCACACGCTGCGCTGGGTGACATCATGCTTGGCTGGCTGTAAATGTACTCCTTTTTTTGAAAACTTGGAGTGGGGGAGAAAAACGAACCTATCTTAAAGAAACTTTCACTGAGGAATACTGCAGTCAAGATGATGTAAAGGATTTATACGAGAACTGCAACTTTGGGAGTACTTAAATACACTAGAGCTGGAGTGAAACCTGTTCAGGACTGTGTACTACTGGAAATATTTATAGGTGTTTGTAGTTCATTAACACATAATACCAGTGAATTCTGTTGTCCGTTATAGTTCCAGTGGAATTATCCTTGTCAGGGTTTGATGTAACATCACTCATCTATATATTTCCTGTTCCTGTATCAGTGCCAGTGCCTTATTACTGCATAGGTGAATGTGGAGCCCTCTTGCTGTGTTCAGCGCCTCAGCAGCACCTGTGGCTGGAGGCCAGGCTGTGTGTGAGGCAGTATGTGCCGAGTGAGGGCTGGAATCTAGGTTTTGGGAGCAACATCTGTATGAATGGTGGCATTGTCAGAGAATGATGTCATTAAAAAGTGACGATGAGCTCAGGCGCAGCTGAAATGTGCAGATATGATCGACTGGACACATACATTTAACTGTATTTAAAGAGAAAACTATACTGTACAAAAATACTATATATATATATATATATATATATATATATATATATATATATATATATATACATACATACATACATTCATACATTGTCCTCCACTAATATTGGCACCCTTAGTAAATATGAGCAAAGAGCAAAGAAGGCTGTGAAAAATTGTCTTTATTGTTTAACCTTTTGATTTTTTTTGTTAAAAAAATGAACAAAAATACTCTACTCTCATGGATATCAAACAATTGCAAACAAAATACAGGTTTTTTAAAAAAATATATAGGTGTGCAACAATTATTGGCACCCTTTTAGTCAATACTTCCCTTTGCCAAGATAACAGCTCTGAGTCTTCTCTTATTATGCCTGATGAAGTTGGAGAATACATGGCAAGGGATCTGAGATCATTCCTCCATACAGAATCTCTCCATGCTGGTGGACTCTCCTCTTCAGTTCACCCCACAGGTTTTCTATGGGTTTCAATATGCTTACCCTTACACACACACACACATATATATGTTTAGGGATTTGCATCCAAGTATTAAAAATTATCCTAATATTTATGATTATGTTATCCAGTTTGTCAATTACTGTGGGCATTACTTTATTTGTACAATTAGATTGTCCAGTGTCTGAGCCTGTGAAAATGGAAATTACTATGCCAAAAAAAAGTCTATAATTCCTAAACAGTTCATGCAATATTTTTTGTATTTTGAATTAAAGCTGAAAGTCTGGACATCAATCATGTCTTGATTGCTTCATTTCAAATCCATTGTGGTGCTGTACAGAGGCAAAATTATGAAAATTGTGTCACTGTCCAAATACTTATGGACCTGACTGTATCCATAGTAATGCAGAGTTATCTGTGGTGTAGTATGCTGTTTCAAAATAAAATCTGTAAAAATCCCACACAGGAGTCACAGCACTTAGAGCATTCATAGATTTTTTTTTAATGACAAGACAAGAGAGGGCTCCTACCTTTGGTTCCTGGTTTTGCAGCTGGTTGTAAGTTTATTTATTGAGTGGACAGAGGATTGGGAGACTACTGCGTGTTTGTCTTAGTGTAGCAGCTTGTTGTTTTAGCTGCAATAACACTGTTTTAGCTGCATGGGCATCTACGCTTCACAGCCTGTCAATGCATTCAGCCACCATGGAATCTTGGGTAAGCACACTCAGTGATGCAGACTCACACGTAGCCCATATATGTGCTTTATATATTGTTTTTTTGTTGTTCTCACTGTTTATAGTAGGTTCTTATTTCACGGGTGGCACTCTTGCGATTGATCCATGAAAACAAAATATAGGTCAGGTGGTTGCCCTTCTGGGGAACACTGTGCTCTGTGTTTCTCCTTATTTCACCTAATTATCAAATCATTTATGACTTGATTTCAGGGCCAGATTGCTCACACAGAGTGAAGCCTAACTCACTCACCGTTCAGATCAGTACCAAATGTGACCTCCGCAGTCACAGGCGAGCTACACCATTACACTTTTGCTTAGTCTTTGATGTCAGGCATTTTTCACTGACCTGCCATAGCAAATCTGGCAGCTTAAGGTACAGTCAGCTTTATTTTTACAGTAATGTGATCCACGTGATGGCCAACTGAGAGTTTCTTTTAAGCCCTAACTTGTAAGTGATATGGATTGAACTGTGAAGCCTTGAACTTCTCTAATGTCATGCACTGCACTATCTACAGTGTAAAGTGATGGATGTTTGTGTCCATAGTAAGAGCAGCCCTGATTACAGCTGCTTAGCCACAGTTAGTCCAGGAGGTCTGTGTGTTTATGCTTTTGTTAACTGAGCCTGATTAGGCCTCGCCAGCATTACCCAGCCTGCCACCCCGAGGCACAAGCAGTTTGAGAGAAAAAATGATTTTGTACAGCTTCCACTGAGAACATTATCCATTCTGCTAATAGTGAATAAGAGCACTTTTATTAAAAGCATGCACAGTCTTACAAGTGAAAGCAAACATGGTCTACTCAATATGGTATTGAGTAGAGTTGGATCAGTAAAGTGGACTTTCAGTCTGTTTTCCAGTTTGCCTTTTGACATTAATCAGTGTCTGCAGGGGCAGCTGGTATAAATTGGCTAGCAGGCCTAAGCCCCTGTGTCTCTCAAAGATACAAAGACGTCAGTATAAGGTTTCGTTGTTGGCATCTGGCATCCATATCAGATTATTTGCTGTTAACAAATGTCTTAAGGTGGATAATTCTGGACCTGGTGCTAAGAAATATACACATAATGTTATGTAACAAGCAAGGCTGGGGCTGATTTCTTTCCAGAAGAGAGTATAGATTCATGCCACCTATCAGTAGCTATGTTTCCATCCAAATTGCGAAAAATTGGAATATCACATTAAACATTCACGAATAAAGCACCATTTCCATCCCATGAGTTTAAGAGAACAAAACTGTCTGACTTTCTGGTGACGCTGGCACATCTTGCTTGCCGCCGTTTTTTTTATTTTATTTTGTTTTTTAACTTTTCTGAGCCAATTATCCAATCACATGATTTGTTGAGGCAAAGTCACATGACTTTTTGATGCGCATCTAGGAATTTATTTGGTAAATGTGTTTCCATTGTAGTTCACGCTCATGTATTCTTATCGCATGAAAAAAATTATTCGCCTCAATTGAGCGCATATGTTTTTGATGCACATTTTGCCGATTTTATTCACATCTGGTGTTTCCATCCAGCGTTTTTTAATGTGATATCCCACAGTTTGCATGAACATACGCGGATGGACAGTCAAGTCAGGTTATTACACAGGGTGAACCGTCACCTAGATTCGATCTCCATTTGGGCTGTTATTTTTCATCCCATGATGCTGAAGCATCAGTAACATATCATCAGCAGTGAAAGTGAATGTAAAATCAGTTGCGGGTTTAATGAACAGGAACAAGGTGGATTATTTACTCTATCATTCCATTTCCCCTACACTCAATATGTCTTTGGAGGAGAAACTAAAAATACTCAGACTCAGCACACACTGTCCAATCAAAGTACATATTATACAAAAAGATAGATAACAGAACCGTTTAGTGTTGTGAATCTTTTTTGGTTTGAATGAAAGTATGGTATTAGGAGGAAGCACAACATGAATCCAGTAGTGCATTACAGACTTCAAACACTCAAAATGAGAAAACTTATATATAGCTGTCTATCTGCTTTTAAGCGTATGTGTAATAGTTTGCCCAATATCTTATTATGACATCAATGACATGTTATGATATAATGCATTGCTCAATTAAACAGTTTCATTGTCTACAGTTGATATTTGATGGGAGGCTAAAATCTAATATCATGACTGTCCATCACTGTTTCTAGTAGTTTCTGGTATTTTGTTAATGAGCTGGGCTTCGTTTTATGTTTCAGAGTAATCATGTAAGTGATCATGTAGGACTAAGCTTTGTCTATCAGGGCCAAATGAAAACAATTATGGTGTCATGAAGGAAATGATCCTAGGTCAGCATGCTCACCCTGAACCATTTAGTTAATCAAACTTCTGGCCATTTTCACTAGGGCTGATGCACTGAAACAAAGCAAATCAAACTGGTTCCAATAATTGCACATGGCACACATAGTCATGTCAGTAAGGCTATAGTAATACCAGATTTTGTGCCTCTCCCTTCATAAAAGCCTTCCCATAAGAAATCAGTTAAGTAGGCTCCAGCTCACAGCTGCTGGCAGAGCTTGGCTAAGTGGGGTGGTGTTTGGGAAGGGGGGGGGGGGCTCATAAAATGAGCTAATGGGGGTGTGGTGGAGAGTTTGGACATGCGCACTTGGGTTCACCACAGCTGGGACTGAGATGGTTGGAAAGAGACTGTGTCTGGCATGAAGGTTTGGGGGTGATGAGGAACCAGATGGGTGTCTAATACCCAAGAGCCCAAAGAGAACAGGAAAGGGTGCCAGGAAATTTGGGGCTCAGATTTATGCAATAAGCAGTAATGTGTACATAAAGCCTGGTCTGCTCTCCTAAGGTCTGGAATGGATATATGGCTGAGCTTCAAGCACTATGACAGAAGACTGGTTCAGAGCTTCTTAACCTTCTTCTAACAGCAAAATGAGATCAGTTTAAACATAACAAAAGCATATATTCATTATTGTATCAAATACTTATATTGATGATCAGATAAAACTTATATTGATGATCAGATGCTGTTTTCCGAGACATGGGGCTTGATTTTTAAAATAGTGTGTGGAATTAATTTGTTGAAAGAGAAAAGAGAAAAGATGACGGAGGGATGCATAGAAAGTAACAGGTGCGCACTGATAGCAGCAACAGCAGTGAGCCTGGCTAGATATTCACCAACCACACACACAGAGAGAAAGAGACACACACAGAGAGCGCGAGAGCGCGAGAGAGTGAGAGTCTTTACTGCTCTACTTCTACCTAGGGGCTCCCTTTTCCCTCTGACCTCATTCAGTCTGATTTATTCCTGAAGAAGTGGGTGGGGTACTCTCTCACTTTTTACACTCGTTTATTGATATGAAGTCATCCCGCCATCCCATGGAACCTGAATCTGTTAGAAGGATGCACCCCACAGTGCAACATCGCTCACTATCTAGTGCCACAGTACAAGTGACAATAAATACCATTAAAGTGCCATTATATCCCTGCAAGAGAGACAACCTAGGACAAAAATGAGGTGTCAGAGGTGAAGGATGATATTGTGGAATTTAAACACTAGTGAAAAATGCATGCCCTATGAAGACTTTGTAAGAAAGTCAAGATTATAAGACGTTCCATAAGCAACCTAATCCATTTGTTATACCAGTGACATTATATATTATATATTTAATTTTATATAATTATATATAATTTAGAAAATAAATCACAGCTTATGCTTTTCATTGCCTGCTCTTCTAAACCCATTTTGGTGTTGCATTATTATATTATGGTCTGCATTAGGATTCAATTCAATTCAATTCAATTTTATTTGTATAGCGCTTTTTACAATAGACATTGTCTCAAAGCAGCTTTACAGAAATATCAACATGGTATACAGATGTTAAAGGTGCGAATTTATCCCAACTGAGCAAGCCACTGAGTGGCGACGGTGGCAAGGGAAAACTCCCTAAGATGTTTTAAGAGGAAGAAACCTTGAGAGGAACCAGACTCAGAAGGGAACCCATCCTCATCTGGGTAACAACAGATAATGTGAAAAAGTTCATTATTGACTTATATGAAGTCTGTATGGCCTGAGGAGCAGCCGTAGTCCCAGCAGTCTGGAATTGGAGAAGATTTGAGCTCCATCCAGAGGCAGAAAGGATCTGGATCTGTAGTATCTCCATAAAATCGTGTGTGGCTCGGCAGAAGGAGAGAGGCAGAGAAAAGATTATTAGGACTGGGAATTAGTATAATAGAAAGTCTAAGGATGAACACTGGTTTCTTTAAATCTTCATGATACATAAGAGGCTGAAGTGGTATGATGCTTATACAATCTGGCCATTACCATGCTACCATTAGTGGGGAGAGCACTAGCCTACTAGCATCTCTTGATTTAGTAAAATATTTTTACCAAGTGAAGCAAAGTGTGTATTTGCACAAATTTGTTGTCATGATTCCTGCTGATCACAACAGACCAAACTGTTACATTTCTTTAGCACACTTCATTCACTCCACTAGAATTTATAATGGTAATTATCACCACATATGGCCTCTGCAAATATCATACAACTAGTTGACACAAACTTGACAGACTAACTAGGATGGCTTTAGCAAACTAAGCTACCTAATGGTTAACGGTTCGATTCCCACCTCTGCCCTGTGTGCATCAAGTTTACATGTTCTGCTTCAAGGGTTTTCTCTGGATACTCCGGTTTCTTCCCCCAGTCCAAAGACACGCATTGTAGGCTGATTGGCATCTCTAAATTGTCTGTACTGTGTGAATGAGTGAGCGATTGTCCCGTCCCCCCCACCCTGTATAGGATAAGCAGCACAGAAAATGGATGGATGGAAATATATTGTTTTATAGTTATTTCAGAAACACTTATTTCATCAACTTGGAGTTTCCTTTGATGACATTACAAAGAAGTGATGTATTGTTTGCAAATCTGAATACACATTGATGTTATGGTGATATTACGTGATGGCTCCATGCTTCTCCACTCCCACGATGGCCATGAGTCAGGTCTTTGGGACTGACATTGCAAAATGAATCATACAGCGTATCTGAATCCTGAGAACCTTTTTGGTGATTGGATAACTGAGAAATGATGGGTACAATTTTATCACAATTGTTTTTCTTTCAAAGTGAGAATGAGCAGCATGAAAGAATTAATGTGAATGTGTCTGGAGAAACTAAAAATAGTCACATGCAAACCAGGTCTGCAAGTGTAGTAGTAGTAGTAATAGTAGTAAAGTAAAAGTTGAAATTGAAAAAGACATTTATATTCCCAAAACATATTTAAGTACAGTAAGTGTGCAATGTCTAAATCCCTGTAAGTCTATAAGATGTAAACGACATCACAACTTAAGGCGAGGGAGACAGGGATAAGAAGAATAAAGAGCAGGCAATTCACCCATGTCCCCACAGGCCTCCACCTGTAGCAGGATAATGAGTGTTTAGCCATGGCTCTGCCATGACAGGGAAAGGCTGGACTGTCATTAGAGGCTCATGCAGCTGCTGCTTCAGGTCTGTGTGAGCAGCACAGTCAGCCTGTACTGTTCTAATGTCTGTTTACACCTTATCATCACCCCTGATGAGGCTTCTGCACACACTCCAGCCATGCTGAGCTAGGCTCTTAGCTAACGTCATAGAGGGTTTGTATGGACGTAATGTGCACCGGATATATTAGACGTTGTCCAGGGAAGTTCAGTATTACCAGAGAAACTTGGAAAAGAAACTTCTTCTGCGTCTTATTTGGGTCTGAGGTTGTTCATTGGTGAGAACCTTTCCCTTTTGCAACTTTTTTAAACAAATTTTTATGGGAATAATGGATGTTTTAGATTTCTGAAACGAATGTGGCAGAGTTCTTGCAGTGTGTAGGGTACAGTAGATTGATGTTTGTTCACTGTTTTGTCAGTTCAGCTGGAAGTGTGTGGGAATGAGAGGGTCCAATCAGTGCAACAGCCAGGGCAACAGGTTTTAGGTGTTTGACTGAGAACTCTTACACTTGAACGTAGGAATTTTTATTTATTTATTTTTGTTACTTTGCATGAGATTTAAGATAAATGTGCATGCAATTCAAAAGTGAGTTTCAGTGGAGTGTATGCATTTCATGTGACATTACTGACTTTATTATGGTATGTACGCATCTGTTCAGAGTGTGCTCTTGCACACTGCCTGGCTCCTTCTATTGTGGCATACATACTTATGTGTATATATATATATATATATATATATATATATATATATATATATATATACTCAAGAGAATGCTCTGGGTGGGGGGGTCTGCATGGCGCTAGAGTGAATGGTGATTGCATTAGCATACTGATAGCACCCACTTTCTCTTTGCTCCAGAAGTGATGGATAGATAGCTCTTCTGTGGAGAAAAAGATAAACTCCACTACTCCCCTTCGCTTCCTTCATCTCATACTTCCTCCTCTTTCTTCTTCCACTGGCTTACAGCCAAGATGAGACTAAGTGACACTTCTGCTGATGCTAGCCTGATGCTTGTCAACCTTGCCGGGCCCCAGACAGTGGCATTCCACCGCGTGGGAACTGCAGGACCCCTAAAGGGTGGCTGAGGGAGATCGAGATAGGTGCACAGCTGCAATGCTCCAATTGCTATTAGCCTACCACCGATTGATGGGTGGTCCACTCAGTCAGATGTGTTTTTGTGCCCTTTGACCCCAATATGTCTGGCGGGTGAATGGATGAATGATGGTTCCTTAGTGTTGGTGATTCTGACACATTCTTCTTCTAGCCATGAGGGCTGGATAAATTGCGTTGCATCTAAACATGTCTTAAATAAGGTGCTGAAACATTTGGCATGGCTGGTGATATTGAACTGCTGAACTTAGTGGATACAGTGTGGTTGGCTGGATTCAATAATATCTTTGTCACCTGGCTTGTTTAAATTATTGTGGAAAGTCTGTATGCATCTAAAATATCTAAATATCTAAATATATTTATTGTGCTTTCAGTGGGGTTTTATACATTTGCTAAAATCTATATTTTCAAGAAATGATTCTCCTCGTATTTAATAAAAATGTTCCAATGAAATATATCCTTTGAGTTCCATAAGTTCTGTTTACCATAGTTCAAAATCTTAGACTCGCCGAGAACAAACATCTCCAGGATATTTGACTCAGATGTAAACAAATCTATGAAACCAAGGACATGGCAAACAAAGAGAAGCTAATTCAGTCACTGTTCAGACAAAATCTCGTAGTTGTCTCTTTGGTGACCAAATAAACCAGCATAAACAATGAGGCTGAATGTGTGTCAGAACAAAAGAAATAAAACAAACGTTGAACCGTGATAAAGACATACGCTTATCTGTAATGTTTGCTGAGATTACTAGCATAAGTGAGTTATGCTAGATTTCCTTATGGTTTCTTTAGTTTAGTTCATCAGTCAGTGGATAGAAAGTATCCTGCCATCCTCAGTTGCTTGTGGTAGTTTGTGAGTGATGGTAAGAATGAGTTAAGGAATGCAGGAGTAGTTGGTGGACTGTGTGAGTTGCAGTGTTTAGTTAGTGGGCAGTGTAAGGTGTGCAATGTTTGACAGATGCGAGTTGTAAAAGTGTTCTGGTAAAGACGGTTGTAGGTTCCTTGAAGTTTTTGTTGTTGGGGTAGTATGTGGCTTGTGTTGGTAGTGGTAATAGTGAACACTAGGTTTGGTTACAGTGTTGGTGAATTCATCATTACGTTTGTCCAGGAACTGCTATAAAACATGGGTGGGTAGGTGGGTGTGCAACTGGCAGAGCTACATGTGGAACCAGTGATGTGGCTGGCCACAACAAGATGCATGGGAATGGAAATAGCTCAGAGGGACTGGGTGGCTCTCTTTGGCTGGTACAGGAGCACTCAAATTCAGTGAAAATTATCAAATTGATCTGGGTTTATTTTGGTAAATAGCAACCATGATTTGTTTAAAAATCCTAAAGTGAGTATAAACTTGGAGTCATTGCTGTTGATTCATATTTTCAAACGTGGAGTAATGCTTTTTAACTCGAAAGGCCTGGAAGAACTGTGCTGTGGTGCATTATGGGTAAAATTATTAGCGTTGGGTGTCATCTGAGAAAGTTTGTACACGCTGTAGTGGTGAGGGGAGTGACAGAGGGAGGAAGTGGGAGTGGGGGGTAGTGGGGGGTAGGTGGTTGTGAAAAACAGAGGGGGAGGGAGTAGGAGAGGTTGGATGAATGATACCGTGCGCTGATGCTGGCCAGCTGGACATTCTTCTTGGCAAGAGGAGTGAATGCTCCAGCCTCTGGCTCTGACTGACAGCATCTGGAGTGACAGCAAGTTTCTATACTACTATGATTATACTTTATTATTAGCGTACTCTACAGTCGTTCCCGAATACAAAAGCTGGATATTTCTCATGTTCCTATTTCTCTTAGATTCCTATTTCTCTGTTGCTTTTGTTTTTCATTGGTCTTTAAGTCTGTTTCCTTTTAAAATGACTCCATCTGTGCGATTCAAATGGAAATACTGTACATGCTGTAGACTCAACACACTCTAAAAATACGCTTACTTTCCAGTGCAAGTCTAAAAGGCTAAACGAATGCGTCCAGACATAGATGCACTTTTTTTTTTCTTTTTTTTTTTTTTTAAAGCTTGACTTCGTTTGCTGTCAGGCAGATCACACTAGTGGCCACATTTTGGCAGCTTAGGACTCGGTTTGTGGCTTTGTTAATAGTCTGGGTGGTTAAAGAGCTGCCCAGAAAAACAGCTCAGGGAGAGAGAGCGCAGGCAGGTAAACACACACTAAACACAGGCACTTTGACTGAGTGTTTCAAGGCCTAAAAGTTTTCCAAGTAGGTCTATGCAAAGCATTTAAGTCTACCACACTGCTGAAGCAGAGAAGGAGACAGAAGAGGAAATTGTATAGTGTATAGGCCATATGGGCCTGTCATTGGTACAGCGCATAGGAGGACATGACAGTTGAGAGTGACGACTAGACAGTGGATGAGTGTGTTTAGACTAAATTGCAGTCTAGAGTGTGTGTATGAGTGTGGCTCAGAGTGTAAATATTAACAAGGGACTCAAATGAAGAATTACAACCATATTTGCTTGTGAATTTTATGTGCATCTAAAAGGAAAGACAAGTTCTGTTTACTTGCCTGTTATGAATCCTGGTTGCACACCTCAGGTGCAGACTTTTAGTGTTTTGACCAAAGGTGCTTTTCATTAGAGCAAAGCTTTCTTCGGATTGTTTCCGTGTAAACAACAGGGAGCGCTACAGATTACCAAATAAATTTATTTGTATAAATTTGTATGCAACATCACTTAAATGCCTCTTTTTCTCTCGTTTTCTTCTATACAGAGACTGAAAGCTGCTCTGGCTCACCATCCGGGGCCTATCTCCAATGGCAACATGAATACGATGGGTCACATGATGGATATGATGTCATCGCGGCAAGAGCAGAGCCATCACCATTTGCATTCTCACCCTCACCAGCACATGCAGGCCCCACCCCATGGTTACCCACACCACGCCCACCACCATAGCCACAACCAGACAGGTCACCACCACCCGCAGAGCCACGGGCACCATAACTCACATCCAGGCCACCTACACCCTGCACACAGCCATCAGACGTCTCCTCACGCCCCAATGCACTCCTCTGCACCCCAGGTACTTCAATACAATCTCTGTCAATGTCAGTAGCCTTAGGTAGTGTTTTATAAAGATGGCTCGATTAGTGTAATGTATGGAGGTGGGGTAATGTAATTATTACTGGTTTATCTCTGGAATTTTAGTTCTGTCCAAATCTGTCATGTCAGTCATTTTTACAGACTATGTGTCTGGAAAGATTATACTGTCTTTACTATAAATGGACCTGTAGAAATAATCTCAGGCAAAATATTTCCTCTACTATGCCGTTGGTGCAGATTCCATTATATACTGTGGGAAGAGATGTTTCATGCTTTTTCTTTTGTTTGGAGACACACTATGAAGCACTTTTTTCTATCATCTCTTGCCAAAACCAAACTGAAAAAATGACTTGTCAAAGCAGCACTGCTTCCGTATTCTTGGCACACGTATAATGTACAGTTGAGGCCAAAAGTTTACATACGTACAAATAGGCAAAGACATTTAAACTTTTTAAAAATTTCATGTTATCATACATGTTCTGTGTTAAGTCAGTTAGGGTATCTAATTTATTTCCACATTTATACATTTGAAGACCACAATGAAAAAACGATCAGAGTCACAAAATTGTATTTTTGGAGTTGTGCATCCACGGCTGTTGATTGAGCATTGAAGAATGATCTCATAAATGTACTTGGTTGATAGAAAGATCAGGGTCACCGAATTTTCCATTTAAAATAAAGCCATGCTATGGAAAAATGATCAGAGTACATAGCCTACTGTGAGAAAATGATCACAGTCCAGTCACATGACCGAAATCAGCCAATAGGCTTTGAGTAATGGCGGACACCCAGCTGAGTGAATTTCATTGTTAATTTACTGTCAAATTTCTTCAACATATCTCATTAGTAATTGCTCTCAGCAAACTTCAGTACTAGATCAAACAACATGTATGAGTATCCTCAACAGACTGATAAACCAAAGAACACGGAGCGTCTTCCAGTGTCACGTGCGAAATACAACGACATTCAGTGTCTAAAAATGTTTTGTGGACCACTAAATCAAGCTTTTTTTGATGAACTCCCTGTAAATGACAGAATTGTGGATAATATTCAAGTCTAGATTGATGTATATTGTATATTCTGTGAGTTTTCAGTATTTAAGTGATGTTGATGATGCTCAGTTGAATAAATTAGTAAAAGTTCATCACTGTATTACTGTGAATACCCACGAAAGGAAGATCAGAGTCCAGGCAAGCATTTTTTCATGCTTCAATTGACATAATGTAAACAATAATGGCTGTTAACTTTTGGTGTCTTCATAAAGACTATGAATGGGTCTAGTGAACATATCATCAAGATTTTCTCTGTTCTCAACTATTATGAAATAAGAAGGTTCTGAACTTTTAAATTCAAATTGTGGAATTCAAGGACAATGTGACTGATCGTTTTATCATTGGTACCTTCATTTATTTCAGCTTTTCAAGTCAGGTCAAGTGGGGTTTTATTGTCATATATATATATATTTGACATATATTTGATATATATATATATATATATATATATATATATATATATATATATATATATATATATATATATATATATACGACATTTTCTTCCAATGTACACAAGCTATATATATATATAGCTTGTGTACATTGGAACAAAATGTCGTTTCTCCAGGACCATGGTGCAACTCAACAGTGTGAGACACGTGCAGGACAATAAATACACAGGACGTAGGCTGTAAACTGTAAACTATTTTGTAGTGTAGCAGCAATAAGTATAGCAGCAATATTGGCAGCAAAAAAACAATGTCCATAATAAAAGTGTCTGATGCAGCTACGTAAGGTGCAGGTGTGCAAGGTTATTTAGTCATACTGGGTTTAGTGTTTCACTAACCCAGGTACTTTAATTTTTGATTTACTACATCAGATTTTCAGTAAGTCAGACTACATAAATTTTGTTAGTATTTGGTGGCATTGCCTTTTAATTCCTTAACTAGTTCCGACCAAGTCTTAACTGGCTTATCTGGCTGACGTGTTGCTTCAGTATTTCTAGATAATCCTCCTTCCTCAAGATGCTATCTACAGTTGCAATCAAAATTATTCAACCCCCATTGCAAATCAGGTTTGTTGTCAAAATTTTCAGACGTTCAGCTGTTTGTAATGAGCAAATCAAACAAAAGCAATTTAAATAATTCAACACAACAAATGCTTCAAGTGGTTTCCCCAAATTCAACTGTAAATACAACTTATAATGACTTATCCAGTCTCAAAATTATTCAACCCCTTCATAGCAAGCATCTTTAGTACTTAGTAGAGCACCCTTTTGCTGTTATGACCTGCTGCAAACGAGATGCACTGTCTGTGTGGTCCCAATTTTATTTCATATTTGCATGCTCATGAATGCCCAATTTTATTTCATATTTGCATGCTCATGAATGCCCAATTTTATTTCATATTTGCATCCTTCAGTTGTTTGGAATTTGCACCTGAGGAGGATCCAGACTTGTGGAGGTCCACAATTTTGTTCTGAGGTCTTGGATGAGTTGCTGAGATTTTCCCATGTTATCGAGGGCAAAAAGGCACTGGCTCTAAATACAGTCACAGGTGCACTCCCAATTAGCTACTAATTATGACAGTTAGCCAATGAAAAACTTCTAACAGTCAGTACATTAATTTCTTGAATCTTCCAGACAATTTAAAGAGACTGTCAATTTGGTGTATGTAAACATTTGACCCACTGGAATTCTGATATAGTGAAATTACATCTGAAAGAAAATATGTCTCTATTCAACTGATTTAGAATTCCCTTTGATGTGAACAAATTAGATGCCCTATTTGATTGCCAAAAAAATGTATGTTAACATGGAGTGTGTGGAGTTTTGAAAACTTGAGTTTAGCCAAAGTGTATGTAAGCGTTTGCCCACAACTGTACATATTTACAGGCACGTAATGTCAAAACAATCATTTTGTATACTTTTGAATTAAAACGAGGTGTATATAACACGCATAGACAATCAATGTGTACATTGTGAAGACACTCACACATCAAAGAGGCATTTTAAGACACTTACTACAGACTGTCCCATCCAAATTGTACTGTAGACTCATTGGCTAAGGCCATTTCGATTTATTTTATGGAAACGCATTTGTCTTTTATTTTTTAACATACCAAACAGGTCAGAATATTTGTCTGATCCCAGGGAAAAATAGCATGTGTTCTTAATAAGCTAAGCTAGTGAGTTACCTAAACATAACAGAATTTGACAACTTATCTTTCCAGCAGAAACTATTTTATTTTTGTAGCTATCAAAGTTTGCTAAGTATTATATCATGCAAGATCTCGTGCTGTTATGTTCAGCCAGTAGCCAAGTTTGATAGTAAGCTACTGTAGTTAGCTACAATTAGACTAACTATTACAGTATATTGCATAAACCAGCAACTGAGGTTGCTAGCAAGTTAGCTAGCATTAAGATAACCATTAATCAAAACTACCAGCCATATTTGCTCACAAACAAGCTAACACTATGCTACTTATTATTTGTATTAACCATCATCCCAAGTTATTAGCAATCTGTCCAACATTTGTATTTTGTAATTAAAATTAATATTCAGTTTTGCTAGTTTGCTAGTATTAGCCCTCCCCCATCCCAGATTGGTGTATACTGTGTGATAGAGGGTGACTTAGGTACAGGGTGGGAATCAGTAATGACTAAATTAGCTGGAAATATTCCCCCTTTTTTTTTTTTTTTTAACCTCTGTGCAACGGGCCTCTGTCTATATCCTGTCTTTATAATAATAACGGATTAACAACGAATATTTAATGAGATCCAAAGTTTGAATTCATATGGGGATCCTCCAAATAACACATATATGCATATAGAGTGAAATTAGGATGAAGGTAATGTGACAGGGCCTAAATCACAATTTTATTTCATATTTGCAAAGAAATTGTGTGTGTGTGTGTGTGTGTGTGTGTATATATATATATATATATATATATATATATATATATATATATATTTTGTGTGTGTGTGTGTGTGTGTGTGGCGTTTCAAACTGTTCATACTGTATCAGAACTGCCTCTCTCATATATCACCCTAGTTTGCAGTACGATCAGGAATTTACTGTTAAGAGCTTAACTAAAACTGCAGATTTGTGTAGTCCTAATAAAACAGCCAGGAGATGAAAGAAAGAAAAAAACATTCTTCTCTTAAAAAGAAAGACGATACAGCATAAAATTTTCTTGTGGGATCACTAATATATTACGAGAAAGTTATAAAAGTAAGTATAATGGGATGAGAAATGAAAGAATTTCAGGTTTGTGACTTCACTGCCCATCTCTTTATGGAATTTTCCAGCTCAGTCTGTCTTTTTGTGTTCCGGAAATTCTGCCTCCAGCGTATTATTAAGCCAAACAAGACGGCCTGTATCCACACCATTCATCAAAGTTGCTGCATTTTCCTACACCCAAATGCAACCTGCAGTGATCTGACGGCTGCAAGTACCAGCCGCTGCCAAGTCCACGTCAATGAGCTTTTTTGTGGGCATGCTAAGCTGCTAGCAGACCTGTTTCACTGGACAACTAAAAGTGTTAGTCTGAATGGACCTGGGCGGTGGAAAACTGGACTGTGGCACCTCTTTATGAGGGCGGGGTAGCCTGTAAATCAGTGTGCTTCTCACACGTCCACTGCACATTCTAGGGCCGTGCGGGTACATGCACGGAACATATGTTGTTTTAAAGGAACCTCCCAAACTGCAGGGGAGGTTTTAGACAGGTGATTGGCTGGCTGCCTGGAAGTCTGGTAGACGGACATGCAGTAGTGATGAGGGATGGCTGACCTTATGGTATTTGTTTTCTGACAGAGGGTCTTACATTTTGCCTTTTTTCTTTTTTTTTGCAGTTATCGCCGGCTGCGCAGCAAATGCAGCCCACGCAGACGCTGCAGTCTGGACCACCCAGTGGGGGTCGGCGTAGACGTGTGGTGGATGAGGACCCTGACGAGCGCCGGCGCAAGTTTCTAGAGAGGAACCGGGCCGCCGCTACACGCTGCAGGCAGAAGAGGAAAGTGTGGGTGATGTCTCTAGAGAAGAAAGCTGAGGAGCTCACCCAGACTAACATGCAGCTGCAGGTATGGGCTGTGTCCCAGTTCTCCCACACGCAACCGTCTGCGGGAAATCTTTTCAGAGCTGATTCTGCTAAATGTATTCCACCAAGTCCTCATATTTCACAACATATTAGGTTGAGTACAGTGGCCCATAAACGTGGATGGAATGACAGCTGATGCTACTGTAGCCAGGGAGCAGATGGAGCTCAAATAGGTCTATGTGTGAAAGAGGAAAGGGCAAAAGCTAACTAGATGAAACTGAGAGGACCAGTTGCTGCTGAGCGTGGGGTTTGTGGAGCAGTAAAAACCGAAAACCCCAGAACATGAGTAAATATTGGACATAAGTTAGAGCACTTGCACGATAGCTAATAGCATCTAAAGCTATTAAATTTGCTCTCAGCTCAAATTCAAAATATTACTCTGTTTCGAAACAGCTTGTACTTTATCACGCTGATTCACACTGCAATCACCTACAATAAATGAACCTGTAAGTAAGATTAACACTGTTCGACTTAACAGTGTAGCTGATTTATCTTTTTCCTCCCTGCTCACTTGGTACTCACACCACTGTTCTGATTCATATTAGCCAAGAGACAATAAAAAGACATGTTTAAGTAGTTTGTTCTCTTTCATGACTCTGGCATTCTCCAAATAAGCACATTGCCGGGCTTGTTTTGGCCTCCACCTCCTCATTAAACGATCAGGATATTCAAATTCTTTATTTAATAAGACGAGCCACAGCCATATGCTCATATGTAATGAGACTCGTAACCACAGATGAGTGAGTGTCTGCTATGAAGTCTGTTAACCACATGCTGAAACTGATTCGTAAATCTGTTGATGATGATTTTCGTGGTTATGCGTTACAACATCATGACCCCTCCAGGTAAAGCATTTCTGGAATTCTTCTCTCAGCAGCTGAAGTGATGTGACAGAATAACCTTATTTTTCTTGGATATCTATCTAAGCAGTGTTATTTTGAATGTAGACAAACCTGATGATGGACAATGAAGGACACATACAGGACACGTTTGAATAAATCAATTTATAAGTATATAATCACAGATTATTGCAGTATTTTGTAAGAAACCCGTTCCTAATATACCACCAAACTATCTCTCCTGGCAAAAAAAAAATATTTGAAGGGGCTTTTGATATTGTTTGTTGTTGGCAGAATGAGGTGAGCATGCTGAAGAATGAAGTGAATCAGCTCAAGCAGCTCCTACTGACACACAAAGACTGTCCCATCACCGCCATGCAGAAGGAGTCACAGGGTTACCTCAGTGAGTGTTACACACATCTGGCAAGTGGTGGCACTACCGTACATAATGCATCATGCATATCACCAATTCTCTTTTTACTGCTTACACACACACACACACACACACACACACACACACACACACACACACACACACACGTTGGTCGCAATCACTAATATGACATTTTGATATACATGTACAATATTGTGCTTCAGAGGCTTAGTGGTTAGCACATTTGCCTCGCCCCTCCGCCCTGTGTGTGTGAAGTTTGCAGGTTTCCTCTGGGCACTCCAGTTTCCTCCGCAAGTCCAAAGACATGCATTGTAGGCTGATTTGCATTTCTAAATTGTCTGTGGTGTGTGAATGCGATATGTGATTGTGCCCTGTGATGGATTGATAACCCGTCCAGGGTGTCCCCCGCCTTGAGCCCTGAGTTCCCTGGGATAGGCTCCAGGCGACCCTGCGACCCTGTATGGGATACATGGTATGGAAAATGGATGGATGTAACATGCACTGTCTCATACTGAAAACACATACATTAAATGCTCCTCTGCATATTTACACTTTTAACACTACATTCTAGGCATCAGGCTAAAATGAACCCTGTATGATACTGTGCACAGTACATCAGATCAATTGTGCTCAGTTTACAGAGTGGTCGACTAATCCACACCAGTAATTTGGATGGACAGACATTGGATGCTACAATTTAGGGGTTTAACGCAATGACAATTCCTGTATCTATATCTGTTTAGTGCTCCAAATATTCGTATCTGTATCGGTAATCAGATTTAAACCCAAAGTGGGCATGGCCTAAACTGGAAGGATTTTTAAAAATAGTTAAATATGATCCCTACCACTGTCTCTTCAGAAACACTGGAAAACCTCAGAGGTAGAAATGCCGGCATTGTCAGCAAGGGGTGTGAATTCTGGCTCTGACAGTTCCTCAAACCTCAGCTACATCACCTGGAGTGTTTCAGCTCATATAGTTTTAATATTTTTGTTTGTACCTGCTTACAGTTTGTTGTCTCTCTTTCCCAATATACAGATATATTTGTAGCTCAATTTAAACTACCGTGCCCTTGACCTGAATGCGTGTTGGCTGGTAGGGCAGTGGCAGCTCATAGGGAAGGGCGATATCTTATCGTTTGCAATATACCGGTAGAAATTCTCCCCACAGTAAGAATTAGCCTTCCCACGATAATAACAATAAAGCCTAGTTGATTTTGTATTTCTGTGTGCGACGGTGTGCAACCCATTCACAGCTCACATGCAGAGCGAAAACTAGTACGGCGAAAGGCGGACATGAAGCTGAGGAGGAGTTCATCACTAAACTTTGGTAGGAACTGGTTTGGTTACAGAAAATCAGTTTTACTTTTAGATCAATGTTTGTGTTTCTGAAGCTCTCAAGATCACAGCTATCACTCATAGCTAAAAACAGTGGTGCATGGTACTATATTTATATCGTCACTGATATCGTTATTGCACTAAATACCAGAAAATATCATGATATAATTTTACGTCCCTATCCCCCATCCCTAATAGCTCAGTGGTTAAGATGTTGGACTACTGATTTGAAGGTTGTGAGTTCACATCTCAGCACTGCCAAGCTGCCACTGCTGGGCCCTTGAACAAGAGCCTTAACGCTCAACTGCTCAGATCTATAAATAAGATAAATGTACGTTGCTCTGGATAAGAGTGTCTGCCAAATGCTGTAAATGTAAGAAGAAAAAAAAAAGAATGAATGCATTACGCATAGATTCATGTTAATTAATGTGGTCTTCTTTTGTTCCCTGAGGTTCCCACAAGATTCATATCTGATCTGGTCATGTGAAAGCAAAAACCTCTTGCTTGCATGATCTTTTTGTCTTACATGATCCCAGTCCTGATGCACACCTCTGTTCTCAACCAGTGGCCAAGCTTTCTTAAAAATGTATAGATCACACCTCCTATCTCCTGAATCTGTGTCCGTTCATTCCAAATAATCTACTTGTATTTGGTTAACTCCCTATTTCAGATCAAGTTCCATGTTTATACTATCTTCTAGATTTATGCAATTTCAAGCAACACTCACACACACACACACACACACACACACACACACACACACACATACACACACAGCTAATCTATTCCTGTGGTTCTCAGGTCCAGAAAGCAGTCCAGCAGGAAGTCCGACCCCTGTGACCCAGCAGCAGGTCATCCAGCACAACACCATCACCACATCCAACACAGCCCCCAATCACTGCACAGACATCAACCCCATCCACTAGAGACTCTCTCTGACTTAGATGCTCGAACAGCTGCACCATGAGCTCCATGAACAAAGGCACACCTCTGGGCCTTTGCGGCAACTCTTTCTTCCATATGTATTTGGTACATGTAAATCTCATGGTTTCGTTGGTGGTTTTTTTTGTTTTGTTTTTTTCATTTTTTTTTTTTTGAAAATAGTTTCTAAAGGAGTCCTATCAAAATTACTCCAGTGCTGAACTTTTTAGCATGACCCGTTCACACAAAGTCACGGTTAAAAAGTTACCGTGATTTTTACATATGAGAGAGCGTTTGAGACTGTTGAGTTTTTGCGTGTTTTACTGACTGTCCCTCAAATACTACTGCCTTCCCATATATGCAACGGTCAAATTGTAGCCCTGATTTGTCCTTTCTTATTGCTCTGATCTATAATGCCAAAAAAAAGCGGTTCCTTTTTATATCTGTTTGTATTTACAAATGATTTATGATCATTAATTGTTCTGTCACACTTTCAGTCTCCTGCAAGGCGATGAACTAAGAAAACCTAATTGATAATCCATTATGTATTGATGACAATAACAATGTTAAATAGAAGCAATATACATCAGCCTGACGAATGCTCAACAACTTGGCTGTCATTTTACTGTCAATTTACCAGATTTAATTCACATCACAACATCGCAGTGCAGTAAATTACCTGCTTAGCTGGTGCTTGGCTGTGCTGCTTTCAGCAGTGGCCAGTCGTTTTAAAATCAAGTTACATCAAGTAGTGTTTTATTTGGGTTTGAGTGTCTGCCTTGTTGAAAATTCGTCAGAATTCTGATGAGGCCCACAGTGTGTGTGTGTATATGTGTGTGCGCGAATCTCATTGGCTGCTCTAGCCATATGCTGAATCTCAGCACGGTGACACCCTTGAGACATCTCTGCTTACTGAAACCTCTGGGCCAAGTTAGAAAGGCCTTCTGTAAAGTAAGAAAATAATGTAATCACCAGTAATCAATGTTTGTTTAAATCTGCATGGCCATTGTTCTGTTGGATGAATATGAGGTTGAAACCTACCCTTTTTTTTTTTTCGCATGGCCAGAGCAGTCTGTCTCTTAGTTGCTCCTTAAGTCTATGATTATGCAGTATGTAATATGAGCATACAGTCTAACAGACTCAACAGATGTTGATTAGATTGTCTGGATTGAGAGACATCCAGATTGGGTGCATAAGAAAGCTTTACGAGCAACTCTGCCTCTCAAGGACCAAGCAAAGACTCAGTAGAGGTCTACAGAATTTCCTATAGCAGATATGTAGGGCTCTGTAGGAGGTCAAATCTGCTGCTGCACTGGAGATCTTCATATTGATAGCAGCTTCTTTTTACTATAAGGACATTCCAATGTGAACCCTTTGTATCTTTGTTTGGTTGTTTGTACAAAGGACCTCTTTACCTCAGGACTGCATAATCCCAGACACGAAGCTGCCCTCTGTAGCCATGAGTGGCTGAGCAGACCTTGAACCCCTGATGAGGTTGTATCAATTAGCTGTCTCCCTTTAACTTTGACTTATTACTTAGCGCTTTAGTTCATTTGTCTGCCTCTAAGAGAATGTAGCATTTAACTATTTCTAAACAGGTACCAATCTAAACTATGCTTTCCAACTCTCACAATGTGCCTCAACTATTTTGTGACTTACTCACATGCAAAAGAATGTCAGCTATTATTAATACCATGCAATTTTTTTTGTGTTGAAGGTTTGATGCTCTTTTGTAAAAGTTTGTACTAATTGCTTGTTTGCATGGAGCAGTTCTTGGGGATTCACTTTGGTGGACACTTGGGTATTCGTCTGGACCTTGGAGGCCTGTGATGAGAGCACCTTGACCTTCTTTGACTTTTCTCAGGCATCCATCGTCAAGCCCAACTAAATCGTTAAGACTGCACCAAAATGTCCCCCCCAACAGGATAAAAGGTCCTTCTTCTAGCAGCTGAACTTTCAAGTATTCCCCAGCTTGTCAAGGACACTTTAGCCCTCTTAATTGGAACATATTGATTTCCTTCACCTTTCCATGCAGCACTGTGTCTGGAGCGGGAGCATGCTAAACCACCTCCACATTTAGAGGAGGATCCATGTAGCTGTCTATGCACTTTGACCTCTGCGTGTACAGCAGAGTTTGAAATAGCCATATTGAAGACTCAGTGATTCTTCTGTTCCCACACCAGCGAGATGCAGCCCCTGTCGTCCCATGGAGACAGAGGCATCGCAGCCTTTTGTATCTCCCAAAAAAAAAAGGAGTCCCTTATTGGGCCATCCTACTGGAATCCAAGGAAATGTATATCTTCACTTTCAGACTTTGTGTCTAGATGCTCTTACAGCTTTAAAACATTTCAGATGTCTCTTTCTATCTACGCAACTTTGTAGATAACCTTTGTAGGTTTTTCACACTGTGAAGGTGGCTGGGGTAGTAATGTGAAATAGAACAATAATGTTTTCTATTGAGTCTAAGACCTCATGTGTTGTGTTTGCATTCGGTCAGTTGCAGCAGTTGCCCCATTGAACAATGTAACTGAAGCCAGCACTTGCTTGTAAAGAGCACTGTAAAGAGGCCTTTTCTTTTCTTCCATGATTGTGGTTTGTTACAGCTTAACGCAAACCTGATAATAATACGTGTGTCATCTCGGTGTGCATTTCAATACTGCACTCTAGTTTCTGCATTGCAATGTATTGAGCTAGCGAGAAAGTTGGCCACCATAGCTGTCTTAATCCAGACTAAAAATAGACTGGATATTTGTACGGAACTTTGTGCATCCACGTTCTCCACTGCGTTAAAGGTTGTATATTACAGGCTTAAACCTGGAAGGCGCATGAAAGATAACATTTACATGGGTCTCTATGGAGGACCATATGGTTGTCGTTTGACACATTTATCATCCAGCAACATGTCTCAGACCACGCTGGAGTAGCAAAGTTAAACAACCATCAGACGTCGTGCGGTGTTTCATCTCCTCAGTCTTTTCATTTCAAATGACAGCAGATCAGGTTAACGTCCACTACGGGCGACATCACCTCTGCTTACCACAGAGGCTGAGAGCAAAACAGATACAACTGGAATGATTTATAAAAGGAAAACAATACAGATTAATCTCAATTTGTTGATTTGGACATCGTTCCTTTTTAAAATGAGTGAATAGTTTTGTCTTTTGTACTTGCTTTCTAAGAAAATGGAGAGAAACGTGTGCGTGTGCTCGTGTGTGTGTGGGCGTTATTTTTTTTTGCAAGATGGTGGACATTAAAAAAGTATAAATGTATCATTTGAAGCATAAAAATATAAATATTGTATAGATTCTCATTAATCTTGCTCATGTAATGCAACCACCTTTCTTCTCGAAAGGAGTCAATGTTTGGTACATATTGTAAATAATGTCTGCAAAGCACTTCAAGTGTTTGTTCAAATGTCTGTTCGTTTCTGCGCATAAACCTTTCCTTGTTTATTCCACATCCTGGATTCAAACATGCCTGCATAACTTTGTACATTTTATATATGTTTGTTTGTTCATTTGTTTGTCTATGCATATGTACAGATGTG